>NW_006160120.1:1844890-1856536 GCF_000334495.1 Tupaia belangeri chinensis
CGTTTTCTCCCCCCCCCCCCCACCGCTTTTCCGCCCCCCCCCCCCAACACACACAACGTAGTGATGTTTCCAGAGATTGCAGTTTCTTCTGCAGAGGGCAAAAAAGGGATAAAAGGCTATTTTGACAGTCCAGAATGAATAATCCAATTATTTCTCCCCTCCCACTCCACCCACGGCCGTGGGCACCGTCCTCACCCCTCATGCCCCTGCTATTAGCAGATGAGCTTCTCATTAGCTCACCTTGGAAACGGCCCGACGCTCACAATTATTCGAGGCGCTGGTGCTCCCGGGCAGGGGTAAGGAGCAGCAACTTTTACTAAATAACCCGCTACACTTGGAGATGCGAGTGGGGAGCCCCGGAGTGACAGGCCCACTTTCCACCAGGCGTGCTGTGCAGTCTAATTAGCAGCTGCCAGGGGCCGGCCAGCGGGAGGAAAGTAGTGCGTCGGAGGTGCTGAGAGCTGGACCGGTGTCTCCCATATGCTGCCTCACTGCCGCCAGAGGACTCGCCAGGTGTCACCAGGGTGGGAGGTGGGCTGCCAGTGTCCACGGCGGGGCAGGGGCTGTGAGGTGGAGCACGTCCAGGGCGGCCCGTGGAGACCTCGTTACCACGCATGCTCACCCCCTTCCAGGAGCCAGCGGCATATTCAGGATGAGGATGCTGGGGCATGGCAGGGATTCTGGGGCTGCTCCTAGACCCCCTGCGGCACCCGACTTATAGGGTCCTGGAAAAGCTACCACACAGATTTGGGCATTCTATTTAAACTGGACTTAAAAAAACCCCATTCAGCCATTCATTCATTATTTAAAAATGTCAACTGTTCCTCCAGGGACAGGGTCACCTACGCAGGGGCAGCACAGAGATTTCTAACTTTTTTTTGGTTAGCCTGGCATCGGGTCCCCTTCTTTTGACAACAGTACCCGAATTTCCTTTTGAGAATTTTCTCTTCTGCCAAGATGGCCCCTGTCTCCTGCCAAGGGTGATCACGTGACCAAGGCAGGCCAATCAGACCCTCTCAATGTGCCCCTCACGAAGTGGCAAGGACAGAGAAAAGGTCCATTAGTGGCACTGAACAGACTCCCTTGAAGAGGCTGTCAGCAAGTCCTGCTCCAGTGGCCCTAGAATGCCCCAGGCCCTGCCTTATCCTTTCTGAAGTCTGGTTCTCCAGCCTTTCTACTGGTCCCCTGAGCCTCCCATGTTGTCTCAACACAGTCTGTTTCAGTTTAAGGTAGTGAGAGCTGGTCTTGCCACCTGCAGTCTTTGGTAGACTCCAAAGAACTCAATGGCCTGGTATTCACACCCTTGTACAGTCTCTACCCCATGAAACTGGGCTGGTTCTGGGGCCTGACTTGACCAGGAGAAGGTGGCTGACATGATGTTGTGTCAGGTTGAGGTGAAGCCTTCCAAAGGTGGTACTCAGGTGACCCTGAGACCGCCATATTGTGAGGAAACCCAAGCATGGAGGAGAAAGCATGCATTCAGCTGATGCCCCAGGTGAGCTCCCACCTGGTGACCAGCACTAGCTGCCGGTCATGTGAGTGGAGCCATTTTGGGCATTCCAACTGATATCGCATGAAGCAGAACCACCTGGTCAACTTACAGAATCATCAGAAACAAACGATCATTACTTTAAACCATTGATGTTGGGGTTATTTGTTACACAGCAGAACCTGACTGATGCTGAATGGTGCCCGTCCTCCAACTGGAATGTCACAAATGACCTACTATGAATGATGAATACTTGGAGGAGAATGTAATTTGTTCATCCCTTCAAACACTCATTCAAAGAGCCTGTAAACTAAGCACTGATAGGATAAAGCTGAGCAAGCCCCTGTCCTTGTTGGGACATTATACATCGTACCTAGTTTCCTTGCTTATCAAAGGAAGATGATAATACACCCTGCTGAAAAGGACGATTGCTGTGACGATTAAATGCTTGGCAACAAGTACTCAATCGATACTAGGCTTGTATTTTTATGGACTAGCAATGCATGGTGCCTAGGAGAGTGGCCATTCGGTATGAGCAAAGTCTCTTGCAGGAGACAAACTCAAATATCAACTTCAGAGCTATAGTCTGAAGACGGCTTCTTCCCACCAGACCCGCACTGTGACTTGGCCTCAGTAAGGCAGTGTTGGGAGGTGGGGCTGCTGGGAGGTGATTAGGGTTCCACCTGCACAAATGCACAAAAATGCCTTTCTCTTGGGAGTAGGTTCATTCTCTCCAGATTGGATCAGTTTCCACGAGAGTGGATTGTTACAAAAGAGCCAGCTCGGCCCCTCCCGCGTGCTCGCCCATGCACCTGCTCGCCTCTGCCACGAGGCGCAGCAGCATACGGATGCCTGGTCCTGGACCTCTCAGCCCCTGCAACCTCGAGCCCCACACACTGCATTTCTCTATCTACCCTCCAGTCTCAGCGACTCTGCTGTAGCGACAGAAGAGGGATGAAGACAGTCAGGCAGGTCATGTAAGCAGGTGACGTGGGCCCAGGATATGACTAACTGCAGGGTACCGGGCCTGGTTCCAGGTGCTGGGAAAAGCAGCGAACAAGACAGACCGGGTCCCTGCACCCACAGTGCTTGCCTTTTAGGGAGGGGAGAGAGGACAAGGGACACATGAGCAGACAGGTGAAGTGGCGGCTGCAGAGTGACAAGTGCTGCAGACCCAGAACGTATCACTCTGCACTCTGGCACTCTAAGGAGGTGACGTCTGGGCTGAGAGCTGAAGGATTGGAAAGAGCTGGACTTTGGAAGCTACGAATGAAGAGCAGTTCAGGGAGAGGGACGGGCAGGGCAAAGGCCCTGAGGTTGGGACAAGATTTTCCATAGTTGAGGGACCAGCAGTTAGCATAATGGCTACGTCGCTGGACTCCCATGTAGTTGACTGCGGTTTGAGTCCCAGACCCAGTGGCTTAAATTCACGCCAGGCGCATGTGTGTACATGCCCAAGATCCTGAGAAGAAAACGGAGGAGAAGGGATTGTGGTGTGGCCATCGCCCCTGGGGGGTGATTTCTCACTTTCTGTCTCTCTCAGTTTTTCTGGTGAGTGCACGCGCCCTATAGCAAAAACCTCTCCAAAAAAAAAAAAAAAAAAGATTTTCCATACCAAATATGATAATAGTTAATCCTGGTTTCCTTATTTCTTCCATGAGCAAGAGAGACAGAGAGACAAAGAGAGAGGCAGCACCCCCAACAGAGTCCCAACCCTGTGGTCCACCTCCAGCCTCAGCCAGCCCTGGATCTCGGGCACGCGTACCCTGTGCACTCACGGAGGTCCCCAGCTATGAACCTGGAACCCTCTTGTGTGAGATGCCTTGCTGGGTATTGTGTTTTGTCACTGCGCCTCCATCTGGCCTCTTCACAACTTCCGATCGTCCTGCCAGTCATTCGTGTAGGTGAAAATGCAGTTTATGGACACCGGAGTCTACTCTGTTCCACACACAAAAAGAAAAGTGTTTGCACGGTTTCACCCTATATTGAACTCCCAGGAATGGGAGCACTAAGGAAATGGTTTCATTTGGAAATTTTGGTAAATTGCTCCCTATTTTAGAAGATTACACTGTTGATGGCCATGCCACTTAGGTTGAGTTGCCAAAAACACATATCTGTATCCAACGGCAGTCGACACTGTCTGATTTATGAGACTGTACAGCGTCTGGGAGCGTCTGATGCTTCATGGTATTCCTAACGTCAGTGTGCTTATTAGCATTTATGTAGGGCAGTGCATATTTTTAATTAGAAATCACTTTCCTTTTAGTTTTTCTTTAAATGACAAGATATTTATCGATTAGAAAATGTGTAAATAGGTTATACTGTCTGAGTTTTGGTTACACCTGGAAAAAATATTTGCTGTAAGAAGAGAGTGTCTGATCTGCTGATTTGGGGAATTACTGCATTAACAGTAAAATCCAGTATCCCTTTTTCAGTGCTTGGTTTAGAGCTCAGTATGAAACCCAACCCTGAGCCAATGAGATATACAGCAAAGTCTGCTGGAGTATAGGGTATTCTTGGAAGCATTTTGCCCTCTGATTACAAGAGAGATGGCAAGCAATTCTGTTCTATATTCCCACTTTGTAGGGGGATGTGATGTCTGGAAGTGTGGCAGCCACATTGTGACTATGTGGTGACAAGGTCAAAGACATGATGAGGGCAGATGGACAATGAATAGAAAACAGAATGATCCCTGAAATGGCCCAATGAGTGGTCTGCATTTAGAAGTCTCTGGACAGTGTCTGTCTCTAGAGCAGCCCAGAAGCGTGAATCACTAAGCACGAGCCTCTTCAGCACTTCTGCAGGCTAACCATTTTCCCAACCTCTTTCCTAAAAGCTCACTTCTCCAGCTACTGAGGCGGGCCAGGTCTCCCGCTGGGGTCCTGGCCCCCAGCCAATAGAAAAGCTGTGGGCAGTACTCTCTCCTTTGACACATCTGGCTCCCGCCTGGCCAAACACATCTCGCACACTGAGTGTGGTCTCCAGGGATGGTCCTGTCCCCGACTCGCACACACAAGACCTGCTCCTAAGAGCTCTGAGTCTGGGATAGAATTTCTCGAAGGCTCGAGCAGAGCCAGGTGTGCAAAGCAGTAGGCCAGGCCTCTTATTAGATGAAGCTGCAGGTCAGAGCCAGGACCACTGAGCAGTGTGTGCTTTGGAATCTTAGGAAGAGACTGTGGAGAATTCAAAACCTGCCGGTGACAGAGAGTTCCCCAAAGTCCCGGGCTGGGCTAGAGGAGACGCTCTAAAGGCGACGCCAACAGCTAGGCTACCCAGAAGGCATCGTGTTGCTTGTGAGGCCCGAGGTCCCACATGGCCTGAGGTAACCTCAGGGGCTTCTGCAGTGCGATGAATATTTAGTTCTGGCTACGAATCACTGAGCAATGGGGAGATTGACAAGGGGAGCCTCAGCCTGGGCCTTCAGGAACTTCTCAGACACGTCACAGTGAGGTAAGCGTGTGGGATGCACTAAAAATATTCATCAAGTAGATGTATGACAAGTGGCAGGGTGGGGGGGACCACACAGGGAATAGGAGACGGCCTTCCTGCATGGTCATGTCCAGTCGTGCAGCTCAAAATAACACTGGGCACCGCGGACTCTCCGACGTGGTCGCCAGCCCCAGCCCGCGGCGGTCACCCACTGAGTGTTCAGATACCATAGGAGCGTCAGCTCAAGCCTGTCACTGCCGCACCGAACTCTGGGTCACTCCTCCCTCATCAAGGAACCCCCATACACCTGGCTGCTCAGTCATCTGACTCGGGGGCACTCTGGACATTTGGGCTGCACTGTACATTGTTGTTTTTATTTTTAAAAGTTATTTATGTATTTATTCTGAGAGAGAGAGAGAGAGAGAACACTCCTAACAGGGACTTGATGCCACTAGTCATCCCAGCCTTCAGCCTGCCCTGGGTCACGGGCGAGGGAGTGCCCAGCATACTCAGGGAGGCCTCTGGGCATGAGCCAGGAACCTTCCCACGTGGGACTGCCAACCTAGCACGGCTTTTTACTGCTGCATCACCGTCTGGCCCCCTGCATGGGGTTCCGCCTTGTGCACTGTGGGATGTTCAGCAGCGTCCCTGGCCTCTACCCATTAGACATGAGGAGGACCCCTCCCCACCTGTGACGTTGCTAAATGTCCCCGGGGGCAAAACTGCCCTCAGCTGAGAAGCACAGCTCTTTTCCTCGTTGTGAATATCCAACTCAGTGGAGAGTTCTACCCACGTCGCTCCAGCCCACCCATTTCACTCATGCCCCTTAGCCCCGCCACCGCCCTGGTCCTCGGCTCACCCCAGTCCACTGACGGCCCTTGCCCTGCTGGCCCAGCTCGTGCTCCTGAAGTACCCCTCGAGTAGCCACCCCGAGCTTGTAAAACACAAGCCATGTCAGGGCCAGCAGGGGGCATGGTGGTTAGGGCACTGGACTCCCACATGGCCAGCTGTAGTTTGAGACCCGGAACTGGTGGATTGCTTTCTCATCCCCCCAATCCCCACCTCCAGTGAGCACATGTGACCTATGGCAAACTTAAAATAATAATAATAATAATAACACAATAAATAATGAAAGCAACACACACACACGCACAAACGCTTACATGTCCTGACTTAAACCTCTTTCTTTTAAAATAAAATCTAAACTTCCCACGTGCCCTGACTGTGCCCCCTTTCACCGCCTCTCCTCTCCCTCCTGACTGCTCATACCTCCCCCCTCTGGACTGGTCTTTCTCTTGGACAGGCCCCTCCCCTCCACCTCCAGGCTTTTGCACTGGCTGTTCCCTCCACTTCGATTGCTCTTCCCCTGGTCTTCCCAAGGCTACCTCGCTCCTAAAATTAGGATCACAGCTCAGAGGCCACCCCCTCAGAGAGGCCTCGCCAACCACCTGCCTAAAGTTGCCCCCATGGGACAGTTTTCATCACGGCACGTGGGCCTGTGTGCATGCTATCAGCTTCCCTGCCCCAGGATGGAGGTCTCGTGAGTGCAGGGCTCTCTCCACGGTCTCTGTGACAAACACGTGCCTGCACACGGTAGCAGCTCACTAAACACATGTGCGCTAAGGAAGAGGCACGCCCTCTTAAAGTGCACGGTCCTTTATAGAACAGCGTTATGCCTCGATCCGTGAGCATTACCCCGATTTCAGAGGAAGAGGAGGGCCCTCGTTCCCGACGCTCCCTGCTGATGAGGACACAGCAGCTGCACTGGTCAGGGATCCCAGCATCCCGGACCCCCCAACCGACCCCCCCCCCCCCCCACCGCCGGGATGCAACTCAGCAGGAGCTGGTCGAGGAGGGTCTGGTCTGGACTTCATGCATATTTTTAAAAGTTTATTTACTGAGAGAGAAAAAGACAGGTGTGAGAGAAACACAGGCACCCTGACAAGGTCTCACGCTGCAATCCTCCCCTCAGTCCCAGCTGGCCAGGACTGCAGGCACACGTGCTTGCCCGGCATGTTCAGATCGACCTGGGAACCGAACACTGATCTTCACGTGGCTTCCAGCATTGGGGAGTGCTGCACGACTGCTATGCCACAACGGCTGGGCCTGGGTGTCACAGTTTTAAACAAATGCCTCCAGATGAGTCCTGTGGGCAGAGGGTGGGCAAACATTGCCCCCGGCCCCCACAAAGCACAAAACCCTAATCCTGACCCTGCACCGCCAGACACTAAAGCAGAAAGGTCTGGCCTCTGAGGCCTGCAAACCCTAGTGGAGAGGACAGGGAGGTGCCCACCAGCAGGCGGCCAGTTCCCCACCTCGGCCAAAGAGACAGGTCCATGGGACACTCACATGAGTGTCCCCTCATCGTAGGCACTGGCTATCTGTCTCCTTAGCAACCGGGCTTCTCTTTCACTGGGGACTCCTTGCTTGTTTCTCTCCTAGGCTTTGGAGTCTCAGGGGTCAGCTTCAGATCTAGGCTGGGGCCTGTGAACTGGCCTAAGTTGAATGTCCACAACTCATTTCCCTGACGAGGGACTGGGCTGGAGTGAGTGTGTGATAGCAGGCAGCCCTGGGGTTTGGGTGCGCACACCAGAAAAGAGGTTTGCTTCTTCTTTTTTGGCTGAAACCAGAGGGGATGAGAGGGCGGCGGCTCAGCAGCTGTTTTGACACCTCAATTATGATAACAGCCAGTGTTTACTGCGGGCTCAGCCGTGTCAGATGCCTTGCGAAGCACTCGGCATCAATGATCTCATTTTGTCCTCTCCCACAACCCAGGAGAGAGGTGCTATTACCGTCGTCATTTTCAGAGGAGAACCCTGAGGCCCAGAAAGGTTCAGTAACACATCGGAGCACGCTGTGGGCTGGTCGCTAGGCAGTGTGGCTCTCCTAACCATGGGGCCCACACCGCCAGAGCCTGCCTGCCCCTCAGGGTGGAGAAGAACCAGCCCCGTGGAAGGCGCAGCAGGGATGGAGGGGGAAGGATTCTCAGCACGGATCCACGCTGGAATCTTGCTGTGCCCGACACAGTTACCTTAGGACTTTTTGGGTACCAAAGCTGAGAAACCCCTTTCTTTTCTCCTTAAGCTGGTTGTTGATTTTTTTTTTTCTCCTTTTTCTGTTGCTTGCAAGAAGGATCCTGATCGCTTTTCAGCTCACCTTGGAACAGCCCCTAGCTTGCACGCAGCAGCTGCTCGGCAAACACCACAGCTGAGGTGAGGACCGCTCTGGCTCCGGCCCACTCACTGCTGGTCCGTAACCCTGACGCCTCGCTGTGGCCAGCCTGGCACTGCTGCCCCTTTAGGCTCCAAGTGAGGCCTAGTTCCCTAGCAACCACCCCAATTAGGCAATCATGTCATTTAGCAGGATGCCAATTAATTATAATGATCTTAATGATCTCTCAATTAGACAGCCCCCTGAATCCGCCTGGGTCAGGGGCATCTGCAGATTCGCCATCAGCGCCCGCCACGTGCAGGCCGATGGAAGGTAGGTTGGCACTGAGGGGCTCCACCTTCCACTGCCATGGCCACTGCCATGGCTGAGCTACACAGGGCCCAGCAGCACACAAAGTGTCCTGGACCCCGGGGCCGGCCCTCCAGGGCCTGCCCAGGGTGACCCCATCACCAACCACAAAGAGGGCGCCTCTGTAAGAAATTCTAACTCTGGGAACCAGCAGTTAGCGTAATGGCTATGTCGCTGGACTCCCACGTAGTCGACCGCGGTTCGTGTCCCGGACCCGGTGGCTTAAAACTCATGCCGGGCGCGTGTGCGTGCGTGCCCAAGATCCCGAGAAGAGAACGGAGGAGAAGGGATTGCGGCGTGGCCATCCCCCCTGGGGGGTGATTTCTCGCTTTCTGTCTCTATGTCTCTCTCTGTCTGGCGAGCGCACGCGCCCTACAATGAAAATCTCTCCAAAAAAAAAAAAAGAAATTCTAACTCTGACCATGTGTGTCCCATGGGCTGAAGTCTTCATCTCAGATCCACGGCTTCAGTGTCGGCCACATTTGGTATTTCACTTTGCCTTTTGACCAAAGGGAGAGCTGCACATGTTCATGGGCAGAAGGAAAAGGTAACAGGCAATTGCATATGCTCCCTCGGACAAACCCAAAACAAAACCAAATGCAAATGTGAGACTGCCCAAACCCTGGAGGCTTCTGGAGAGGAGAAAGATTCTTGGAACCAGTCAAACTTTTACTTTCTGAATGTATTTTCTTCCACGGAGCATGTGCTTCTCCTACAATGGGACGAAGGCCAAGGTCATGGAGGAGCGCTCAGTCGTTCAGAGTGGACCCAAGAGCCCAAGTGCCTCGTGGTCCCAGCTCTACTCCTGACCCGCTGTCTGTGAGTCATAAGCCTTTCTGTGACTCAGTTTCTTCATCTTTCTTTCTTTTTTTTTTTTTTGAGAGGTTTTTGCTATAGGGTACATGTACTCACCAGAGAGACAGCGGGACAGTGAGAAATCACCCCCCAGAGGGGGATGGCCACACCACAATCCTTTCTCCTCCATTCTCCTCTTGGGATCTTGGGCATGCACACACATGGACCCGGTGTGAGTTTAAGCCACCAGGTCCGGGACTCGAACTGCGGTCGACTACATGGGAGTCCAGCGACATAGCTATAATGCCAACTGCTGGTCCCCAGTTTCTTAATCTTTAACATGAAGACAACCACAGTACCAACTGCATAGAGTTTTGTGGAGACTGAAATACTTTATTGTGGGTAAAGACTCAGAGGCGTGCTTGGCCTGCTCACCACTACGCAAGTGTGACCCACCATCTTTAGTTTAGGTTAAGCCTTCTCTTGTAATCACAATCTGGCCAGAAATGCTGGAGTCTTTGGGGTTCCCTCTGAGGGGACCAAATCTAAGAGTAGACAATGGTCAATGCTTGATGGAGTTGGGGGAGATTCCTTGTCTGGCTAACCTAGGAGACCGGAAGCTGCCCCCCAGGCAGGTCCCAGCGGGTATATTCATGACCCAAGAAAAGGGAAAAAAACACCTCCAGATCAAAAGGTAGACTTCAAACATCAGGATGTGAAACTGCACATCAACTGGGTCCTTGGGGTGTCCACTGAGTTGGGCTGTTTTGTGGGGAACACAGGCATGCACAGGTGCGTGTACGCACACACACATGCGCACACACGGCTGTACTGTCCTCGAAGCCTAGGCGTTTTACAATCCACTCATCATTCAACTCTTAAGTTTGAAAACTTAACATGTTATTTGGGTTTCAGAAAAAGCCACAAATTCAAGTAAAAAACCCCCAAAGTATACAAAGCCCAAACCCCAAACCCAAGCTGACCCTCAGCCACAGCAGTATGCCAACACCATGAGTTTATGCCCACGAACTTGGCCAGGGAAGGAAGATCCTTTGTGTGCAAATGTCAGCATGCCGTTGGCCCAGCTTGCCACCACTGCCTTTTGAGCTGCCTGTTACAGACTGAACTGCACACCGGACAGGCTGCCCCGAGGGGTGCTCTCGTCTCCATGACTCAGGACAAGCAAAGCTGGGACCATGTCCCTTATTGGCCCAGAGGTCTTCAGTCTGCCCTCCCCACCCCCTTTCTGTAAATGAGAGGCTGTAATTTAATCGGAGCCCTCTGCTGGCTCTATAAGGGGAGGTGGCGTGGCAGTAAGAAATTCCCTTCACTATTAACTATAATATGAACACATCCAGGGAGAGGACAGATCCGGGGGTGACCTCCAGGGAAACCCACCTCGCCAGCTCCCTGTCAGCCCCAGAAAGCCTGCTGCAGGACAGCCTCCTCCCTGCGCTGTGGGAAAGAGGCAGGGGACAGATGGAGGGGTGTGGGCGGGGGTCCCAACATGCACAGATGAGCAAATACCCAGATTCAAACGTAAGCTGAATGTAATTACTTGGTTAATTAAATATTGACTTTTAACTCAAACAGTGATTAAAACGAGCTGCAGGAAAGGCCGTCCAGAGTGGGGGCAGGGACTGAATCAGAACTTCCAAGAGGAGGACCTGGGCTCTCACTGTGGCTGGGCCTACTCTGTGCAGGGGGCGGGGCCCTAGGGCTCCCAGCAGGTTAGAAATTGTGGGCAGAGGCCACCGTGCAACTAGGATTTGCAGGTGTCTGCTTACATTTTTCCACCCTGCCGCCGCCTCTCTCTAACCGGCTGCCCTCCAAGTGAACGCACAGCGATCGGCGTGCAGCAAGCAGACACAGTTCACTCGCACTTCCCTGGAACAACGCGGTGCCTGGCACGAGAGGGTGCTCCATAAATGCTTTGAAAAGGAATGAATGAACTACTACAAGGAACGTTTTTTTAAAGCGCACTCCTAGAAATGGCTGCAGCTTCACCGCCAGACTTCGGAAACCCTCGAGCCAGGGGAGGGGAGCAGCTCCCTGCAGGACGGTGGAAAGTGCTTCTGACCTGGCCTGGGAGGAAGTTTTCCTTTTCCATCCTATGTGTTCTTTCTATATCTGCGAGATCCCAGGAACTCTGAAGATCCGGTACACCGCTTGCTTTCCCGTGTGCTGCCCGGGCAAGCCCCACGTGGGCTGGCTTCTAGCCGGTCCTTTGGGTCTAAACCCCAAAAGGTCATCGAGGCCATGCCTCTGCGGCCGGCAGGCCCAGGCGCGCTTCTCCTGGGGCCGCCAGGACTTGGTCTGGTGCGTCCGTGGGTCAGGGGTGCGGCGGGAAGTCCTCGTCCGCTCGTCCAACCCGCCAGCTGGGTCAAACGGGTGACCCCCCTGCGACTGGCGGG
>NW_006160120.1:1857369-1858735 GCF_000334495.1 Tupaia belangeri chinensis
GGGCAGAGAGCGGGGTCCCGGCAGCTCCCGGCCTCTGATGCCTCCGGACCCGCTGGTCGCGCTCCCGGCGCCGAGCGCGCACCCTCGCCGGGACACACAGACGCACACTCACCCGACTCACACTCCTCCCGCTCGCCCTCGGCGGAGAGTTGAAACAGATGTGGGATTCGCCCAGGAGCTGGGGGTGAGGGAGGGACGCGAGTCAGAGCCGCGTGCGCGTGTGTATGTGTGTGTAACACACAACCCGGGGCATCGCTAATACATCAAATATCGTGCTAAAGCCGGGAGGGCAACGGATTGGGTCCATCGACTGGAAACAGGAGAATCCTGGCCTCTTTTCCGCTCCTTTTCTCCTCCTGGGAGCTACTAGGAGCCAAGTTTTCCGCCGGGCGTGCGACAGCCTGGCCGGGCGCTCCCCTCCTAATGACACGTTAATAAATGTTTTCTTTTATCTGCTTTCACAGGGCTCGCCTCGGTCTGCAAACACCCGACTGCCTTTGCTGAAAGCCCTGTGTTGGGCTGTAACTGCACACATGTGCGGTTGGAGAAGCCGGCTCGAGTCCAGGCCCTGAGCTAGACCGCAGAGTGAACTACCCACGCGCCCAGAAGCTCCCGAGAATTAACTTGAGCGCTAGTGAAAATCTGCAGTGTGGCCAATAAATGGCCCGGGACCAGAGGGGGAAAAAAAAGAGAGAGAGAAACCGGCTTCCTCGGAAAGGGGAGGAATTCAACTCAAGGTGGTGCTGTGTACCGCGATTTCCACAATCCCAGCGCCACTCAGGGGGCGGAAGGGGACAGGGCTGCTGGGTTGAGCGAAAAAGTGGGCCAAGCACCAACCTAGGTGCAGAAAACAGCCGAACGCTAAGCCGCCCTGCTGTCCGAAAGTGCTCATAGGCAGTGGTCTCTCACTTAAAGCTGGTAACAGTCTTAGCCGTTTTACAATTGTGGTAACCAAGTCACAGAGAAGTAACTGGCCCAAGGCTACACAACCGTGACTGGGGAACCGGGGATCTGAACTGAAGAAACCTTCAGAATTATGCTGTTAAGGCCTACACTGTTCCTTTTCAAGCTAGCTTCTCCCCCGGTATGATCTTTCTAGTTTCAGGCTGGAGTTATCAGATTGAGTAAATAAAAATACACCCTTGAGGATATCCTTATAGTAAAAAAGTCTTCGTTGTTTATTTGAAATTCCAATCAAGTGTCCTGCCCTGGTTGGGAGCGCTAGACCACGACTCCTTTCTCCCCCTCCATAGTCTGCCTTAGCCATCCCAGAGCAATCTGGAGTCTTAAATGAATCAGGAAAACCTAAAACTTGCTTTTCCAAATCAGGTGCTGGCTCCATCTCACCTTTGGTGGATCCTGCTGA
>NW_006160120.1:1858766-1862919 GCF_000334495.1 Tupaia belangeri chinensis
GCCCTCCCTTTGCCTGTAGCGAATGTCAGACTTAACTTCTTTACCATCTTGGACCAAAATAATGACAATGATAACAACAACAACAGCGTTGTCTCCCCTTCCCCCTTCCTGCCCAAGGAAGGATATATTCACTGCAGTGTTGCTTGGATGGACAGGACAGACCACGTGTGTAATGGAGAGCTTCGCAGTAGTGTCACTAAAAGGTGAAAACAAACAGGGGAAGTGATTTTTTTTTTCATAGTATACATTTAACCACTGTATATCATTACAGCATACCAAACGAATTTCCCCATCACGAATACGCTGTGTATTAGTCTGGTCAAAGATATTACCATACACATCATCACCAGGTAATTTTCTATTTGTCTGTCCCTCAACTCTTGTGCTTTTTTCCCTCCTTGATTCCCTCCCTTTCATCCTCGCCAATGATTTCTAGTAATGTAATGCACGTAACCTAGTCTGTCTAAAATATTATCACATCAACATGTAGTTAACATAAACATTCTTACTAACCTTTCATTCTGGCCTTGCTTATGAAGTCTTTGAAACCTGACGTGTGTTCCACACACACTTCACAACTCAATTTGGACCAGAGGCATGTGGTGAAGGCTGCTTTTGGGGTTGGTTGCTGAGTGTTTCTCCCAGGTGATGTCACGTCAGCCACTTAACGATCTTTCTAGGAAACGGATGCAGGGACCAGCAGATGGAGTAAGGGTTATGTTGCTGGACTCCCAGATAGCCAACCATGGTTCAAGTCCCGGACTGGGTGGCTTAAAACTCAAGCTGGGTCCTGTGGGTGCATGCCCAAAATCCCAAGAGGAGAATGGAGGAGAAGGGATTGTAGTGTGACCATCCCCCGGGGGTGAGGTCTCGCTTTCTGTCTCTCAGGTGAGTACAAGCACCCTATTCTGTCTTTCAGGCGAGCACATGCACCCTATAGCAAAAATCTCTCTGGATGTTTGAGGTCCAGGGGCAAAGTTGGCCAGTGGGACTGCAGCCTGTGTAAGGCTGTTCCTGGCTTTGGGACCAGCTCCCTGCCACTGCAGCAACAGTTGTATAACTGGGTCCTCAGAGGCCCAGGGGGACACCTTACTGGCCTGGGGTGAGGGATGAGGCCCGGGATGGGGTCTACACGTTGCCTACTTTTTGTGGTGGTAGAGGCTTTCCACTGTGAGGATATTCGTAGACCACTGAGTTAACACGCACTACCTTTCCGGCCTGCAGTTTACAGCGGGACTCTCCCCTCCCTGCCCCCAGTTTTTCACTCTGTCCTCTTTGCCTCGTCAGGGAACTCCAGGGAGGGGCAGCCTGCAGTCCTGTGTGCTCGTGGGTGGGTGAGATGGTGTCTTCTGGTTATCTTTTCGGATAGTTATTCCTCTCGCTGTTGCTGTTCAAAGACCAAATGTGGAGATATCTGTGCTTTGCCCCCTGTCCTTCCTTCCGTAGAAGGGGGCAGATGTGGGGTGCGAGAGCCTCTGTGTGTGTGTGAGCCTGTGTGTGCATGCACACATGTGTACTCATGCATGTGCATGCACATCTGTATGCCTATGTTGCACACACATGTGTGGTACATAAACGTGTGCACACATGAGTGTGTGCTCACCATGGGCAGGTGCTGAGGATCTAGTGTTTTAGTTTGGACTTAACTTGCCAGCTCAGACATGCATGGGGTTGGGGTCAGTAAATTGCCCTCGGGCCACGTTTCTTCCCTGTGATTCCCAGCAAACTCTGTGGTCCTCAGCCTGTTTTCCAGGTTCCTCCAGGGAGGTGGGGGCTCAGCGCCTGCCTGGGAGTCAGGAGGGACCTCAGGGACTCTTATGTTCCCCATCCTGGGAGTTACTTGGACAGACTCAGCCCAGCTCAAAGGACACCTGGGACCCTCGGGCCTTTCAAGGTCCTCACTCAGCCCTGGCTCTGCCTCATTGTTGGTTTAACCTCTGGAGGACCTCTCTCTCCACCCCTCCGCGCCTTGTTTCTTCCTTCTGCGAACTGAAAGAATTGGCGGCAGCTCTCTGTGCAGTCTGGTCCTGCCTACCCCCGCAAGGACACGATGCTGTTTTGTTTCCTTGACTCACATGTAGCAATTAAAGAACACATCACTCTTGTAGCATGTTTCTTTATCTCCATCAAGAGGCTGAAACTCAATCTGCTTGTCCGAGTACTGGCTAGATTTGGATCGGAGTAGATGGGATTTTATGAGGGTTGTAAAAGTCAAGCTTTTAACATGTCTCAAACAAATAGGCCAGTGAAGGAGCGATGTTAAAAGTAGGAACACAATGGGAGGCTCAGATGGGAGGCTTGGGAAGGAGCCCACAGACCTGGGGCACAGGTGGCTTTAATAATGCATACAAGTGTGGCTGCAGCGTCCTCCTAAAAGAACAGAAAAGGCTGAGAGTCACTCTCAGGGGGTTGCGATCAAACTTCTCAGCTCCTGAGCACAGACAGTTTTAAAATACAAATTCTGGTATCATCCATAACAATATAAATTTGTAGTTAATTCTGCTGAATCTTCACTTAGACCCAAGCTGTCTTGTCAGTAGAAATGCAATTGCATTAGAGAAAAACTGTTTATATTTCTCAAGATATTGTGATAATGAGAAACAGCACCATAAACCCCCATTAAGTAAGAAGAACATTAATTGCATTTCATGCTGCCTCTCTGGGCCAGCACACTGACATAGACATGGTTTACTTCAGCAAAACGTGGCTAATCTTTGCAGCACGGTACACGTTTTCCTCTTTAATTATATGTAATTGTATAGTCTAATTTATCCTAACTCCTGACGCCGAAAAGTGCGCATTTATGAATCAAGGGTTAGTTTGGGAGGGAGGAGAATGATAAACTGGTATAATTGCAGTCTCCTGGGGGGTGCTTATGAGTGATCTCAAAGATGATATTTATTCTGAATTCTTACCAGACAGTAGGGTTGTCTCTAGTTAAGGCTGCTTTAAGAACACGGATACCAGGGATAATTTGTCTGGTTGCTTAATAATACAATAATAGTCCTCTCTTGGATAAGCAGGCAAGAAAGATGAAGTGCATGTGAATTCCACGTAACATGTAATGTGATAAAATACAGGCCCACGAGCGGCTTAGTCCTTGCGCAACTGCGTATTAAAATGAATAATGCACCCTGGACAGCCCCACTGCGGTTCTCTGTGGATAGGTAGAGTACATGGATCTTTGTTGGATGATAGTTTTCTCAAGGGGAAAAGCAGGATTGATTTGACCGCAAGTGCATTTTTTACTTAGGGTTCTTTGCAGGACTGCACATCTAGTTTTACAATCACATTCCAGAAAAATTACTTCCGAGCTTTGATTGTAATTAGTTAAGTCATCAATTGTTATTACTGGTGGTGGTCATTTAGGGAAAGTGGGATGATGACTTAGCGCTGCCCCACCTAGGGCTGAGGTTCTAACCTGGGCTCTGCCCTGCTGGCTGACAATGCCTTAGCTGACCTTCCTGGGTCTCAGTTTCCTCATCTTACGCATGGGGAAAATATCCAGGACATTGCAGGTTGCCGGTGGATTAAGTGGGATTGAGAAGGTAAAATGCAGACACGGTGCCTAGCTCATAGGAAGTGCACAGTGAATGTTCATTGAATCAGAATTGGAAACGTGCTGTCATGGGCCTGAGAGACACACCTTTATGCTCTGCAAAACCAGACTATGAGAATCCAGAGTGGTTAGGGCCATGATGCCAAAGCAAACCAGTTCATGCCACTTCCAGACTTAAAATCCATTCCGCTCAGATGGAAACCAACTTCCGAGCTTGACCCTGAGGCCTACTCAGGGCTTTCTCTGTTTGTCTCTCCGCCATCTTTGTCCGGAAAAGTTGAAAAAGTAGTACAGCGGACACAGGTATGTCTTCCCCCTGGAATTCACAGTTGTTAATATTCTGCCAGGTGTGCTAAACCATTTGAAAAGAAGTCACAGATGTTATGACACATTACCCCACAGGACTTGGGCAGGCGTCTCCTAAGAATATGCTGTTCTCCCAGATGACCTATCACACCTAGGAAAATTAACAGTAATTTCGTAATCATTCCCGAGCTTGTTCACATTAACAGAGCCATAAAGGTATCTTTCTCTTTGATCCTCAGATCTTTTTGTGCCTCAGGGCCTTTGCACTTCCTGTGCCCTTCCCTGGCA
>NW_006160120.1:1863232-1895491 GCF_000334495.1 Tupaia belangeri chinensis
CAGATTTTGCTCGACTAGATCTTTATCATCATTCAGGATTGAGTTCAAATGTCACCTCCCTGAGGGTTCTCCCTGTCTGTTTTATCCAAAGATGTTTCCTGATCACTCTCTGTCTCCCCTCCCCACTTTATTCTCTTCCTATAATACGCTACTCTCTGAAATTCCGCTTTGGTTATGATTGTGACCACCATCCATTTCTTCTTTCTATCCCCTCCCCCGCACTAGTTTCCGGAGGGCAGGAGCTATTTCTGTTTGGCTGCTGTTGTAGTGCCAGAGTACAGAACATTGTCTAGCACACAGTCAGTATTCCATAGATATTTGCTAGCAGAATGAATAAACACCTCATATGTGATGTTTTAAAGCACAAGAGGTGGTAAAATGGAGAGATCTGGACTTGGCTGTTTAAAGACAATCCACACAGTTTCAGTCCCAGGGCTCCCCGGCAGTTTGTTACCATGGGCCTTTGTCCCTTAAACTCACCTGCCAAATGGGGACAACGACTATAGTCTCTTCCTTCTTGGGTTGTAGTGAGTTTTTAATGAGTTTATAGACAAAGTGCTTAGACTAGTACCTGTCATATAACCACCAACCCTCCTTGAGCACTTATAATTAATGTTAAATTGGCTGGCCAGAGGCCCGTGATTTCAAGCACCACTGACCGCTCACAGGCTCACACAGAAATGCTCTCCAAGCATAACACCTTTGAGAGAACTTCTCAGAAGTGCTGATGTGGCTGAACTGTTGACCACATGCTGCTCTGCGAGAGAAGAGCCAGGTCAACATTGAGCCTAGAAGAGGCTCTGGCTGTTTACAGCATCTGGGCTGATGGGTTGAGGCCTGTGGTTATATATTTTGACTCTCACTCCTGAGACCAGCCCTTGGAAGCTTGCACAGGAGCTAAGGCATGGGAACCTTGAAAGAAGGGGACACATGGATACCGTGTGAGTGAACCCAGGGCTATGGGTGTACTCAGTAGGCCCCCTCCCACTCCATTTTCATAGATAGACTCTGTTGGAATTTGACCTTACTGCTGACCTGTATGGTTTTTAAAAGCATATTCAGTACTGAATGTCCATATGCAATGGCATGTAGGTAAAGACATGTTTTAGCTAAAGCGCAATAATAAATGAGTTAGGAAGTCAAGAAAATATTGGAAATTTGGGCAATGAAAATTGCATTTAATTGGAAATAAGTAAGGTAGTTTCTTCAGGAGAGTGTGTATATCAGAGAGATGCAAGGAGACTTCCGAAAGTTCGTGGAAAAATAGAACTACCGTATGAGTTTATTTGGGTGCAAAAAAGTTTTAGAAATCCATGTGTAGTTATTTTTATTTTTATTTTTTTAGAGAGATTTTTGTTATAGGGTGTGTGTGCTTGCTGGAGAGAGAGAGAGAGAGAGAGAGAGAGAGAGAGAGAAACCAGCCCCCAGGGAGGATGGCCATGCCACAATCCCTTCTCCTCTGGGAATTTTGGGCATGCACACACATGCCTCTGGTGTGTTTCAAGCTGCCAGGTCTGGGACTTGAATCATGGTCCAACATATGGGAGTCCAGCTCCTTAACCATCATGTCACCTGCTGGCCCCTGAATAGTTTTATAATAACACATTCTCTATGAATTTTTTGAAGATCCCCCATATTTGTGTTTTTATGGAGTAGAGAGGAGTTCAGGGAGGAGTGTTGAAAGAGAGCTTTTTTTGCTATAGGACATGTGCACTCGCCAGAGAGACAAAGAGAGACAAAGAGACAGAAAGCGAGAAATCACCCCCCAGGATGCCACAATCCTTTCTCCTCCATTCTCCTCTTGGGATTTTTGGGCATGCACTCACATGCACCTGGTGTGAATTTTAAGCTGCCAAGTCCGGGACTCAAACTGTGGTTGACTACATGGGATACCAGCAACATAACCAATATACCATCTGCTGGTCCCCCAGGTCTAGGATTTTTACTTGATCTATTGAGAGACACTTTCTTTGCCCTGGACTTGAACTGGGTGATAATTGAGAAGCTTCCAGGGACCACGTGTGGGCTTAACATTGAAGCAGAGGGTGGAAACACAAGTTCGGTGGATGAATTGTATTGCAAGAGGTAGGCTTCCAAGATGACCCCTAAAGTCCTGCCTCCTGGTGTATACACTCTCTAGAATCTCCCTCCCTTGAATATGGGCAGGGCCACAGGTCTGGCGATTTCTCTCATGAGTAGGAAGGAATTTTGCAGATGCAGTTAAGGCCCCACGTCAGTTGACTATGGATTTATCAATGGGGAGAGCATCCTATTCAGTCCAGTCCTCATTAGGCAAAAGCCCTTGAGTGTGGGGGGGTGAGCCCTTGTAGGAGTCAAACTGAATCTCTTCAAGGGCCAGGGAGTGGAGCGCAGGACCCCGAGCCTCATTTGTGATCCAGCCTCGGCCACTGAAATCAGGCTTTCACGTCATCTTGCTGTGACCCTGAGCAGAGGGCCCCTGGGAACTGGGAGCTAACGAATTGGTGTTAGTTTAAGTTTGTGGTAATTTATTTAAAAATAGTAAAAAAAAAAAAAAAAAAGAATGAAATTGTGAACACCTAGGTCCAGCTCTGCCTGAAGGCAGCCAGACAACAGAATTTTTTCATTATGTGAGCCATTAAATCTATCCCTCCCTCCTTTTTTCTCTTAAGCCTGTTTTTTCAGCAGAAGTCCCGAGATTGTATCCCATTGACTGGCCGTTTCACACGCTTGTCCTGAACCGGTCCTTCAGCCCGGGGTTACCACACGTGGTGCTGGGCTGTGGGCTGAACCATGTGCTTATGTGATGGGCCGTCACGTGCGCGTCCGTGCGCGTCCTATTCCCCAGCTCTGAGGACAGACTTAGACTTCGGCCTACAATCTGTGCTTTTGCTGGGGCCTCTCTTCCTAGCTGTTCACTACCAAGAGAGTGGGACAGGATGGGTAGTTGGGTAGTGTCATGATTTCAGGAAAAAGTTGGCAACCTTTGATTTTTCATGATAGAGCATGTGTGTGCATGCATGAAAAAGAGAGAGGGAGAGAGAGAGACAGAGAGAGTCTGAGAGAGAAAGAGAAGCACCTTCAACAGGGTCTTGTCATGCCCTGGTCCCCCTTCCCCAGCTATCTGGCTCCTCAAGACCCTGGCCACCGTGTGCACATGCTCAGTGTTTTCGGACTGACCTGAGGATCAGAACTATGGTTGGCCATGTGGCTTCTAGCCTTGCAGGGCACCATAGTGGCTAGGCCGGCAACCTTTTAATGTAAGGGAGAAGGAGTAAGTCGGGTCGGCGTATGGTCTTTGTCACACATTCTTCTTTCTTATTTATTTGTTTTTTTAAAATGACCCTTTAACACTGAGAAAAACGTACTTAGTTTCTGGGTCGCACAGAGGCAGGCCAGACAGGTTGGATCTGGCTTGTGGGCCATGGTTCCCTGAGTCCTAGTTTAGGGCACAGACTGGAACCAAACTGTGCTCCATGTCTGTCCCCTGCTTCTATAACCTGTGAGACTCTGGGCAAAGTACTTCGGGTCTCTGAACCTTGGTCTCCTTACCTGGAAAATGGGGATAATTAGAGTATCTAACCCATGAGGTTGTTGTGGGATTGAACGAATCGGTGTGAGGCTGTCAGTGTTTGACCCAGAGACGGGGCTGTAGTTGTCATTTTTAGAGGTGATCACTACTCATCACTCGCTTCCCCACCCTGCAAATTTGCAGCCAGTGGAGAGTCCGACTTGCGAGTCAGTCAACAGCACGCTTTCCCTGGTGTGGGTGGAGTAGAAAACGGCACTTATCTTCAGGCTTCTCCGGATCCCTCCTCCTCACCACGTCTAGGGTGTTTCCTGGGGAATCGCAAAGTTGACACTGAGTGTAGACAGTTGCCCAGGGCTCCCCTGCTCACGACACCAGCACGATCCCAGTGGTGGCCCCCGGGAGGAAGATGACCCTCAGCCTGCTTCTTAGAGGCACAGTTCCTCCATGAAATGGAGAAGGCAGAGGCCACACCTGTCACCTGGGTTGGCTGGCCTTTACAAGGTTGACTCGATTTCCATTCCCATAGTACTGGGTGGAATACTGTCCCCCCAAGACTCATGCCATCCCAGGACCCAAGAAACTGACTTTATTTGGAAACGGGGTCTTTGCCACTGTAAATAGTTCAGTTAACACTTGGTTAGGGTGGCCCTGATTCAATGACTGGGGCCCTTATAAGAAATACAAATGGGGGGACCAGCAGTTAGCGTAATGGCTGTGTCACTGGACTCCCATGTAGTCGACTGTGATCTGAGTCCCGGATCCAGTGGCTTAAACTCATGCTGGGCCCGTGTGCATGCGTGCCCAGGATCCTGAGAGGAAAGTGGAGGAGAAGGGATTGTAGCGTGGCCATCCCCCCTGGGGGGTGATTTCTCGCTTTCTGTCTCTCTGTGTCTGTCTTTCTGACGAGTGCATGCACCCTATAGCAAAAAAACTCTCAAAAAAAAAAAAAAAGAAAGAAAAAAAAAAGAAATACAAATGACAAATGGGGACATAGGGGGACAAAGACCATGTGAAGGTGGAGGCAGAGACTGGAGGAATGAGGACTCCTACAGGGGTGGGAAGAAGCAGCTAAAGACCCTCCTTGACTCTTGAGATGAGTGTGGCCCCAGTGCTGCTTTGACTTCACTCTGCGAGCCTCCAGAGTGGCAAGGGAACACTTTTCTGCTGCTTTCAGCCCCCTAGTTTATGGTCACCCTTAGGGCAGCCCCAGGAAACCGACTCACCCACCAATGAGGATTGCTTCTTTCCCCCTGGAGGGAGTGAGCGAGTGAAGGGACAGGAAGCTACGGCCCCATGGTGACACCAGAGTGAAAATCTCAGCCCAGGCCCCCAAACTAAAGATTCTGATTTACTGGGTCTACAATGGGCACAGAAATGTTTTATTTAAAGAAACTTTATTGAAGAGAATTTACACAACATAAATTTCACCCATTTTATGATTGCCATAGAATGATTTAGAATTTCCTGAACCGTGCAATCATCACCATTATCCAGTTATGGGACCACTCACTGCCCTAGTAAACCCCTCACCTGCAGCTGTAGTTTGAAAGCTCTGGTGACTCTGGCCTGGTTAGGGTCTGAGAGCATCTGCTGGAACGAGGGGCCTTGGAAAGTGGAAGGAGGGTGGTCGAAGGTTCCTCAGAAGGTGCTGGGATCTGGTGGACTCTGCAGGTCATTTAAACACTCGCAAAGAAGCACCACAGAAGCCGTTCTGGTCGTGGGGGGATGGGTGGTGGTGGAAAGGATCTGGTGGAGGGAGAGGGCAGGAGGCTGGGCTGCTGAGACAGGTCAGCAGAACTGCCCCTACCCCGGAAAGGCCCAGTTATGCTGGGGATGGTGGTGGGGAGGAGGCAGGAAGTGAAGGATCTGACCCCGATTGCCCTTGTGCCTACTCCCTAGGCCATACCCTCCAACCTGGGGACTGGGGTCGGGTGGGGAGTCAGAGGGTGTTAAGAGGACCCAGCGCAGCCCCCTGCATGGCCAGAGCCAAGCAGAGAGAGGGTAAAGCGCTGCCTCCCGGAACACACAGCGAGGCCAAGACGGGAGAAGTGCACCCCACAGTCCTCTTTCCACTGAGGCGGCTCCCTAAGCCCTGGGTGACTCTGGAGGGAGGCTGGGGCCAGCAGAGTTCTGCTCAGTGTCCAGCACCCCTGCTGGGATCCCCCCCGAAGCATTTTGTTGTCTACTTTTCAGCAAGACATTGCCTTGCCAGGGGCTCTGGCCTGTGAGGTGCCACCTGTCAATCAAAGACAGACCTGTCCCCTGTGTGACTTGGCACTCGGGCCCGTCCTCCTGTGATTGCTCTTGGGTGACTCATCCGTTTGTGCTCACATCCGGTCTTCTGTGGCTCTGGCAGGTGCTGGTGCCAAGGGCTGGGCTGTTGACCAAGACCGCCACGGAGGCCTGCCGGAGGAGCCTGGTCTACACTGGTCTGTGCTCCGTCACCTTAGAGAGAGTTTCACCTTGGGCTGACAGCTGCTTTCACTGCAGGGATCTGGGATCCCGGCTGCAAACAGCAGACCCCTCTGGGCTGGTTAAGGCAGGAGAGGGACTTGTTAAGAGATACTAAATAGTTCTCCAGTTGGTGGGAGGGTCGGGGTGTGGGCTCTGAGACTGAGTGGGGGAGCACGGCCCTACCCGGGGGCATCACCAGCAGGGTGACCCGAGTGTGTGGCACTCAGACATCTTTGATGACACGCTCATTTACGCATTCACTTGACAAATCTGTTTAAAGTTGCTACCACGTCTTGGTAACGATGTCACATCTTAGATCCCAGACTGCCACGAGTCCTGCTTCCAGGGCTTAGTCTAGTAGGTAAAAAAGATACAAGCAGGCCTGATGGAGTGTGTGGCAGGAACTGTACATCCTTTAATGTTTGTCTTATTCGCGATAAGACTGTGAGTACGTGCACGAGAGGGAGGGGTCATCCTCCACAGGGTCTTGTCATGCTGCGTCCCCTCTCCCCTTTCCCTGGGCCTCCAGCTTCTCAGGAATTTGGGCACAGGTGCATGCACCCAGCACAGTTCTAGGCCCACCTGGGGATCCAAACCTGTGTTCAGCTCTGTGCCTTCTAGCACCGCAATCTGTGCCACCAGGTGGGGCCTGTGGCAGAAAACGTCAATTCTTTTTTTTTTGGGTAGAGGTTTTTACCTTAGGGAATGCACACTTGCCAGAGAGAGAGAGAGAGAAAGAGAGAGAGAGCGAGGCAGTAAGAAGGAGGGTGAGAAATCACCTCCCGGGGGGTTCTTTCCTGGGTTCTTGGTCATGCACACACATGCACTCGGTGTGAGTTTCAAGCTATTGGTACGGGACTTGAACCCTGGTTGACCATGTGGGTCAGTGATAAAACCGCTATGCCATCTGCTTATTCCAAAACTCACAATTCTTACTGACACCTGCTTCCTTTCTCTCGTGTTAGGAGACTTTGGTTTTGTTTGGGTGGTGATGTCCCCAGCTCTGGAGGTAGCTCTGGATTGCTTATGCCAGTGGTTCTTAAAGTGTGGCCCCTGGGCTGGGAACTCCAGTGTCACCTGGGAAGTTGTTACAGGTGCAAGTCGTGGGCCCACCACAGACCTTCTCGGGTGGGGCAGTCACCCTTTGCTTTAGAAGCTCCCCAGGCCTTACAACAGACCCGCCTTGGAGGGTTAAGGCAGGAAAGGGATTTTTTTTAAAGAGAACTTTTTGCTATAGGGCACATGTGCTTGCCAGAGAGACAGAAAGCGAGAAATCACTCCCCATGGGGGATGGCCACACCACAATCACTTCTCCATTCTCCTCTCAGGATTTTGGGCATGCACGCATATGTGCCTGGTGTGAGTTTTTTTTTTTTTTCTTAAAGATTTATTTAATTGTATTTATTAATTATTATCATTATTATTTTAATTTGAAGAGAGAGAGAGAGAGAGAGAGAGAGAGAAAGCAAGCTGCCATGTCCAGGACTCGAACCATGGTCAGCCATGTGGGAGTCCAGTGCCTCAACCACCATGGCACCTGCCAGCACCCTTGGTGTGAGTTTTAAGTCACTGGGTCTAGGACTTGAACCGCGGCCAACTACATGGGAGTCCAGAGAAGTAACCATCATGCCATCTGCTGATCCCCAAGGCAGGAAAGGGATTTGTTAAGACACATTACGTTGTTCCCAAATCCATCGGCCATCAGGTGCGGGCTCTGAGGCAGCACAAGCCCCCATGTGTTTAGGCACATACCCATTCTTGCCAATGAGGAGTAAGGAAATATCGGAGGGGCTTTGGGAAGTAGTTTCCTTCTTATTAAGGAGCACAGAGTCTTGGAAGGAGGAGGCTCTGTCTCTTGACTCCTTCCTGCCACTCTGCATGTGGTCCTGTGCGCCTATGCTGGTCAACATGTGGCCAGGCTGTGCAGTGTCACCATTACCAACTGGCTCAGCACGGCAGAGCAGAAAAGAGCTTGAACTGCGCACCAGCTTGAGAACTTCATAAGAACAAAACCAGAAATGTCCTCAGAGTGTTACTTGCAGCCAAGAGCATTCCCAGCAGATCCAGGCTCCAGGGTCGATAAGGCCCTGAGTAGGAAAATAACATGTCCCTGGCTCATTGCGGCATTGCAAGAGTGCTTGTCTTGCTCTGAACCTTTGTGACACCTGTAATTTAAAATACGAGTTGCTTTATACCCACTAGGATGGCCACTATAAAAACAAAACAAACAAAACAAAACAAAACAGAAGATCACTAGTGCTGGGGAGGGTGGGGGAAACTGGAACCCTGTGCATTGTTGGTGGAAATGCAAAATGGCGTGGCTGCCTTGGAAAATGTATGATGGTGGGACCAGCAGATGACGTAATGGCTATGTCACTGGACTCTCGTGTAGTCGACTGTGGTTCGAGTCCCACACTTGGTGGCTTAATCTCACGCCGTGCGCGTGTGCGTGCGTGCCCAAGATTGTGAGAGGAGAACGGAGGAGGAGGGGTTGCGGCGTGGCCATCCCTTCCTCCCTCCTCGGGGGGTGATTTCTCCCTTCTGGCTCTCTCTCTCTGTCTGTCTGGTGAGTGCATGCGCCCTATAACAAAACCCTCTCAAAAAAAAAAAAAAAAAAAAAAGGAAAAAAGGAAAGAAAAGAAAGAAAATGTATGGTGGCTCCTCAGAAACTAAAACTAAAATGAGCGTATGAGCCAGCAACTTCTTCTGGGTATGGACCCAGAAGAATTGAAAGCAGAGCCTCAAGGAGACACCTTCACCCCACGTCCATAGCAGCATCATGTAGCAGCCACAGGGTACCCCAGTGTCCGCTGACAGAGATGAAGGTGGCAAGCTTTGTGACATGCACTTTACCACGATTAGAAATAAAAGCCCTCAAAGATGTCAAAGATGCCAGACAGATGAGCACACATACGTAAATCCACACCTCACTCCCTCTCTTACGCCTGCAGGCTGATGGTCTCTCTTGCTCCTGCCTCTCTGAGTCTGAGGCCCCCACATCCCACAGGCTCCTTGACATCTCCACCTGATGTTCTGAAGCTTAGTGAGCTCAAGTATGACCCCATGCCCTCCCTCCCCAAACCTGCTCCTCCTGCTGGGTTCGTCTTTGGAGCTACTCACACCCACCTATGGTAAGTCAGAAACCACCTGTTCCTCAGTCTCCTCTGCACGGCCTCACCCAGTACCAGATCCTGGAGATTGACGGTCCTATATGACTGCCAAGGGCAGCCACCCAGCCCAGGCTCTTCCTTTATCACCTCAGAGGACCATGGTGGTGTGCGGGCTCTTGTGCACCCTGGCACCACCAACCAAATCCATGCACCGTGGCAGGAGCCAGAGTGAATTTTTCCAGCTGCGGATCTGATGCATTCCCTTCTCAGTTCACTCCCAGCAATCAATGCCATATGAAAATGGCTCACAGAAAACTGCAGCCCCTCCCCTATAAATGGATCTGTACGTCTGGTTGTAAGAGCCACGCGGTCTTCTGTCTCTCTTTGAACTGTCTCTCTATGACATTGGAGTGTGGGTGGGAAAATATGCATTAGTTAGGGTGGTCCCAGGCACAGACCCCGAGACAAGAATTGAGAGCAAGCGATTTATTTAGGAGGTGACCTCGGGAAGCTCTGGCTCAGGAAGCGAGCACGGGAAGGGAGGAGGCCAGTTCAGGGTGAAGCGAGCACGGGAAGGGAGGAGGCCAGTTCAGGGTGTGGTGTCGAGAGGAGACCTGGAGTTCATCCCGCAGTGAAAGCCTGGGACAGGGCCAGTCGCACCCACAGAGGTGTCCCGGGAGCTAGGCAGCTACGGTATTCCTACACCAACTCCTTCCAGTCCTTCTGAGGGGGTGCCGGAGGGGGCTGTTAATGCCTTGGCATTTCCTGCTCGCCATGTGTGGGGCAAAGCGGCCTGCAGAGGTCATGGCAAAGACTTCAGGTGAAGAGAAACAGGTACTGGCCGTGGGAAGTGGGTCAGAGCTCACCGGGAGGCTCTGGGGCTCTGTGCAGACTGTGAACAGTGCCCACTCCTCTGGGGATGATGACAAGTGACCCTCGTAAGTGACTCACCCTTCCTGAGGTAACGTGGGGACATGCAGTTAGAAGGTCAGACCTCTCTCATGTTCCTTTCCCTCCAAAGAAGGGTCTGAGCTTGATGCTTTCTGCCTTAACTCCCTTCTAACACCTGGTCAGTTGCCTCTTGAACCGGAAGAAAGGCAGCCTTGGGCCCAGGGCTATCCCTGGGCCTTCCCTGGCTTCAATGTACAACATCACTTGGTTTCTAGTTTATTTTTTTCAATAAAATCAAGTATAGAAAGTTGCTTTTAAAAATAAGTATATATATCGGGACCAGCAGTTGGCGTAATGGCTATGTTGCTGGACTCCCATGTAGTCCACATGGTTCAAGTCCTGCCAGGTCCAATGGCTTAGACTCACACTGGGCGTGTGTGCATGTGTGCCCAAGATCCTGAGAGGAGAATGGAGGAGAAGGGATTGCGGCGTGGCCATCCTCCCTGGAGAGAGATTTCTTGCTTTTTGTCTCTGTCTCTCTCTGTCTTTCTGGAGAGTGCACATACCCTACAGCAAAATCCTCTCCAAAAATAAAAAAAAAAGTAAAATTAAAAAAAAAAAGAAAAAAGTATATATAATTTTAAAAAGTGATTTGATCTTTCAATTGCCAAATACCATCGTGGTTGCACTCCATGGGTTATATGACAAGTGACACATAAAGCAAGGGGCGCTGGCCCAAGGGATGCAGGTCACACATCATGGCAGGCAGTTCAGGCCACTGCCCTTGGTTTCCAACCCGCAC
This sequence comes from Tupaia belangeri chinensis, assembly GCF_000334495.1. Classification (NCBI taxonomy): domain Eukaryota; kingdom Metazoa; phylum Chordata; class Mammalia; order Scandentia; family Tupaiidae; genus Tupaia; species Tupaia belangeri. The sequence continues at coordinate 1,874,001 of NW_006160120.1, forward strand.
TTCTCCCTCCTTCGTACTCCAAGGACACGTATGTCCTTGGTCCTGTGGCATTGCCTTGTCCCTGGATTCTGACAGGCACCTGAGTCCTGCCTGTGCTGCCTGCCCCTCACTGACTCAGGTGTCTGGGTGCATCTCTGGAGCATGACAGTGCTGCCCGAGTGTCCAGGCTGGGGCTGGGGGACATCAGAGGCCTGAGCAGTGGTGGGGCAGTTATGGTCACTGAGAAGAGTACAAAGCTGGGGTGGAGCGGGGGCAGGGCATGGCGACCAGCTTGTCCAGCTCATTTGTCTTCTCAGCAGAGGAGCAAGTCCCAGCAGGATCCCTGGCAGGGACCTTGGCCGGGTCCTGGCAGTGCAGGCTGCCCTGGAGCCGGACATCTGGGCAGAGCTGGGGGCTTCCAGGAGGCGCAGGGCAGAGCCTGCAGTATCAGTTTGGATGTGGAGACTCAGGGCCAGAGATGTACTCGTGTGAGTGGGTGTGAGTGTGAGTGTACATGTGTGTGAGTCTGCATGTGTGCAGGTGTGAAAGAGGGTGTCTGAAGGAGGCAGGTGGTGGGGATGGGAGCAGATTGCACAGGGAACCTCAGAGAAGAGTATCCAGGTGGGTGAGTGAGCCCGGAAGTGTGGGTCTGAGGTCTACCAGGTGAGCGAGAGGGAGGCAGGTGCACCAGGGCCGCTCCGCTCTGGTCCCACTTCGTCAATGGGTGCTCACTGCCTTTTGTGTATTTTTATTTATGAACACATTGTGGTTGCGATACAGAGGCGCTTTTCTGGTTGTTTTACAAAACTAAACGACAAACATCTCAGGAAACAAACAAAGCTCCATACCTGATGCTTACGGCCGCCTGTGCTGTGGCACTGCCATCGTCTCCACTTGCAGATGGGTGGCTGGGGACCTTCCAGGGGCTTGGAGTCAGCAAGTGGAGGGTGGTGGGGACGATCCTGGCTGGCTGGCTCCAGAGTCAGCCCCTCCTACTGGAGATGCCTGGGTTTCATTGCTAGTAAAAAACTTATTACCCACTTTACAGATGGAAAACCGAGGCACACAGGGTCAGCAATTTGCCCAGCTTGAAAGTGGCAGAGCCAGGACCCTGCCCACGCCGCCGGCTCAGGGCACTCCCTGCAACCGCCTTGCTGCCGGCCCTCGGTAACAAGATCTTTGAAGAAAGGTGAGTCACTGAGCTTGCCCGTGCCTCAGTTTCTTCATTTGCCAGTGGGGCTCTGGCAGCCCTGCCCTGGTGACTCTCCAGGAGTGCTGAGAGAATGGTATTGGGGCCCAGACTCCCAGAAACTTCCACTGGGAATTAGCCTAGCCTGGCCGGAAGCTGGTCTTGGCCAGCTCTGCTCCCATGTCCTGGCACCTATGGCCAGTTATGTCCCCTCTGGGCCTGCAGCTTCCTTCCCTGGAGCTAGGGTGAGGCCTGAACTCACAGACTCCTAGCAGACTCCTCACACTCATCCCTCCGATCTGAGCACTGGAACCCAGGGCTGGAGAATTTCTAGGAAATGGATCCCTGGAGCCAACAGATCCATGGCCAGAGATTATTCTAAGAAGTGCATTCAACCAGGCCCAGTTGCTCCCAGCACTGAAATGGCCCCAGGGGCTTAGTGCAATGGAGTCACAAATAGCGTAACTCAGGCTCTTAGACCCATCCTGGGGGCCGGTGCAGGGTCTGACACGCTAGGCCAGCCCGTCCCGGTCTCCCTGACTCCCCACTGAGGCAGCGTTTCTCAGAAGAGAGCAGCGAGCACTCAATATCTCCTCACAGGACAGCTCTTGTGTGTCAGGTGCTGTTCCAGGTACATAATGAAACAGACCGAGGCCCAGTTCCCGGGGAGCGGATGCTCCGGTGGGACTGGGGGATACACTGAATGGTGGGTACACGGAGCACACAGTGAAGCCCTACAGGTGTGGGTATGTGTGCATGCACAGGTATGTTGCAGTAGAGGTGGTCTGGGGGCTACTTTAGATCTCTCAGGTGTGCCACTGGGGCAGAGGCCTGAAGGAATTAAAGGAGTCTTCCATGTGCTGTCTGGGGAGAACATTCTAGACTGTGGTAGAAACGTCGCTGGCATGTTCTAGGAAGGTCAGAGTTGAGGGACCAGGGAGGAGAGCAGCCAGGGCTGTGATAACGTAGGGCCTCGCTAACTGCTGGTCCCCTCTCTTTCTTTTATAAATATCTATATATCTATACATATAAAATTTATGTTTAATATAAAATGTACAAAATTTACATTTAATCACTATATATCTTTACAGTGTCCAGGATGGCTCTTCCCAGCATGAATACAGTGTTGGGAACCAGCAGTTAGCGTAATGGCTGTGTCGCTGGACTCCCACGTAGTCGACTGTGGTTCGTGTCCCGGACCTGGTGGCTTAAAAACTCACGCCGGACACATGTGCGTGCGTGCGCAAGATCCTGAGAGGAGAATGGAGGAGAAGGGATTGTGGTGTGACCATGCCCCCCTGGGGGGTGATTTCTCGCTTTCTGTCTCTATGTCTCTTTCTGGCGAGCGCACGCTCCCCATAGCGAAAACCTCTACAAAAAAAAAAACAAAAAACAAAAAACAGCGCACATCGGTCAAGACGAAGACATTACCATGTACGTTATCGCTTTCTCTTTTAAAGGCTCAGCCTGGATTCTGTTCTAAGGGCTGGGGCCTATTCCTGGTAAGGATGGGAAGTCCTGCTGTTAAAGGAATGAATGAGGATTCTGCCAGCACCCAGAGAGCCCCAGGCCCATGGAGGAGATTTAGCATGGCTGCCACCTGCCCAGATGGGTTTGTCAGAAAGCGCTCCTATTAGAGTCTGAATGGTAAAGAGGGCTATCAATTGCAGGAAGGAAATGACTGAGTCTTCAAATACTATCAACTGGAAAAAAGACGAAGGAAATAAAACATCTGAAAACCTGTCTTCCTGGCACTGAAGTACGCAGTGTTGTCCCACGGAGCAGTTTATATCTCAATGACGCATTTCTTAAAAACAGAAAGCTAAATGGTGCTTTTCACCAACCTATCCGACTTTCTACTGCAGCCGTAAGAAGCTATGCATCTGCGTGTACAATGAAACTTATAAAGTACCTACTAAGCACAAGGCCCTGGGCACAGAGAGCAGTTAAATCAGCGCCTTGGTCCCAGTGGCCCACGGCTGGTGGAGAGACGCACACATACTGTATGAACAGCACAGAGGGACGGTGTTCACGGCAGTTGAGAAGTTTCCTGGGGTCCAGAGAAGAGCGGGAGTGCTGGTTCCTGGGGGGGGGGGTGGATGTTAGAGAAGGTTTTCTGGGGGGGATCCTGTGTCAGCTGGCTTTTGGCTGCAAGCACCTGAAACCCCTGCTACATTTGACTCACGTGGTAAGGCCCTTGGCCATCCCCGTGGTGGGGCTGGGTTCAGGGTGGTGGACTTGGTAGCTATACGCTCCCACCAGTCCCTCTGCTTGGCCGTCTGCTGCCTTTCACTTTCAAGTTGGTTTTCCTCTTGGTTACAAAGTGGCTGCCACTAGCAACCAGGACTGTGTACTTATCTAGGCCCCCAGACATCAACAGAGAGAAACCTGTCCTTCGAATCTGTGGTGTACTTCTCTTCAGACTGGCCACCTTAGGCTCTTCGTTCCCTCCACCTAGACGGCCAGCAATCTCCAGAGGATCACCAAATGTCGGTAACCACAGATGAGTCAGGATGACCCTGGAGCTAGAGCCACATCAGAGTCCCCTGTGCCAAGGGACTGCCTGGGGCCCGAGTGGACGCCAATTGGAAGTTACACTTCTGTCGGAGAACAGGAGGGTGGGAAGGGGATTGAACAGGGCTTGGGCTGGGTTGCCTTTAGACTGGCATAGGGCACAGCAGCATCCGTCGAGGGTACTGAGAGCCTTGAATGCAGAGTGGGGCTTCTCCACCCTCACTCCCCGTATGGACTCACCTCGCCAGCGAGGCTCTCCATGCCTTGGTAAACTTGGGCCGTGCAGTGGACGGCTCGCCTGCAGCATGGCTATCGGCTCCTTTTCACACATGCAGCCAGTTGTTGGTTTACTCCGAGTCAATGGTTTTGTCCCCAAACCTGTGAACTCCAGGTGGACTTAGTATTGCAACCGTAGTAACTCGAATAAACACAGTGAATGCATAGTTAGGAGTGCAGAGAGAAAGGGAGTTGCTGCTTTTTTAAAAAGAGATTTTTGCTACAGGGCTTGTGTGCTCGCCAGAGAGACAGGAAGTGAGAAAACACCCCACGAGGGGATGGCCATGCCACAATCCCTTCTCCTCTCGGGATCTTGGGCACACACGCTCACGTGCCCGGCGAGAGTTTTAAGTTGCTAGATCTAGGACTTAAACTGCAGTCGACTATGCGGGAGTCCAGCGACACAACCATTATGGCACAACCATTATGCCATCCCAGAGATGCTGCTTTTATGAAAACCAAGTGAAATTGTTTAAAAAGACTTGAGAACAAGAGCTTAAAAAACACTGGGAAAACATCTAGAACTGTGCTGCCCAGTATGCCATTGGCCACCTCTGGCTACTGAAGCACCTGAAATGTGACTTTTGTGACTGAGAAACCCAAGTTTATATTTTGCTTAGCTTAATTCGAATGATTAAAAAGACACATGTAATTCAGGTCTTGGAAAGCGTTTACGTATATTTGAACCAAGTCTTTTTTTTTTTTGGGGGGAGATTTTCACTGTAGGGCGCGTGCGCTCGCCAGCCAGACAGAGAGAGACATAGCGACAGAAAGCGAGAAATCACCCCCCAGGGGGGATGGCCTCGCCGCAATCCCTTCTCCTCCATCCTCCTCTCGGGATCTTGGGAACGCACGCACACGCGCCCGGTGTGAGTTTTAAGCCACCGAGTCCGGGACACGAACCGCGGTCGACTACGTGGGAATCCAGCGACATAGCCATTACGCTAACTGCTGGTTCCTGAACCAAGTCTTTTATGCGAATCTACTCTGGAATACATGAGGAGGTCTCGGCGTGTGACTCCAGGCCTCTCCGCTCCCCCAGCCCACCCCATGTGGGCCTAGCTGAGCCCAGGGCTGTGCCACTGCCTGGTTCCACATACAGCAATTCTTCTTATTTCTCTCTCTCTTTCTCTTCCCTTCTTTTAACTGCCAGAGGGTGCTTGTGCTCAGTGCTCACCAGAGAGAGAGAGAGAGAGAGAGAGAGAGAGAGAGAGAGAACTTCTCAATGGGGCCTGGTCACACTGTAGTCCCTTCTCCATTTTCTCTGTGGGATTTGGGGCAGGCACACACGTGCATCTGGTGTGTTTTCCAAGCCACTGGGGCTGGGATTTGAACTGGGTTGGCCACATAGGATCTGGCTGCCTTAACCACTAGGCTATGGGACCAGCCCATCACAGTATTTCTATTGGACTATGCTAATTTGGAAGGATTATGCATTGATATTGATTTGCAAAACGTTTTATGCTCTCATTTCACTTCGAAGAAACCCCTCCTGCACACTGTATGAGAGAGTGGGAGACTCTGACAGCAGGCCCACAGTGCAAACGCCTCGGTACTCTGACGGGAAACACTGGCCAGGTGTGCCGAGATCAGGGACATTGCTCGGGAACCAGAGCCCACTGTAGGACCCCTCAGTATGCAGACTCATGGCCTGCCTGCCCCTGTCCTCCTTCTAGTCTCTCCCCACCTCTAGTCACCCCTTCTTTCTACCACTCCCCACATTCGCTGCTCATGTGACTCCTTCAGGGTTGGGTGGAGGGTGGATTCAAGGAAGAGGATCCGGGTCTCATAGCCGGGCTGTGGAGATTCTCTGATAGACACCTTCTCCCAGGAGAGGGGACACCCGGGCTTGTCATGGGAGCTGTAGCGGTCAGCAGAGAGCCTGCTGGTGCCTCCCCGAATCCTCCTCCATGTCCTGTGCTCCCCTCTCACACCTTCTGGGGCCCTCCCCTCCCTTTCCCTGCACAGGCCATGCTCCCTGCCCTGGGGTGGGACAGGAGTGACTGGAACCCATAGCACAGAAGGGTGTCTCTGGGCTCTCTAGTAGAGTGGACAGGGGTTTCCCGCCCTCCTTCCCTGAGGGACTTTGCTGGAGGTCACACCACGGCTGGCTTCCTGCCCTTCCTGGTGCCTTCATCCAATTCCTTCCCTGTCTCCCAACAGCACACCCTCAGGGATCCCAGACACTAAGGCACTGGAAGGGCCCCTTCCCTGCCTTCTGCATACCTCACCCTCCACCACTGCCCCAGTGAAGCCCTGAGAGCCTTCCCTGGCCAGACCTTCCACAGGTGGCTCCAGTCCCAGTCCAGTGTCCCCTCTGCTGTGGACACTCCCAACATTCCTGGGAAAGCTCTGTGTGCCCAAAGAGTGGAGGACAGCCCTGGGCAGCCCCAACTTCTCCCAGCTTCTCCAGGACAGGGAGGCCCAGTCCCTTTCTTCCATCCACCGCAATCTGCAGGGACCTGGCCCCTGGAATCGTCCAGGAGGAAGAAAGCTGTGCATCCCTCCCCGGGCAGCCCAGCCCTGCAGGAAAGGCCCTAGCAGCGCCTTTTGCTCTGGGGTCAGGGGAGGTTCCTGCTATGAATTCCCTCCCAGGAGTCTTTTCAAATGCGTCTTCTCTCATGCTAAGGTGGAGTTAGTGACTGCTCGCATAGATATTTCCAGACTCTACAGCAAGTGGGTTCCAACATCCTAGCTGTGGGACTTTAGTCCAAATTCTGAGATCTCTGGAAAGGTCTCGTTTCATTGTCTTGCTATCCTGGCCTCACTTTCACCAGAGTAGGACTTTCTCCTGGGGAGAGGCATCTGGAGCAACCTTGGTATTGGGGCCATCGCAGGTCCCTTTTTCCCCCAGCAAGGACACAGTTGGACCCACTGCTCTGCTGTCCTGCAGCCTCGACCCTAGGGAGAGCTGGCCTTCCCCAGCCCGACTCTGCTCACCTGTGAGCTGGGATCCAATCGCACCTTTGAGGCCAGGTGAGGATCAGGCGGGTTCGAGCACCCAGAGCGTCCAGAGCCACAGTGCCAGCCCTGAGCGTGTCGGCCACTGTTGTCTGCTGGTGCCAGTCAGGGTCACAGATGCCCGGGTCAAGAGGCAGCTGGGTGTCAGGGCTTTGGAAGTGAGACTTCTGTGGGAATGATTTGAGACTTAGCCTGTAATTGGCAGTTTTGTTTCTAATCGCTCTCAAGAGATTCCATAAAACGTTGACTATCCTAAACCGGGGGCAGAGAGGGCCGGGGGAGGGTGGTGGCCCTCCTCCCGCTGTGATGTACCCGCCCCACCAGCTGCTGTCAGGCGCCGGACCCAGACAAATGAAGGACACCCCAGGCTCCAGGCCCAGGGCCTGCTGCCTTTTCCCCTTCTGCTTCTTAATTAAAAAAAAAATTATATCCCAGAGCCTCAAATTCCACAGATTCCCTGACTCTCTGCTACAGGCTAATCTTTAGGATACACCATCATCTGTTTGGAGCGCTTTTCTCCTCCGGAATCCTCTTCTATCTGAGACTAGGAAGAAACATATGCTCTTGCTCCTTGCTAGAAAAGGCATCCCTCTCTCATTCTTAAATCTCTCCATCCCCATGCTCCTCTCTTTCTGGCTAAGGATTTATCTTTCTCTTTCAGGGATAGTGGATGCTTAGTTCCCTGAAGGTCATAAAACAGGCTGTAAACATGATGGCATTATAACCATCCAGGATATAAGGCATGCTCTCCCCACCCCAGCCCGGGTCCCTGTGACATAGCCCCTCTAAAAAGACCAACTTCAGCCACTTTGAGCAACTGCAGAGGATGAGAGGAACCAGCCTGGCTGGACGAAGTCCTTTTGTGGGTAGGCAGGGAGAAAATTCTGGAGAGAAGAGAGCTACACTTGCTGGTGTCTCAGACTCATCTTTGACCAATTCATTCAAAAATGTTTATCAAGGAATTTCTGTGTACCAAATTCCACCCTAGACACTGGGCATGCAGCAAGGACAGGGCCTTGCACACACAGAACCCACCTCTAGGAGGCAGGGACAAGACATGAACAATTAAACAAATAAACTTTGTAATTTCAGTGGAGGGAAACAAAGTGTTGATGCAATAGCAAAGCGCTGGGTGCTGGGAGGCACAGCCCTCTGTGAGAAGATAATGCTTGAAATGAAACTTTAATGGAGAGAAGGACTCTACCAAGCAAAAACTAGTGGAAGATCTACTTCTATTCAATACAGTAGTAGTAGAAATCCTAGCCAGAGCAATTAGGCAAGAAAAAGAAATAAAAGGCACTCAAATTGGAAAGGAGGAGATAATATTATCTCTATTCTCAGATGACACAATCTTTTTTTTAAAAAAATCATTATTTATACAACTTTATTTATTATTATTATTATTTTAAAATTTACTATAGGGCTTGTGTGTGTGTCAGTGCAAGACAGACAGAGAAAGAGAGAGAGAAGATGAGAAAACAAGCTGTGAGGTCTGGGGTTTGAACTGTGGTTGACCATATGGGAATCCAGTGCTTTAACCACCATGCCATCTATTGGTCCCAATGATATAGTATTTTTTAAAAATTATTTACTTAATTTTATTTATTATTATTATTTTTAAAAACCTTGCTATAGGACACATGTGCTCACCAGAGAAAGAGAGAAAGAGAAAATGAGAAAACAAGCCACCAAGTCTGGGACTCAAACTTCAGTTGGCCATGTGGGAGTCCAGTGTCTTAACCACCATGCCACCTGCTGGCCCCAATGACATAATTTTATATTAATTAAACTCTAAAGAGCCCATAAAAATAAAAATAAAAAACCCAGTTTGGAATAATCATTGAAGCTATCTAGTTGCAGGATACAAAACCATAAAAATCAGATGCATTTCCAAACAATGCCAAGTCAAAAAGGAAATTAGGAAAACAACCTTACTTACAATTGCATCAAGCAGAATAAAATACTTAGAAATGAACTTAAACAAGGAGGCAAAAGATGTGTACTTGGAAACTACAGAATGTTGGTGAAAATGCTAAAGAAGGCACAAATAAATGCAAATACATCATGTATTCACTAATTAGAGGACTTAATACTGTTAAGATGCACTTGCTAAGCAAAGTGATCTACAACTTCAATTTACGCCTTCAACTAAAATTCATATGGAATCTCAAGGGACCTTGACTAGCCCAAACTATCTTTAAAAAGAATGCAAGTAAAGATCTCATACTTCTTGATTTCAAAATTCACTATAAACTACAGTGATCAAAACAGTGTGGTACTGGTATTAAGATAGACAGAGACCTGGTCAAAAGATCTTCAACAAAGGTGGTAAGACCACTCAATAGGGAAAAGACAGTCTCTTTAACAAATGGTGTTGAAAAAATCGGATATCCACATGCAAAAGAATAGTTAGACTCCTCACCTTTCATCATTTACTGAAAATGGATCAGAGTCCTAAGCATAAACCTACAACTATGAGACTCTTAGAAGAAGACAAAAAAGGGAAAACTTCATGACATTGAATTTGGCAATGATTTCACAAAGGCACAGGCAACAAAAGAAGAAACAGATACGTTAGACTAGGTCAGAATTGAAAACTGTATCAAAGGATACAACTAACAGAGTGAAAAGGCAACCTAAGGCATGGGAGAAAATATTTGCAAGTCATTTATATGATACAAGGTTAATTATCTAAAAGAACTCCTACAACTCGCCACTACCATCACCAAAAATAAATAACTCAACTGAAAAATGTGCAAAAGACTTAAATAAACATTTCTCCTATCCAACAAGCAAATGAAAAGATGATTAACATCAGTAATCATTAGAAGAAAGCAATTCAAACCCATGAAAGAAGCCACTTTATACCCACCAGGATGTCTGCTATGAAGAGAACAGACAATATCTAGTGTTGGTGAGGGTATGGGGAGATCAGAATTCTTGCATACTACTGGTGGGAACTTCTTCTGCCTATACAGAACTCTGCAGTGGCCCAGAGACTCAGTATGCTGGAAAGGTGGGTCCTCCTGGAAGTTCTGAGGTATTTGCAACTGAGCATCCCTTCCCCATGTCAGTATCATCAACTCTAGAATCTCCAGAAGCTCAAATGCTGTGCTAAGACTGTCCTAGCTTAGAGCTCATTCACCTGTGCCACCCCAAGTGTCCTTGCACACAGCAGCAGGGGACCAGGAGCTGTTTCCTTGGTCTTTGGGCATCTTCTTGAGTGCTGGGAGGGGCTGGTCTGAGGGCTGTGGGGGGGCCCTGAAGCCATGAGGTCCTCTCACATTGGTGTTCCCCAGGAACAGGGAAGAAGGCTTCTCATAAAGCCACATCTGTCCCTACACTCCCACCCAATTTCTTGGTCATGGGTGAACTCTGGTCTTCACCAAGGGAGGGTGTTATCCTTTACCCAGGATCATCACACTATGCAGGGCAGGGGCCGTGGCAGGGAAGGTTACTGTCTGGAAGTTCATGAGCGGGCAGAAGGGCCTCCTGGGTGGTGGTAGCCACAGGAGGATGCCCAGAGGATGCTGCCTGGCCACCTGCGTACCCTCCCTCCTCCCCCGCACCCTCCTGCGTGGAGCCCGGACCCTGTGCGCCAGCCCTGGAGGGAGGGGCTGCAGGGCCGAGGGTGTGGAATTATCTTTGAGGTTCACGAGAAGGTTCAGAAGATGTTGCCAGGTGGGAAAGTCAACCTCTCCTGAGCCCAGGAAGGCCTCGCTGGGGACCCAGGACAGGAGGGCCCCAGGGGAGTCCCCAGCTCTTGTCATTATTCCTTCGACCATTTGTTCTTGGGGAGGGAATCTCAGAGCCCCTGCCCCACCAGAACCTCAGCCCCAGGAGGGAAGGTTTGTGCACGCTGCATCTCCTGTACCCGGGGCAGTGCCTGGTTCCGCATGTGCCTGCCGGGATACTGGGTTAACAGATGGCTGAGGGCGGCCCTGGCACCTGTCTGTCCCGACCTGCACTGGCAGAGTACCTGGCACATAGTAGGACTCAACAACTACTTGTTGAATGAATGAAAGAATGAATGAACTCTCAACCTCTCCCCCTACACACCTGCCTCATCTTTTGTCTTTAGGACTCTCCCCTCCCCATCTCAGTCCAATATCCCTGTTTTCTGTGGATTTTTTTTCAATTGGATTTGGGGGCCCCAGTGCACCCTCAAACCTGGCTCTGTTTTCTTTTCAAATTTAATTTAATTTTAATTTCTTTTATATGTTCAATCGCTATACATCACTTAGTTTGTAAAGTGAATTCTCCCAACATGAATACGCTTCACACGGCTGAGGGTGGCCGTGGCAGTCCAGATGAGGGTACTACACACATGATCAATAATAGACAATAATCCATTACTGTGTCCCATGCATGTCTTGCCTTTCTATTTGCCTTGCTTTAACGGCTTCCTTCCTGCCAGGAGGACGAATGTCCCTCAGCCTTGGGAGCTGAGGCTTCCTGCTCTGGGCAGCTCTGCAGCTGATCCAGGGAGCTGCCTCCCACCAGGAGCCCCTCCATCCCACCATGTTTGGGCTGGGTCTCCCTCCTGAAGCAACTTCCCAGGCGACAGACGGGTCCCCACCAGTCTCCCACTTGCACCGGTGCTAAAAACGGTGTTTCCGCCCCTGGCTGCACCTGTGCAGACAGAGCGGCAGACAGTGTATTTTTAGCAGGTAACAGACCCACAGAGGGTGTAATCAGCTTCTCCTCACAGGTGCAGTTTCCAGTCAAATGCAGAGAACGGCTGCCCAGGCTGCCCATCTGCTTGCCTGGGCCTTTCCTCGGGTGCCCTGTGTGGATAGGAGGTGGCTGCCACCAGGGAAGACCCCGGCTCCATGGAAGACCCAGGAAGAGGCTAAATCTGGGGTGGACCTCGTGCCCTGTCTTGGCTCATGCCTTCCCCCTCTGGTCTGTCCACTGCAGGAGGGTTGATCCTTCCCAGAGCCAAGTGCTGCCTGCCTGTGGGGACTGTGTGACCAGGCCAGTGTGATAAACACATTGTCCTGTTGGTGTGGGGCTTGCAGGTCATCTGTCCCCAGTGCAGAGCCTGCTGGGAGACCTCAGTATCCCTCCTGCTTGTGTCATAGTGGTACCTGGAATAAAGATCACATTTCCCAGGATGCTTTGTGACCCCAAAGTGGCCAATGGGGTGTGAGCTCTGTCTCTTTGTCTCTTTTTATTGGTTAGGACAGAACAGGGAAGAATGTCTAAGAACAAGGCAATAGCCTTAACATTCATAGTAACAGGAAGGAAAGAGGTGGTGCCTCAGTGTCCTCTTCTGTAAACTAATGCAACATTTACGTCTATATTCTCTGCTTTCTGTAGATTAAGTTTCTTCTATTTGCTAAGTGACAGAGAGTTCAACTCCAACTGTCTAGGGCAAAGATACATTTATTGACCCAGGTAACTGGAAAAAAAAAAATTCAAGAAAGGGGCTGACTCAGGCATGACCATTTATTCATGACCTGGAGAACCAGCCTGACTTACCTGTGTCTGTTATTTTCCCAGTAAATATGTTGACATCACAACCAATTCTGGCCTGAACGAACCAACAGAACCTCCTTGTAACCCAAGTGTTCGAATCTCAAGTGTACAGGAAGTTGAAAGCCATCCTCAATGTTTCTCCAATTCACAGAAATCGGAAGGGAATTCTGAATGCAATTTCAGGACCTTTCTCCTGCTCCTCTCACTCCTGTTTCTCGCCTCTCTCCACTCTGCTCTGCTCTCTTCCACAGGAGAGACGGGGCACGGCATGGGTGCCTTCTCTTTGCTACCTCCCAAGTTCCACACCCCAGACCAGCTGCGGTTGGGTCCACGTTCCTGGTGGAGACATTCCTCCAGACTTTGGAGCAGCGTGGTGGGGTGAGTTTGTCGATGGCCTGACTCTTTCTGCCAGCTCCAGCATCGGCGTGTGCCTGACAAGCTCCCCGTCTTCCGCTTGCCTGCTCTGGACTCTGCCACTACCCCCAGCATTCATGTCACGTGCTTAGTGTCTCTTCTCAGCCATCGCTCTGGGGTCTCCTTCCAGCCTGGGGAAGAAGTTTGGACGTCTACCTTAGTGGCGTCTCTGGACCATTTCCCTGAGTTAAAAGTTTCTCTTTGAGGCGACGTTCAGCCCAGCCGGTGGAAAGGGGTTTTTATATCATGTACCCGGGTAATGATCCCAGTGGCCACTCACTGGCTGCCCACCCTGGGCCAGACACTGGGCCTGGGCCTTCACACATTGTGTAATAGCCGTGCACAGGAGGCCCGACGTGGGGCCTGTTTTCCCGTTTCCCAAGGAAGGAAGCTGCGGCTCAGTCAGGAGACGACTCGCTGGCTCGTGGAAGAGCTGGGTTCGCCCAGGGCCATCTCGCCCCTGGGTCCAAGCTCCTAACCACGGCTCACTGTCTGCCCAGTTTAAATCACTCACCAGCCACCTCTCCTGTTTCCCAGAGCCATGCCCCCCTCACTCCCCCCATGACTCTTAATTCCACATCTTTCTTGAAAACAAATCCACTTTGTTTTCACTAAGAAATTTTTATTTGAAAGGGAAACTATATTAGTGGAGTAAATGGGAAACCAGCACGTCTTGCTGGAAAGGATGGTAACTATAGAAATAAAACGATAAATGGAACAGAGGCACTGCGCTCCACAGTCTGCCTGGGGCCTGTTCCTTCTTTGTTCAAAAGGATGATAAACTAGGCTTGGAGAGGTGCTAAAGGCCTACCGGCACCAGACGTAGGTGTTTGCTTTGAGGTAATTGGGAGAACTGGAGGAAAAGCACTGTAGGGTTCATGTTCCCGAGCGCTGGACCTCCATGCTCCTTCATCTCATGTTACTGTGATTGGAGAGCCCCGAGCTAGGAGGAGGGTGGGAGGCGTGGGGAGGAGAGCATCGCACAGACTGGAGAGGAGAGGGAGCCTCTGTCCTGAATCAATAGCAGAGAGATGCCAGTGTAGCCAGAGGACAGTGGGGGCTACAGAGGCGGCTGAAAAGGGGTTTTTATATCATGTACCGGGTAATGATATAAATCCGGATCTTGCTAGGGCTGGAGGCTGTGGCTGGAACTTCTGCTGGGTGGGGAGCTGGCTCTGAAGGGGCCATTGTAAAGGGAGACATTCCGCCAGGCAGTGTCCCTCCCATAGGCGACCCCCCAGTGGCATCTGCCGTTTGCTCCTAGCAGATGCTCACTACATCCTCTGAGGCCCATCTTAACCGTTATTTGCAGACTTCGAGGGTGTTTGCTGAACTCATGTCAGTCTCTCAGCAGGGACCCCTGGCCAGCTCCGTGATAGGCAGCAGAGCCACGCTTCTCCTCTGGGAAGGAAGCTGGGCTGGATTTCTGAGCCTCACCAGCCCTGAGGACCACAGTGCGCCTGGCCAGGGATTGCTCTCCTCCTGCGCCCGCTGTCCCGATCGAATGCATCGACTCCCTGTCTGTCAGCGGCTTCCCTGAAATGCCAGGATGTGATGGTTTAAATGATTTACTGATTTGGAACCACTGGATCATGGCAAGGAAGCCAATAGGTGAATGTTAGAGTGATTTCCTTTCATTATTCAGGCCCTCTGAAGAACAATCTGAAATACCTTGCTATGAATTGAACCAAGGCTGCGATGAGACTGGAGATAGAGGGACGGTTCTCAAAGCTACCTGTGCACCCGTGTGGTTTCTCCAGGGCACAGGGAACTGAGTGTAATTCCGCTCTAGCCAGTGATTGCTGACTGAGTCTAGCACCAAGGACACAGAGCTGAAACGATGTGGCTCCTGACTGCTCAAGGACTCCCGATCTTCTGAAGGGGTCGGTGTGCAAGGAAAGGCCTGAGGCCACCCGTGTAGTTAAAGCTGGATGGGTGAGCAGAGAGGCTGTGCTAGGAGCACCGTGAGGAGCAGGTCATGGGAGGATGTGGAAAGGGAATGGGAACGCACACCAGAGAGACTATGTGCTATTTACATTTTTTTTTTTTTGGAGAGATTTTCACTGTAGGGCGCGTGAGCTTGTCAGACAGACAGAGAGAGACATAGAGACAGAAAGTGAGAAATCACCCCCCAGGGGGGATGGTCACGCCGCAATCCCTTCTCCCCCATTCTCCTCTCGGGATCTTGGGCACGCACGCACACGCACCTGGCGTGAGTTTTAAGCCACCGGGTCCGGGACACGAACCGCGGTCGACCACGTGGGAGTCCAGCGACATAGCCATTATGCTAACTGCTGGTTCCCTGTGCTATTTACATTTTAAAAGCAAATCTCTCCTTCTTTTTTTTTTATTTGCTTATTTATTTCTTGAGTACAGAAGAATCTGCTGCAAAATTAAAAAAAAAAAAAAGAATGTCACTAGGCTATACTCTGACCATAACCAAATGACATTAAAGTAATAAATAATAAAAAAGTAGCTGTGCTGCAACTGTGCTGTGTCTTGGTTGGAGTGATGTTTACCTGGTAGACACATTTGCCAAAATACAGTGAGCTGGACACTTAAAATGGGTGCATTTCCTCGGGAGGAATTTTCTCTCAAATCCCAGATCACAGCATGAAGTAAAAGGTGAGGTGGTGAGCAGCCCCAGTTGTAATATGGAGCTAACTATGTCCAGCTCCGTGATAGGCAGCAGAGCCACGCTTCTCCTCTGGGAAGGAAGCTGGGCTGGATTTCTGAGCCTCACCAGCCCTGAGGACCACAGTGCGCCTGGCCAGGGATTGCTCTCCTCCTGCGCCCGCTGTCCCGATCGAATGCATCGACTCCCTGTCTGTCAGCGGCTTCCCTGAAATGCCAGGATGTGATGGTTTAAATGATTTACTGATTTGGAACCACTGGATCATGGCAAGGAAGCCAATAGGTGAATGTTAGAGTGATTTCCTTTCATTATTCAGGCCCTCTGAAGAACAATCTGAAATACCTTGCTATGAATTGAACCAAGGCTGCGATGAGACTGGAGATAGAGGGACGGTTCTCAAAGCTACCTGTGCACCCGTGTGGTTTCTCCAGGGCACAGGGAACTGAGTGTAATTCCGCTCTAGCCAGTGATTGCTGACTGAGTCTAGCACCAAGGACACAGAGCTGAAACGATGTGGCTCCTGACTGCTCAAGGACTCCCGATCTTCTGAAGGGGTCGGTGTGCAAGGAAAGGCCTGAGGCCACCCGTGTAGTTAAAGCTGGATGGGTGAGCAGAGAGGCTGTGCTAGGAGCACCGTGAGGAGCAGGTCATGGGAGGATGTGGAAAGGGAATGGGAACGCACACCAGAGAGACTATGTGCTATTTACATTTTTTTTTTTTTGGAGAGATTTTCACTGTAGGGCGCGTGAGCTTGTCAGACAGACAGAGAGAGACATAGAGACAGAAAGTGAGAAATCACCCCCCAGGGGGGATGGTCACGCCGCAATCCCTTCTCCCCCATTCTCCTCTCGGGATCTTGGGCACGCACGCACACGCACCTGGCGTGAGTTTTAAGCCACCGGGTCCGGGACACGAACCGCGGTCGACCACGTGGGAGTCCAGCGACATAGCCATTATGCTAACTGCTGGTTCCCTGTGCTATTTACATTTTAAAAGCAAATCTCTCCTTCTTTTTTTTTTATTTGCTTATTTATTTCTTGAGTACAGAAGAATCTGCTGCAAAATTAAAAAAAAAAAAAAGAATGTCACTAGGCTATACTCTGACCATAACCAAATGACATTAAAGTAATAAATAATAAAAAAGTAGCTGTGCTGCAACTGTGCTGTGTCTTGGTTGGAGTGATGTTTACCTGGTAGACACATTTGCCAAAATACAGTGAGCTGGACACTTAAAATGGGTGCATTTCCTCGGGAGGAATTTTCTCTCAAATTCCAAAAAACCAAAAGGACTATTTCTAGGAAACAACACAAGAGAGACCCATTCACACCAAAACCTGATTCATGGCTAGAAAGCTACTGCAAAGAAATTAAATGGTTTTAAATGCTTATATTATTCCAGAATTTTGAAAGAGCAATGGTGAAGTTATTTGGTTTTAAATAGTGGAGAAAAATAACAAGATAAACCATGATAAACAGGGGAGAGAGAATTAATAAACACAAAAATCAAATAAGGACACACAGTCAACATCTAGAAAGTGAGCTTGTTTTTGGAAGGGGACAGTGACATGAGAATGGATCTTAGGAAATGCACTTTTCCATTTCATGAGCTCGAAGGTTCTTTCTGCAGGAGAGCGGTGTGCACGGCACAGGGTGAAGAGGAAGGCTCTTTCTGTGGTGGAAAGCAGCCCAGGATGGAGAAACCGAATCTCGGAGAACAGCGTCTGCACGCCCCTCCCTGTTCTCCAGGACTCGAGGTTTTCATTCCCTCCTCTAAACCGTCACAGAGGGTCCAGAGCTGGCGTGCCTTGCCTCTGGACTTATACAGACCAGAAATGATATTTTGAGAGAGAGGATTTATTTGTCTAAAGCCTCATCATAGCTACAGAAATCTGGGCTTAGGGGTGGGCGTCTGGATGAATGTTTACGCCGTCTGGGGACCCGGGAGGCAGTGGTCAGGATGGGCCTGTCTGGGAGGGAGGTTTCCTGAGTGAAGACAGTGGGGGCTATCGGAGACTCTGGGATGGGAGGGCCCAGCCCACCCAGGGTCCTTGGAGGGCTTCAACAATCCAGCAGCTGGCAATACAGGAAGGCAGGAGGTGTGCCAGGGGACGGGCCTGGCTTAGCAAAGGCTGGAGCTAACACCCCAGGAAAAGAGCCAGGAGAGATTTCCAAGGAACTGGCTCAAACGCCCTTGGGGATGGGTGGCTCATCTTTGAAAAATGGCTTTCTCACTGTCAGTCTAAATCCCACTGGGAGCAAACAATACTGAAGTGTGTGGCATGTAAGAAAGGTGCCCAGGTCACACGTGTACCTTCTGGTGAATCACCATCCGGTGTGCACACCTGTGCCTGGCTTCCAGATCAAGGAATCATGTGACCACTAAACAGACACCACTGAACACATTCTCAGGCACATCCTCCTCTCTAGTATAAAGGAAACTGGCCCCCAAAGAAGCTTTGGTCTCTCCCAGCCATTTCACTGGACCGCTCTACGTGCAGGTCTTTATGTGCTGAACTCCTTACCTGTAGTTTAGGTTTTACTTTCATCTTGCTTCCACCTGCTGGGCGAGAGCTCCAACTCACAGACACCCAGACAAGACTGAGAGGTATTTTTAAATACCACGAGAAAATCTGCCAAGGAGCTTGGCCACCTGAGGAAGGGCTCAGGTCTCATGGAGTTAGACTCTGCCATGGATGGAAGGGATGAAGAACTCTCAGGTCCCAGGAAGGTGACTCTGGTCTGAGAGCTGCTTTGTTGGGGCCTCCTGAGAGAGACCATTGAGGGCTAAGGGACAGGTCTGAGCTGGCTTATGTCAAAATGTATCTGTCAAGAAATCTGCACTTGGACATTGAGAATAAATAAGCCTCATTTCCAATCACCCTGGTTTCCTCTTTTCCCCACCCCTTTCTCTCTTTCTCTCTCTATTTTTGATTCAATAAAAAGAATGTATTATGGTTTCTGAAGGCAACTGTTTCCTTGTCCTCCTCCGTGAACAGCTAAGTAAAGAATTTAGAATTCTGCAGTGTCAGGGCCTCTCTCATTAAATGACTCCCACTGTCTCTCAGAAGCCCTGGCAACTATGTTCAATGATCCCCTGCTCCTTTTATTCTTGAGAAATGCCCTGTGTGTCTTCTGGCTCAGGCAACCTTACTTCTGTTGGCAATGCAAGGATTCCATTTCGGTACCCTACACTCCAAACCTCGTCCACCATCCCCACCCTTGTCATACCCAGAGCTTCTGGTCTTCCCACACCCTCACCTTCTCTCCTGGTTCTGTCGACATTTCTTTGCCCACCGACACTCCTGTATTTTCTACGTCTACTAAAAGCCTGGCTAGACCCAACCATGCCTCTTTGATTTTTTTTTTTTTTTTTTTTTTGAGAGAGAGTTTTGCTGTAGGGCATGTGTGCTTGCCAGAGAGACACAGAGAGACAGAGAGACAGAAAGCGAGAAATCATCCCCACCCCGGGGGGGATGACCACTCTACAATCCCTTCTTTGGGATTTTGGGCTCCTCTCACACTCGGAGTGAGTTTTAAGCCACTGGGTCTAGGACTTGAACCATGATCGACTACATGGGAGTCCAGTGACATAACCATTATGCTATCTGGTCTTGCCTCTTTAATTTTTTAAAAAACTGGAATATAGGGGTCAGCAGGTGGCATAATGGTTAAGGTGCTGGATTCCCATGCGGTTGACTGTGGTTCTAGTCCCAGACCCAGAGGCTTGAAACTCACACTGGGCATGTGCATGTGTGCTCAAAATCCTGAGGGTAACTTCTCGCTTTCTTTCTCTCTGCCTCTCTGGCAAGTGTACTTGCCCTATAGCAAAAATCTCTCAAAAACAACAACAACTGGAATATGGGGGCCAGATGGTGGTGCAGTAGTAAAAATGAATACTCTTACAAGGCCATCCCACATGGGAAGGTTCCTGGTTCAAGTCCAGAGACCTCCCAGAGTGTATCTGGCCCACGCTTGCTCATGATCCGGGCTAGCTGAGGCTGGGGATGAATCACAGCACCGAGACCCAGCTAGGGTCTATTTCTCTGTCTCTTACTCATAAAATAAACAAAGTAAACTCTGGAATGTGACGATGGCCCTCGTACCCTCCCGACAGTCACCGCTTCATGGCCGGCACGTGGTGTGGCGGGTGAGCAGGAGTGAGCAATGGTGGATGTGCCCCTGCCTGTGCAGTTTGAATAAGGGATACACAACCACTTAATTCGCTGTAACACAAATGCAAGAAAGAGACTTCCCACTTCTCTGCGTGGACCCGATTCCCTGTGATGCAGGTGAGAATCACACTGCCCCTGTAGCAGTCTGGAACATTTAGGTGAAGAGAGGAGTTTAAGTCTCTTCACATTGAACTGGAAAAAATAAATAAATAAAAAACTCCACACGATGGATCATGTCACATCTCAAATCTCTGCAGACTCTGCCTCATGTAAATGTTTTGTTTCTCTGAGTCTTTGGCCTCAGGCATCTGAGTGCAGGAAAGTTTGCAACGACAACGCCTCTACAGGGGAAGGGCGAGGCTCACAGAGACGGTGTGGTCAGGCTTGCCAAGGCCCCCACCCTCAGCAAGGCCTGGTGCTCAGACTGGGAGAAAAGATGGAGTTTGTTCTAGAAGCTTCTGTGACAGAGGAAGACAGGGCACTGCCAGGTTGTCCCAGAAAAGCAGTGGGTGCCTGATCATAGCTTAGTGTGTTTCATGCCAGGGTACGTTGTGAGATACAGGTGTGTGCTAACAAAGTTAGCAGTATGTATCGGTTATCTATTGCCATGTAACAAATGATCCCCCCAAAACATAGTGGCTCAAAACCATAAACATTTCTGATCTCACACAGTCCCTGAGGGTCAGAATTCTGGCAACAGCTTAGCTAGGGAGGTTCTGCCTCAGGATCTGTCTTGAGGCTGCAGGGATAGGCCTGTGGCCCCTGGGACTGCAGTCTTAGAAGATTTGTAAGAGTTGGAGGAGGGTCAACTTCCGGAATCTCCACCACATGGCTTCTGAGAGAGAGAGAGAGAGAGAGAGAGAGAGAGGAGAAGAGGGCGCGAGTCGGGGGAGAAAGAAAGAGGGCGCTAGCAGGAGAGAAGAGGGGCAAGGCATAAGTGGCAGCCTCTGAACCTCACATTGAAGTGGCACCCTCCATCACCTCTGCCTATGCTGTTGGTCACGTGCCCCAAAGGTGGTATCAGGGGAAAGGACAGTGCAGTTCTGGGAAGGAGGCTCCCTGGAGACGAGCTACCACAGGCTGATGGCTCTCTTTCAGAGTCTTTCTTGAGCCTTTGCCATGAGCCAAGCCTCTCTCTTTCTCTGGGAATTCACCAGGAAACGAAACAGGCCCTTCCCTGCTGGGGGAAGTTCCCACTTTACTGGAAGAGAAGAAAGATTTGGTAAGCATGCAATCCCTTTTGTTGATTCTAAGATGTGTTCTAAGATGTGTTTTTTTCTCCCCATATTTTTAAACATTTCTAACATTAGTGTATAATGATGCTTTTAATATTTTTTAAAAAATTAAACGTTGCCAAAGGGCACATGCATCATGCATGTGGGGTGTGGGGTGGGGGGAGAAAGAGAGAGAGAGATGCAAAATGAGAAAGCATGCCGTAAGGGGAATGTTCACACCTCAATTCCTTCTCCTCTATTTCTTCCTCCTTTTGGGATTTTGGGCCCACAGCCACATGCGCCCAGGGTATTTTTCAAGCTGCTAGATCTGGTACTTGAACTGCGTAGCTGGCCATGTGGGATCCAGCCGCCCTAACTACCACATCATGGGCTGGCCCAATGCTATTAATAAATCAAGGCTGTGCTCTAACATATTAGACAAGGATGCTTTTCATTTTCTCATCTAAAGTCTCATTAAAAAGATGCATTGTTGAGATAGTTGATGACCAGCCCATTGAATGAGCAGAGGGCTGGGTTAGGGGAGACAAGGAAGATGGTTCTCCCCTCACCAGGCCTGGCCCAGGCTCGTCAGGCCTGAAAGGACAGATGGGGGGTCGGGGGGCAGCGTACTGGGACCTGCTTGAACTGCAGCTAGG
>NW_006160120.1:1900945-1903217 GCF_000334495.1 Tupaia belangeri chinensis
CATGGGTGTTGAGAATTGCAGTTGTTGCCAAGACACCACCAGCCAAGCATCAGGCAGTGGTGAAGTCTTGACTCCCCCCGTCCTTCCTCTGTTTCTGCCAGTGCCCCTGTGGGTGGAGGCTGGGCTGGGGAGGCGGCAGTGGCTGGGCCTGCAGTCCCTGGGGTCAGCTCCAGGTGCAGGGCTGGACAGAAGATGGATCTGGAGAAGCACAGAGAAAGTGACCAGCTGTAGGATAAGGGGGCCAGGAAGAGAGGGGGCCTTCAGGAAGGTGGCTGGAAAGGCCACTCTGTGGAGTCACAGTTGAGACATGCGTCATGGGGACATTAGGGGACAGGGTCAAAACGGAGTTGGTGGGCCGGAGCAGAGCTGGTGGTGGGAAGCTGGGCTCAGGGTAAAGACAGAAGTTAGGGTGATTCCAGACCATGTGTGGGCCTTGTCCCAGTGAGGAGTTAGGGTCTGACTCAAGTGTGACGGAGCTGTTGGGGGTTGGGGGGGTGTCGAGCAAGGAAGGACAGACACAGGGAGTTTTAACAGAAGCCCTGTGACTGCCATGCAGGAAATGTCCTATAGGGGGCGAGATGGAGATGCTGGAATAGTTCAGGAGAGAGGTGGTGATGGCCGCCTGGTGTGGGTGGGACGGTGGAAGTGGGGGGAAGTGGTCAGATGCAAGATGTGTTCAGGGAAAGGAGCCCGGAGCAAACTCAAGGCCACCCTGCATCGCTTCTATGGAGAGACAGTGCGAACACGAGGACTTATGAACGGGGATGAATTGGCAACTAAGAGCAGACTGGTGGATGCTCTCGGCTCCCAGGCATCTGCAGGACGTTGTGATGGTGGAAACACAGCTTGAGTGAGGTGGTCTCCAGCGTTCAGACTTGGCCCCTTCCCGTGATTAGAAATGAAAGTGGAATTGCTCGTTCATTGATTTGTTCATTCATTCAACAAATATTCATTGAGCATGTATTATATACACAAAGCACTTCCTGGATGGGGTGCAGAACTGAGCAAAATAAAGCACTGACCTCAAGGAGCTGACGTGCTACCCGACAAATAAAAGAAGGGTTTGTCAGATGGTGCCACGTGTCATGGTGGGGGCATGGACGGGATATGTACGAGTTATATTGAACTGTAAGGAGGGTGGTCAGGAACTATCTCCCAGAGATGTCTGAAGAAATATTGGGGGACCTGCAGATGGCGTAATGGTTATGTTGCTGGACTCTTATGTAGTCAGCTGTAGTTCAAGTCCTGGACCCGGTGGCTTAAAACTCACACAGGGTGTGTGTGTGTGCATGTGTGCCCAAAATCCCAAGAGGAGGATGGAGGAGAAAGAATTGCAGCATGGCCATCCCCCTGGGGGGTGATTTCTCTCTGTCTCTCTGGTGAGTGCATGCATCCTATAGCAAACAAACAAAGGAACAAAAAACTTTCTTAAAAAAAACATACCAAAAGACAACGAGGACTTGATTTAATTGGAAATGTTGGGGAGAAGCAATCCAGCAGTGGCAACAGCAGGTGCAAATAAATCCTGCAATGGGATCATGCTGGCTTGGCCAAAGAGTAACACGAGTGCAGAGCAGCTGGACAGGGGATGAGGGGAGTTCTGGGGGATGCAGTCAAAGAGGCGATGGAGCACTGGATGGTGAGGGCTTTGCAGCCACTGCCAGGACCTGGGCTTTTCTAGGAAAGGAATTGAGAGTGATGGTGGCCTGGGTCAGACCGCGGCCGGGGTAGAGGGCGTGGAGAGGAAAGGCTGGGATATGGGCTCATTTTCCAGACTGAGAGTTTTCCTGGTCCTGTGTGGTAGCTACGCAGTGCTCAGAACCCTGGCAAACAGGTGAAAGCTCTGCCTCGTTGGAGAATATGGAGAAGCACGTGGGTGGTCAACAGAAAGAACAGGGTGGCAGGAGGAAGGGGAGGAGTAGTGGGAGCCGGGAGAGGTTCTGGAGATTACTGGGTCTAGGCGTCCCATTTGTCTTGAGTGCACGGAGGCCCAGGCACACAGAGAAACCAGGCTCAGCTGGGTCTGTGGCCCGAGGCTTCTCTCTTCGCGAGCACGCGTGTTCCTAAAGCAGGGTAGGGTGCTGCTGGTTTGCCAGAACCACGAGTCTCCTGGTTCCTCCCTTCAGCTGTGGTAAGCTGAATAACAGCCCCCAGCGATGTTCACATCCCAGCCCCTGGAACCTGTGAGTTTGTGACCTTACGTGGCAAAAAGGACTTTGTTCTGGGGTACCTGGGGGGAGTGGTGGAGCACTTAGGGTCCAGAAACTACCAG
>NW_006160120.1:1903347-1911847 GCF_000334495.1 Tupaia belangeri chinensis
AAGCCCTTCTCCTCCATTCTCCTCTCGGGATCTTGGGCACGCACGCACATGCGCCCGGCGTGAGTTTTAACACACCGGGTCCGGGACGCAAACCATGGTTGACTACGTGGGAGTCCAGTGACATAGCCATTACGCTAACTGCTGGTTCCCCCCGGGGTCCTTCTAAGGGAAGGTAGGCTACCCCAAGTCAGAGGAGCTGCTGTGACATTGTAAGCAAAGGTCGGGGGTCGGGGGGGGATGGGAAAACACCACGTAGCTGGCTTTGAGGACAGCAGGACTGTGAGCCGAGGAATGCTGGCAGCCTCTGGATGATGTCCGTGACCCCAGGAGGAAAGCAGCCCTATGAATCTGTTCCAAACTCTGACCTCCGGAGCTATACAGAGTGAGCATGTATGCTGATTACTAAGCTTTGGTGATTAGCCAGAGCAAGCTGCACCCACCTTTTCCAGCCTGTCCTATGCGGCCGATCCCTAAGGACCCCTCACTGGGCCTCTGCCCTCTGGGTGTGTGTGGCCCCCAAGGAGAACCGGCAGGGGCCCCAGGAGCCTGGCTGGCTCAGACCCTGGGGCGGTCTCTCGCCCGGTCTCTGAGTTTGACAGTTACCCCCCCCCCCCACAGGGTGCTTTCAGGACGAGGCTCACCAGCCCCCTGCTGACCTCGGTCAATAGTATCTGTCCCGCGCCTTCTCGGCTCACCCAGCTGGGCTCTAGCCTGTTTCCTGCTGCAACCCCGATGGATAAAGGCTGGGATCATCGAGATGGGCACGTGTGTCCTGGAACATGGGAGCCTTGAAATGCATGTCCCAGGGCTAAGGACAGAGAAGCTGTGATGATCCATGGATCAGAGACCAAAGGCCCATGTGACAGCCCCATGGCTCACAGCAGTTACAGGGCCTGAGCCCCTCCCATAGTGAGTTAGCAAGTTTCAGGGTCAGAGACAACTGGCCCCTACAGAGGGCAGATCAGGGGTGTCTGCTCCTCAGCCCTCAGCATGCCCGGGCAGACGAGCCGGGCAGCAAGATCGCACGGCACCCAGCCCACAGATCACTCCGAGGAGGAGGCAGGACTCTTCCGGCTGCCCTTTTCAAACTTGCTGCGGTGGATTCCTTTCCTAGTCCAGGGAAGATGGATGGCTTCATTACCCGTGGCACTCGGCAATAAATCTCAGAGCTGTGGCTACAGCGGCTCCTTCCCCACGCTGCGTCTGCGCTCGCTGTTATTCATCATGTGTAATCACTCGTTTACCTCTGATGCCCCCGGTGCTCAGGAGAGCCGTGCAGGGGGACTTGGGACAGTTCTACTCTCCAAGGCTGGGGAGGGGCTGTGTGCGAAGGGGCAGGGCTGGGGTGAGAGGGTCAAGGATCAAGGTGGGCTGGAGTGAGGGACACTTCAACAGAGGCAAAAGAATGACCAATCAAGGAATATTCCAGCAAAACCCTGGTGGGACCTCAGAACCTGGGCCCATTTGCCAAGAAAATCTCCCATGGAAGTGGGGAGACTTAACGCCATGAAGGAAAAAAAGCAACTGAAGAGTTCCCTGCCAAGAGGGTGTTGAAGAATTTAATCAAGATGAAATGTGTTCTTGTTTGTGTACAATTAATTTTCCTCCCAAAGGAAGGGTTTTGTCTATCACTGGAGTGTTTCAATAGCAACTGCAGTTTCCCCCGCCGTAATTAAGGGAGCATGTGCCTCTTTAGTTTGCAAAGTGGGCTGTTGGTGTTAACATGTTGGGGACGCAAACATTGCTTGGATTGGTTCCAGGGTCTAAGAAGGGGAAAAAAATAAAGAAAAGAAAAAAGAAAGAAAGAGCACAAAGAATGGAAGAAAACACCTCCAAACAGAGACTTGGCTTCCAGGAGGATGATGTCATCTGGAAAATGTGAGCAGGACCTTTCCAGTAACGAAGGGCCTTGAGATTCCTGTCCTCATTCTGGGGTGCTATGAAGAGGAGAACGTAGACCGTGTCCAGAAACCCTGGAAATGAATCACAAATTCAAACGCCTGCAGGGGCCAGGTGGGAGGCGGATGTGAGGGAAGAGAGTCTGCTCTATTTTTTCAGCATAAGAGTATTTTGTTTGTGTGGTAATACACGGGTACATATGTCAGCAAAAGAGTATGCACTCTTATTTTTCTTGAAACTTACAGATCTCTTAGTTTAACTTTTGTGTTTTTCTTTTCTCTTAACGAAGAGATGGTGTGTTACTTTTCTATTGTGTGTAATAAAAGTCACCACAAATTTAACAGCTTAAAATAACATCCATCTCTCTGTCTTTTTTTTAATTGCCAGAGGGTGTGTGTACTCACTAGAAAGGGAGAAAGAGAGGGAGAGGGAGAACACACCCCTCAGTGGGGCACGATCATGCTGGGATCCCTTCTCCAACTCTCCATGCAAATATACGCACCCAATATAGTTTCCAAGTCACCAGAGCTGGGATTCAGCTCCCCTAACTGCTAGGCTATGGTGCTGGCCTAGATCCATCTTTTATCTCACAGTTTTCTTCCTTTCTTTTCTCTTCTTTCTTTCTTTCTTTCTTTCTTTCTTTCTTTCTTTCTTTCTTTCTTTCTTTTTTTTTTTTTTTTGGAGAGGTTTTTGCTATCGGGCGTGTGCGCTTGCCAGAAAGACAGAGACGGAGAGACAAAAAGCAAGAAATCACCCCCCAGGGGGGATGGCCATGCTGCAATCCTCCATTTTCCTCTCGGGATCTTGGGCACACACGCACATGGGCCCAGTGGGAGTTTAAGCCACTGGGTCTGGGACTTGAACTGTAGTCGCATACACGGGAGTCCAGCGACATAGCCATTGTGCCAACTGCTGGTCCTCTGTCTCTCAGTTTTCTAAGTCAGAAGTTTGGCATGATGGGCCTGGGGCTTCACTGGGCTGAAATAAAGATATTAGCCCAATCTGGTGCAGTTCCACCTGGGACTAGAGTTTTTTGTTTTTAAGTACATTGGTTATTGGCAGAATTAATTTATTTGCTTCCCATGTGGTCTTCTCCCCAACAGAGAGTTGAGCCCTTCTCATACTTCGAATCTCTTTTCCTCTTCAGCTTTGAGGAATTCAACGATTATGTTGGGTCCACCCAAATAATTCAATATCACCTCCTTATTTTAAGGCCAACTGATTAGTAATCGCAACTACACCTATCAAGTTCCTTTCGCTGGGACCATGTAACACAATAATGAAAGTCCCATTGGGGATGGAGATTACAGGGACCAACTCAATATTGAGAAGATAAACAAGTTGGTTAAAAAAGGCAAATGTTCTGACAGACATTTCACCAGAGAAGATATATGAGCTGGCAACTGAGTACTTGAAAAGATATTTAACATCTTTGTTGATGCAAAGTAAAATCACTATGTGATACCACTACACACCCAATTAATGGCTAAATTGAGAAAGACTGACAAGACCAAGTTCTGGCAAATATTTGGAGCATATGGAACACTTCCGCACTACTGGTGGTAGTACCAACAACTTGGAAAATGGTACCCACAACTTGGAAAAACAGTTTCACGGTTTCTTAGACAGTTAAACATACACATTTGACCTAGTGATTACACTCAGTATTTATCCAAAGAAATGAAAACATATGTTCCTGCAGAGCAGCCTTCTTCAAAATAGCTCGTGTG
Organism: Tupaia belangeri chinensis; assembly: GCF_000334495.1. Lineage (NCBI taxonomy): Eukaryota > Metazoa > Chordata > Mammalia > Scandentia > Tupaiidae > Tupaia > Tupaia belangeri. Next base: position 1,906,977 of record NW_006160120.1, read on the forward strand.
AAACAACACAAATGCCCATCAACGGGTGAATAGATAAACACGAGTATGAGCGTGCTATGAAATATGACACTACTCAACAACAATAAAAAGGAAATTATCTACTGATAAAAGCAACATGGATAGATCTCGAAAGTATTATGCTAAGTGAGGAAGCCAGATACAAGGTATAATTCTACTTAAGTGCAATTCTAGAAAACTAAAACCGAAGTGGCAAAGAGTAGTAGTTGCCAGGGCTTAGAGCAGGGGGATGAGACTGATTGTCAGGGCATAGAAGGAAACTCTGGGGGTGAGGGAATGTTCTAGATCATGATTGCTGTGATGGTAGCATGACTGTACGTGCTTGTCAAAATCTATCAACATGTTGACTTGAAATTGGTGCTTTTAATTCTAGGCAAATCATGCCCCAATAAAGCTGATTTTTCTTATAGCTGGGGGTGCACGTGCTTGTCAGAGAGACAGAGTGACAGAGAGGCATAAAGAGAGAGAGAGAGAAGAGAGAGAGAGAAGGAGAGAGAAAGCACCCTCCAATGGGACATGGTCACGCCATAATCTCTTCTCCATTTCTCCATTCTGTTGGAATTTTGGACATGCATGTACACGTATCCAGTGTTTTTCGTGCCACTGGGGTGGGGATTGGAACCCTGCCTGGCCATTCGGGGTCTGATTATTCTATAGCAGTGCTTAACCATCTATTATGAGACCAGCCCTACAGCTGATTTTTAAAAGCAACTTTATATCATTACCATTAGTGGAAAATCAGCACTCTGCCAAAAGAGCTGGCAACCTTAAAAAGAAATACATATATTTAAGAAGTATGTGGAAAGAAAATAGACCCCCTAGCTGTTATGGATCCCCCACTGCCAGGTACATTATGGCTTTTCTAGGCCCTAGGGTTCCAGCTGTGGATTACATTCGGAGAGTCCCCCATTGTGCCATAGATGGCTAAAGCTGTACAGGTTGATGTATGAAGATATTTCTTTCTTTTCAAAAGAATTATTTAGTCTTTCCTAATATACAAGATGGCAAGTGAAAAAGCTACGAAAGAGGATGCGAAGGAGAAGAAACCTGAAGCCAAGAAGGCTGATGCTGGTGGCAAGGTTAAAAAGGGTGACCCCAAGGCTAAAAAGCCCAAGAAGGGAAAGCCCATTGCAGCCGAAGCTGGTCCTAGTCCAGGGCATCAGCAGATGCTCCCGGTCTGCCATGTATTCCAGGAAGGCCATGTACAAGACGAAATACTCGGCCACTAAATCCAGGATTGAAAAGGAAAAGAAGGTTCTTGCCACTGTGACAAAACCAGTTGGTGGAGACAGGAATGGTGGTACTTGGGTGGTTAAACTGCGCAAAATGCCTAGGTATTATCCTACTGAAGATCAGCCTCGAAAGCTGTTGAGCCACAGCAAAAACCCTTCAGTCCGCATGTGAGAAAGCTGCGAGCTAGCATCACTCCTGGGACCATTCTGATCATCCTCACTGGACGCCACAGAGGTAAGAGAGTGGTTTTCCTGAGCAGCTGAGCAGTGGCTGATATTTGTAACTGGACCTTTGCTCCTCAATCGAGTTCCACTGCGTAGAACACACCAGACATTTGTCATTGCCACCTCCACGAAAACTGATATTAGCAAAGTAAAAATCCCCAAACCCCTGACGCTTACCTTAAGAAAAAGCAGCTGCGGAAGCCCAGACACCAGGAAGGTGAGATCTTCAACACAGAGAAGGAGAAACACAAGATCGCAGAGCAGCGCAAGGTTGACCAGAAAGCCGTGGACTCGTAAATTTCACCAAAAATCAAAGATGTTCCTCAGCTCCGGGGCTGCAATCTGTGTTTGCCCTTACAAATGGAGTTTATCCTCACAAATTGGTGTTCTAAATTTTTTGCCAAGAACTTAATTAAATAACTGATTATGCATATATATATATACATATATATGTATGTATATATATATATACGCACATACATATGTGCGTATATATATACATATATATGTATATATATGAATTATTTAATTTTATTTATTATCATCATCGAAATTAAAATTTGTTATAGAGCACATGTACTCACCACAGAGAAACAGAGGGAGAAAGAGAGGGAAAATGAGAAAACAAGATGCCAGGTCTGGTACTTGATCCATGGTTGGCCATGTAGGAGTCTAGTGACTTAACCACTATGCCACCTGCTGGCCTCAAAGATAATATTTCTAAGCTGTACAATCAGCTTAATGTGAAGGTACTCCAAAAAGTTGTGGGAAAATGGAATTATTTTGTGTGTAAAATTTTTAAAATCTGTGCATGTTTTTTTTTTCTTAAAGATTTTTAGCTAGAGGGTATGTGTGCTCACTGGAGAGAGACACACAGAGAGAGAGAGAGAGAAAGTGAAAAAATTACTTCCTGAGGAGATGACCTTGCCATAATCCCTTTTCTTCCATTCTCCCCTAGGGATTTTGAGTGCACATGCACACACACCTGGCATGTTTTTCATGCTGCTGGCTGGGGGACTTGAACTGCAGTGTTGGCCATGTGGGATCCAGCACCTTAGCCACCTGCTCACCCTAAATTTAAAATAATATACATTTTCTCATGAACTGTTTGAATATGTTGTACATGGAAAAATAGCTAGGAATTATTTGATGGTATTAGTGTAAACCAACAACCAGAAGTCTGTTCACTGAGAAGAGCTTGTATCCATGACCTAGCAAATAGGACCAGCACCTCTGTGTCCTGGGCTCAGCGTGTGCTGCTCCCTCTGCTGGAACCGCTTGCCCTTCCACTCTTCACCTGTCTAGCATCTTCTTGCTCAGGGTCTCAGCTCAAAAGTCGTCTCTTCAGAGAGGCCTTAAATGGCCACCTTTTTCTAATGTAGCCCCCATCCTAGTTACTCTCTGACTCAAAGCTCTGATTAATTATTTCAAAGCATTTCATAAATAATTTGTTTATTGATTTAAATGTGTCAGTGTGGTGTGTTTTCCCCACCAGACCATGAGGCTTTGAGGTTCCAGTCATGTCTGGACTGTCCACTGTGGTTTCTCCAGAGCCTCTAATGGGGCCAATCACATAGAGGGCTGTGCTAGCTTGCTGTTGCTGTGTAACAAATGACCCCTGGCAGATTAAAGCAATGTGCTTTTGTGATCTCACAGTTTCTGTGGGTCAAAAGTCCAGACATAGCTTAGTTAGGTCCTCTGATAAGTTCCCAAAGGCTGCCATCAAAGTGTTAGCTAGGCTGGGGTCTCATTTGAAGCTCAGGTCCTTTTCTAATCTCACATGGTTTTTGGAAGGATTCATTTTTTGTAGCTATAGAACTCATGGAAGCTCGTTTCTTTAAGGACAGCAAGAGAACATCTCTGGCTTCAAATCTCTTACTTCAAGGAAGTCAGGGATTCTTTTTAAAAGGGTTCACTTGATTAAGTTAGACCAACTAGGATTATCCCCTTTTTGGTTAACTCAGTTCAACTGACTCGGTACCCTAACCACACCTGCAAAATCTCTTCACTTTGCTATGTAACGTAATCTACTGGTGGAGGAGTAGATTAGATAGAAGTCCCATCTTCCTTCGGGGAAGGGTGTTATACTGGGTGTGTACACTAGGGGGCAGGATCCTGGGAGCCACTTTGGAGGAGTCATTCATAGAAGAGATTAAACACCTGTCCTTCCCAAATTCCTTCCTTTGTCCAAAATCTTTCCTTCGCCAGGAATTTTCCATCTTTCCCTCTTGCTGCCATCTTTGCTTGTTGAAATCTCATTTGTCTTTGAGACTTGGCTCAGAGTCACTTTTCATTCGTGCCTTTCTTGTTGTGTCAGGAAGATAAAGATTTGAGTTTGCTTCATACTGCACATGACAGACCAGATGGTTTCTTATTTGCAAGCACAGTTATGCAAAGACGTGTGCACAGACACATGTGGGAGATCATGTGGTGCGTGTGGACACTTTCTTCTCTGTTCTTTCCCTCACATCCGCCCCTCTACTGCCATCTCAAAGGTAACCCGAATTTAGAAACAAACTCATGTGTATCTTCCTGTGTTTTTGTGTATAATCCTGCAATTCAGTAACCTTACAATGCTGATTGCACATGCACGCACACGCACACACACACACATGTACAAAGGGTGTAAGTTTTAGGCAGTTGGGAGAGCCATTGTTTTGGGAAAATGGTGTTATATGATACATAGTTCCTGCATCTTGATTTTCTAACTGAATGCTTTGGGGAACCACCTTCAAGTCAACTGATAGAGCACTAAATTGAAGTTTCATTTCTTACAATGGTGATGCTATATTCCACGGAGTGGATCTGTTTGCAGAGAACTCCAGTGACGTTGTAACTTCAGTGCCACTGTCAAAAACATTCTAGCAAAACGTCCTCGTGCATATTGGTACAAAGAGCGTGGATTTTACTAAATGCTGCCCAGCTGCCTTCAGAAGAGACCGCGCTAGTCCACATTCCAGCTAGAGCAGGGGAGAGTCTGCTTTCCCCGTAGCCTCACTGGTGATAGGATTTATAACACTTGAAAATTTTTACCAGTCTGCTAGGCATAACGTCGTAACTCAGAGATGCATCTAAAATTTCTGGTGAATTTGAACATCTTTTCTTTTCCTTATGTTTTCTCATCTTTATTTTTTTTTCTTTTCTCTTTCTCCTTCCTTCCCTCTTTCATTTATGTATTTTTTTATTAGTGGGATTTTGACTTCTGGGGATGATCTCTTTAAAATCTTTGCTTCTTTTTTTCTGGTTAGTTCGTAAGCGTTTTCTGTATATAAGAGAATTTAACACTTCATCTGTTATTTGCCTTATGATGAACTTAAAAAATAATTTTATTTATCTTTACTTATTTATTTATTTGATCAGAGAGGGACAGAGTGAGAGAGAGAGAGAGACAAAGGG
>NW_006160120.1:1911878-1920774 GCF_000334495.1 Tupaia belangeri chinensis
AGAAAGCAAGCTGTCAGGTCTGGGACTTGAACTGTGGTCAGCCATGTGGGAGTCCAGCACTCCTAATCACCATGCTACCTGCCAGCCCCGCTTTATAATTAACTTTACAGATTTATAGTTTATATGTAGATGTTTTTGAAATATTATGAAATATTATGATGTACAATTTTTTTTTTCTTTAGAGAGAGATTTTTGCTATAGGGCATGTGCGCTTACCGAAAAGACAGAGATAAAGAGTCAGAAAGCGAGAAATCACTCCCCTTCCCCGAGGAGATGGCCATGCCACAATCCCCTCTCCTCCATTCTCCTCTTGGGATTTTGGGCACGCATGCACAAGCACCCGGCATGAGTTTTAAGCCGCTAGGTCTGGGACTCGAACCACGACTACTATGTGGGAGTCCAGCTATGTAACCGTTATGCCATCTGCTGGTCCCAATGTACAACATTTTAATATTCAAATATGTCTATATTCTCTATTATACTATCAGGAATCTCATTGTTGGTTTCTAAATTCTCCGTGATCTCTAGATTATACTTGAGTATCCTAAATTTCTGGGCAAAATTTTAATTAGTTTAAAAAATATATTCACTTAATTAGAATTTAACTTTATAGAAGGCTTGAGATAGGGATTCATTTATTAATAATTTTAGTTTTGTTGCAAATAAACAAGTTGTGCTGGTTTTGTTAGACACCGTGCTACCAGCCAGACTAAGTCCAGCTACTTCTTCTCAAGGTCCATGAATTGAGAGGCAGAGGCTGGAGAAGAAGGGAGTTTATTCTGGAACCAGGTGCAGGGAGACAGTGAGCAAACACCATCCAACTGTCTCGAAAAGTTCTGCATGTTCTCGGGGTTGATAGGTACAAGATACAGTGGGCACGAATCATCCCTCAGTGCAGGCAGTGAGAGCCGGATCACTTTCCCTCAGTAATTATCCTGACTCCTTTAAATACCCCCCACCCCCCGGCTTCTCATCTGACCATTCCTCAAGTAGATCCCCCTAGGACTCAGCACGTGGCCAGAATGTTCTCCTTAGAGGCCTTTCTGAATTTCAAAATGGCTGCCGTCCTGCTAGACCTGTAAGTGCCTGCTACCACCTTGCCTGACTCCCAAGCCTCCTCTCCATCACTGAAAGCAAAGATTCCCCTGAACTATTTTCTTTATCTTCTGGTTAGTCAATTCTTGAGGACTCGGCCTTTCCAGGGCCCTGTATTTATTCTTCTGCACGGGGTGGGAAATCTCAGATGAGTTTTGTTTTCTCCTTAACCAGCCTGAGTAAACAGGGCAAACCAGGGTGCCTCTGCTTTTGTTGTTGCTGAACTCATGAATTTAAACACGGTTGGCATTTATTATGTTCAAGGCTGAAGAAAAGTGCTCCGTCTACGTTCTTCAGGGTCTTTCAGGTTGAATACAAGACATAAGACAAGTACAGGAGGTCCTTGTCAACCAAGAATAGTCCCTTAAAATCAGTGTACTTGGACTGGCAGGTGGTACAGTGGTTAAGGTGTTGGATTCCCACACGGCCCACTGTGTTTTGAGTCCCAGATCTGGCAGTTTGCTTTCTCACTTTCCCTCTTTCTGCCTCTCTCTGGTAAGCATGCATGCCCTATAGCAAATTTAAAAATAATAATAAATAACATTAAATAAAGAATTCATTAAAAAAATCAGTGTACTTAAGACAGGGACTCCACATTTGAAAAAATAACAGTAGAAAAAGGAATTAGAATTTGAACTTACAACACTCCAATAAAAATTTTTAGAAATGTATCTTCATGTTTATCTAAATTGATGCTATAATTGCGGTCACTCACGGACGCTTCGAACAAAGATGGCAGGAAGTGTGGATTTGGGGTCATTTTCCTATAAACCTGCACTTTGCATTGTACATTCACGGTCCTGGAAAAGAAGAACAGTTTCGTGCAATGTTTCAGGGCTCATTCATTTCCCCAGAGGGCTCCTAACTCTTTCCTACACAAATGATTTTCTTTTAAAGTATCCGTTGGCTAGTCTCCTGGTCACTGGTCTAATTGCCACGTTTTCATGCATCAGTAGCTTCACGAACCAACTGTTCTTACGGACCTCGCTTTTATGAAATTCATCGAATGCTGTAACCTTTGCAAAATTTGTTTTTCCATTTTGCAATTGATTTTCATTTACTTGCATTATGTGGACAGATGTCTTGGTGTCGCCCTCAGAAAGGCTGACCTGTGAGGACATGCTGGTAATGCAACAGATGCAGGTGTGATTCTGCATGGTCATCTCCCAGGCCACACAGCTCCTGCAGCAGAAAAGGCCCCACATGGACAGAGGGCCACAGGGGCAGTAAGAAGCCATGGCCAACAGCGCCTGCCACACTTGCTGTGTCAGGTTGTCGCGTGCGTGTCATCTGTCTGTTTACAGAGTAGGCGCTCGCTGAGGCCAGGGGTCTTTATCTGCTTTGTTCTCTGCTGTACCCCGTGACTGCAATGGGGCACACTGTGGGCCCCCTTAATCATGTACTGAACGACTGGATGGAACTTTACAGATCCAGCTCTTCAGGCCTCCCAGCTGGATGTTTGGAATCATCATCGAGCCCAAATTCTAGACACAACGATCTGGGTTGTCTGCGGCAGGCCTTCTTCTCCTGTTGCTTTTCTGGGCGATTCGAAGCCTGTGACTATTTGTGGCCAGTTGGCTTTATCAGCAGCAGCAGAGCAGGAGAGGGGCTCGGGCCCACTGTTGATAGGGGCTCTTATCGCTTGGGGGCTTCACTGGTATGTCCTAGAAATGCCCTTTGATGTTGTCGCAGCCTCTGATCCTGATGGCACTGGTGACAGTAACGGTCCCAATTACAGGAATCTGGCTGATGGGACAATCGAGAGCTCCCCGACTGCTCCCGGGTGCACCTCTCTAGAGACAGATTGTTTTGAAACCGGTTCACCTGGTTTGATCAGGAGAAGAAAACAATGAACACGTGTCTTTTTGTTTCTTCCTTTGGCGGAGAAGCTACAATCATTTTGGAAGTTGCCCAAATCCTGGAGCCCTAAAGGTACAGACTCCTGAGCATCATCCCCATTGCTGAAAGCAAAGGTCCCATCTCCGTGTCCCCACCACCAGCCCAGGTCCTGCTCAAGGAGGAGGATAAAGCAGGGAGTGTCTCCGACTGCCCAGGTGTGGTTGGCCACATGCCCCGCTGTTTAGTTGAGTCTGATTGGTTCCCCAGTTAGATTCAGGCTGAATGGTGATGCCAGGATTGCTGCAGACGGCTCTGGCCTGGGATAACCCCGAGGGAGGTGAGTGATGTTGGTTCACCCGGTCACTGGGATGCCAAGTTTGAGCATGTGGTGAAGGTGCCCTTTGCCAGGTTTCTTGATTGTAAAGGATCCTCGTTCCCTTTGTAAATGCCAACTAACACGTGGGACTTTGGGACCCCATGAATGTCCTGTTCCTACAGATCTTCCCCCCAGTGGTTTTGGCACGCACCAATGGCCCACATGTGAGTCAGTTCTACACCGACGGTGCAGATGGTGGCTCTGAGTCTGCTGGGCCTGCATACGGAGTGGCCAGCCTTCTCCCTGAAGAATGGCCTTTTCTCCCAGTCACCATTTTCAGTGTCGTTATGGATGCATGGACTCTCGTTTTAGTCCATGTAGTCACACCTACTCTCATGTTGTTTCATGTTCAAACATTCTAAAATTTGGTCAGTGGGAGCCCTCCATTCCAGCTTCTGATTTCTGACTTGTGCCCAGCAACCTTTGAGCACTTCCTAATTTTTTTTGTTTTTAATTTCCAGAGAGTCCATGTGCTTTCCAGAGAGAGAGGGAGAGAGAGAGAGAGAGAGAGAAAGCACCCCCCTCCCCCCCATGGGATGTGGTCATTCTGCAATTCCTTCTCTCCATCTCATCTGGTTTGGTGCACACACACGTTTTTCAAGCAGCTGTTTTTCATGCAGCTGGGAGTGGGATTCAAACTGCAGTTGGCCGTGTGGGAGCCATCTCCTTTAACACTAGGCCTGCAGGGCTGGCCCAACGCTTCCTAACTTTCTGGTACCAGATCAAATCTTAACAAATGATGGTCCCATGAAAGACAAAAAACGGTTCAAGGAGATGAATTGTGGCAACCAAAGGTCATGCACGACCATCGATAAGATCCCAGAATTAAGGGGGAAAGGGCTCTAGGTTGGGCTGTGTGTCGTTCGATTTATTCTCGTGTTCCCTGCACGGCGTTCCCTGCAGACTCTGCACTCCAGGGGGAATGTGAGCACATGAGCCGATCCCGGAGCTCCACCAGCGGCATTCCACAGTTGGCGGCTCGCCCTTTACTTCCACGTGGACAGAGGCGCCGGAATAGGACCGCATCACATCTCGGGAGGAAATCATACCTTTGATGATTGAATTGAAATGGGAGATGTCTTGATTATTGAAAGGATCTGACCTGGCTCTGACTCCAAGGTCGAGAAGTCAGCAGGCTGCTCCCAGCCCTGGCCACCGAAGTGTCCACTGCTTGCTTGGGAAAACATTTGCTCAGGCTGAATTTGACAACAGAATAGTGGGGAAAGCAGAACAAATAAGGACTGTTTTTTTTTTTTTTTCCATAGGGTATGTGTGTTTGCCAGAGGAACATAGACAGTGAGAGGGAAAGGGAGAAATCAGCCCCCCGGGACATGGCCTCTCTCCAATCCCTTTTCCTTTCTCCTCTAGGGAGAATGAGCCAGGTCTGACCCCTCTGTCCACATTTCCAGGGGTTTGGAATCTCTTGAGATTCAGGTAGCTGCAACCAGGAGGGAGACAGGAGGAGGGAACAGTACATGCAAAGGCCCTGAGGTGCCAGGGGCCTGTTTGTCCAAGGCCAGTGTGCCCACGACTGTGCCCAGTGATGGGAGGTAGGGCTGGAGGGAGCAGGGACCTGTGGGACACTGGACTCCATCCTAAGGGCTGGGGTAGGATGGGGTCAGAGTTGCCTCTTTGGACAACGTGCCGGATGGATGGGTCTCCTGGTTTGGGGCTGTTCCTTTCCTACTCCCTCCCTCCATGCCTGGGTGGGAGGAAAGACCTGTTCGTAGGCCTCGGTCATTCTCAGGAGAAAGTCAGAGAAGGCTGCCGGAAGTACCCCACGGGACCTCGGGGGGCAGCGGGCCCGCCAGGCAGGTCGCCAGTCCCTGCTGGTTCCCAGGACTGAACCTGACTCCGGGCTTCCAGGAGGGGTCTCAGGACGCTCCTGGAGACTGGGCTACGGAGGGACTGGGGAGGGGCAGAATGAAGGCACAGGCTGGGGTGGCAGCAGGAGGCGGGCAGTCCCCGTGCACCAGGCCGCAGGTGTGCCTGGTTATCTGCGAGGCACGCACCTCCTGCAGGTGACCTCGTGTCTGTGCGTTTCTCCCTGCAGCATGTGGAGGTTCCTAAAATTCCTGCAGGGATAAACACAAGCCTGTCTGCTTCATCTGTGCTTGTCGTGGGATGAATTCACTATTTCATGAAAGAACACAAGTAACATTCAGAGGAAAAGCAATAAAAAATTAACTAAAAATAAGTGAAGCAGTGAAATTGGGTGACAGAGATGCTTATGAGTAATTAAGGGACAACACGCAGCTGAATTCAAGGAGGCTCTCCTTCCTCAGCCTGTCGCTTTCCCTGCGTGAACGGAAGAGCTGATCGTCGATTTTTCCCTCTGTCACCGTGAGGAGGAAACGCTGCGGGTTCTTTGTCGGGTGATCAGTTATCTCCTTAAAGGATCCCGAGTTCATCACCTGAAAACGGGGCTCCTGACAACAAAATGCCCACGTTAGCGTGTCGTCATGTGTCAGAGCGAGGTCCCCCTGCAGGTCACAGAGCCGCCACACTGCCCGTGAACGACCTCCGGCTCCATACCTGGTCATTCTATCTGTCACTTCTGGGCTTTTGCTGTCCACACCGCGTCTCTCTCGGCTTCTCCGAAGTCCTGTAATGACCAAGCCCCATCCCCTGGTTAGGGGTCACATCCTTCCCGTCTCCCGACTGGCTCTAATCGCTCTCACCCACGCCCCTTGACAGTCCCCACCCCGTGACTGCCGTCTGGACCACTGGGCAGGGCAGGGAGGAAGGTCTCTAGTTCAAGGTCCCTGGCAGGTAACGGCACAGTTTCAAGCTCGTAGACATCCTCAGCCGTCAACATCAACTAGCCCCTCAGGACACCCAGGCCTTGGCACCGGGGAGTGGCAGGTAATATGTGAGCTTGTCAGCGCAATCCACGGTCCCTGATCTGTATCAATGTGAAATCAGAAACCATTTAAGAGGTGTCAGGAAAACACGGCACGCCCCTCCTCCTCCTCCTGCCGTTGGACGCTGACTCAGTCACGTGTGAAATTGGATCTTTGTTGGGGTGAAGCACTGAGGACCCCGTGCAGTCCAATTAGCCTCGTGGAGCCGAGAGTGGAAACAGGTTCTTACAGGTCCCCGCTCACCTCCTCTCCGCAGCCAGAGGGAACAGACAGCAGCTTAGGTGCGAATGCGAGTCCGTGCCCGAGTGTTCGTGAAGACCAGGGTGGACCAAGGAGGGAAGCCGGTGGAGGCTCCTGAGAATCCAGGTTAAAAAAGCTTTTATCTGCAGATCAAAGTCATCCAGACACCACTTTAGCTTCTGCTGTAGTTTATCCATTGTGTCTTCTTACGACTGAACCTCAGGTTCAGGCCAATGTTTGGTGGAAAACTTGAAATATTATTGAAATTCCCTGGGCGAAAGTACATCTGCTCACTTCCCAGTCTGCCACTTTTCTTCTTCTTTTGTTTATTTATTTCTGAGAGAGAGAGAGAGAGCAGAGAGAGAGATTGACTCTCCATGTTGAACCTTCCTGCCCCAGCTCCCAGCTAGCTAGGCCTACAGGTGCCCGGCCTATTTAGAGCGAGCTGGGATCTATACCCAAGTCTCCCAAGTGGCCTCGGCCTCCGAGTAGCAGTGTCTTAGCAGCACGCGCCACTTGGCTGAGCCCCTGCCTCCTATTCTGAGTCAGGCAGACCGCCTTCTCTCTCTGGGCCTCAGTTTCCTTGTCTATAAACTCCACACTCCCTCTGAGATTCCTGGTGCCGCCCCATGAAAGGTAAAGGAGGGGGAGAGGTGGAAGGGAGCTGCTCCCGCTGTAGTTCCCAGAGCGCAATCTCGACCTCAGGATGTCCTGATTCGTCCTGGGGGGACAATGCCTTGACGATTTGAATGAGTCATATAGGAATCGGGCTGTGGTGCAAAGTCAGACCTCCGGACACGACAGAAGTTCCAGTAAGAGGGCTCTGAGTTCTATACTGAAGCGTTATTTGCTTTTCCGCTCAGTTCCTTGCTCATTCGTTCCTGAGACATTTAGCTGCACCTCTGTACTTCACGGTTGGTTAATTGCTGGCACAGACCCCGACAGCCAGGTACCTGTCTTCCTCCCAGAAAGAGCCCTCGTTGCTCAGAGATTGGGAAGAGATGCGCTCTTTAGCACGAGGAAATGGATTATAATGGATCTAAGCCAGTTACAGCAATTTACTGTTTTAGTAGCTGGTTTTGGGGGTGGGCATATGAGTCAGGACTGCTCAGGGGAATGTGGCTGGGAGTCTCGGTGGGTGGTTTCTGAGGTCCCTTATTTAAAGAGACCTGTGAAGAGCACTGTCTCTTATTTTCTGTTATTATTGCTATGGTTCAGGGAGGGTGTGATGTCAGGCAGTGTGGCAGCTGTTTTGTGGTTATGAGGGAGGGCAAAAGCCAGTGCACTGAGGAGGGAGCATGGTGCCATTTGAACCATATTGCCGAGGTGCCAACAGTGCCCGTGGGTATGTGTGGTACCAATCTTGTCCACAGAGCTGCAGGCATTCCCTCTCTGAAGGGCCACCTGTCCCTGGGCTCCTCTGCTCCATCCGTAGGAGTCAAGTGATTTCCAGGAGTCCCTTGGCCTCCAGATACGACCACCCCTTCCCTAGCTCACTCCTTGATTGACGGGGGCTGGTAGGATGTTACTCTGTGTGACTCTGAGAAGAGCCCCTCTCCCTTTCTGCTCTTCAACACACAGTTTCACCAGCATGTCCCAGTCCGGGCCTTCAGAACTCCTCACATGACACTTTTTCTTCTGACCGACGTTAGTCTCCACATGAAGCCCAGGCCCTCGGGGTCACCCTGTGCCCCTCGGGCATCTCAGCCCCGCATGACCCAGTGGGAAATGGGGCCCAAGCTCTGGTGCTCTGGCCTGACATGCCCTGATTTTCTGCTTTATTTCCCCCATACCATTATTACCATTTGACCCACTGTCTTTCCCAGGGATCGTGGATAAGATAATTGAGGTCCAGGTCTCCTCTGATGGGCCAAGGCCAACCACGAGGCTCCTGCTTCAGTGGGAGTTGCCATCCCAGGACATCAAGGAAGGGATGCAAAAGGCCGGGATGGGACCATGGAGCTGGCCACACCTCCTGGAGGTCCACCAGTTTCTCAGCTGCGTGGACCATCTCCAGACGGGCTCTGCTCAAACCCTGCACCCCGGGACAGTCCAGAGGAAGACTGGAGAGGCCATTACCACTGGCCCCTCTGGTTTCTCGTCCTGTGGCCCACACTCACTCTGCAGGGTTCACCCTCCCTCCCCTTGAAGTTGCAGTTCCTGGTCCCCCTGGCAGCTGAGGGAGCACCTGATCACACTCGCTTTTGTGATCTCTTACCTGAGTCCAGGATCGGCGGGAGGATCGACACCGGGGGCACCGGTCTTAGGCCATTCGTGATGTAAGGCCTGAAATTAAGGTGAAATATGAGAGAGGTCTTCAAAAAGTCCATACAAAATGTCGTGCTCTTGCAGTAAAGCAGGTGCACTCACTGGAGTTGTGGGGGATGGAGGAAAGGTGAGAACACAGTCCTGAGGAGGGTGGCCTCCTCCACCCGCCTCTAGGGAAGATTTTGGACACACACACACACACACACACACACAC
>NW_006160120.1:1920820-1942623 GCF_000334495.1 Tupaia belangeri chinensis
AGCACGCACTCCCCCGCGGGGGGGGCCCCCCCCCCCCCCTCTCGGGAAGATGTTTGACACACACACACACACACACACACACACACACACACACAATTGGCATACTTTTCAAGCTGCCAGGTCTGGGACTCGAACCACACACTCTTGACCATGTGTGATCCAGCTTTTTTATCCACCATGGTACTGACTGGCCCAGGATTTCAAAATAATTTACATAAAAATAAACTTGTACTTTAATTCCACCTTTCTGTAAATTTTTGAAGTCCCCTTGTATAAAGTACTGCCCTGACATCTTGGAGCTTTGCAGGCTGGCAGAGGCCTACCCACCAGTGCTCCTGCCCTTACCAGAAATGCTTCCAACTCCAGCAGGAGAGGCTCCCCCCGGTGGTGTTCCCCTGGTAGCTGGGCCAGTCGGGCTCCGCCTGTCTCCCACTTTAACTGGCTTCCCTTCCCTGCCAGCCCAGCCCGCCTAATAGACACGCACATCTTCCCACGGGCCCAGGGCCACCTCAGCCTCTTGTTACTGTACTGTCTCCAGTGGCCCCCACTTTCTTCAGGCTGCTCTCAAGGGCAACCCCTGTGACTGCACAGCAGGGGGGAGTCCTCCTCCTCCAGGCTACTGATAAACTGCTGTCCACTGCATCTGTCCAGCGTTAGTGTCGTGTGTGGCCGTCTCATGCTATTTTGGGAGCGGCCCTTCCCTCACCAACGTGCTGAACGGGAGGCAGTTCTATTGACGGCGGGATGCTCTGGGCCTGCACCGAGTCAGCTCCTGCAGTGGAAGGCTGAAAAAACAAACAAACAAACAAACAAAAAACCCTATGATGGTGCATCACGTGGGTCTGATTTATATTCATACTTTTTGTGACTTTGTTTGCATTTTCCCTCTCACTGAAAATAGAGGGTAACCAGGCCAGCTATGGGTCCAGTCCGGTGATCGAACCTGTTAGGCTGCCCACTGCTCGAAGGCCAGTACTCAAGAGATTGTCCACGTCAGGGCGGGAAGAATTGTGCTGGTTCCTGGGTCAGTAACACACAGACCTCCCTCCCTGACCGGCGGAATGGATGCACCCACCTCATATCAGGGGAATCTACAAATTACTTTTTAATAAATGGTCTCTTTGGAAAGTGATCTTGGAGAAAGATGATCTCTGGTTCTTAGAGCAAAAGTCTGTTTCCCTTTGAGATAAGACTGATTTCTAACACTCATCAGACACCATTAATTTTGCTTTTGTGGGACCAAGCCCAGAGGAATTTCTGTTCCACAAGCTTATGAAATTATAGGTGGTTTTGAGCAAGAGTTTTCATAAGCAGCGTGTCAGACTAACCTTTAATAATGTGAAAAGTTTTAAAAATAATTTGATTCTCTCCCTTACCTTGCCGTCCCTAGTGAGTGGTGGGGCACGTGACTTCACAGTTAAGGCCCGCTGTTCACCCAGCGGCAGAGTGTAAGAGCCTGGCTTTTCCAGATCAGACAAATCTTTGGATTTTATGGGTGTCTTTTAAAATTTTATTTCTTTATTTAATTTTCAGGCAGACTCTTGCTGTAGGAGTCCTCCTACCTCAGTCTCCCAACTGGGATGGTAGGTGTGTGCCTCCACACCTGGCCTCTGAGGGCGGACTGGGAATCGAACCTGGGCCAGTGAGTGCCACTGCAGCTGGGCCTCATTGGTCTTTTTTTCAAGAGTTTTTTTTTTTTTATAAGGTGCATGCACTTGCCAGAGACACAGAGAGATAGACAGTGAGAGATCACCCCCTAGGGTGGACGGCCATACCACAGTCCCTTCTTCTCCACTCTCCTCTCAGGCTTTTGGGTATGCACACATGTGTACTGGGTCTGGGACTTGAACCACAGCTGACCACTTGAGAATCCAGTGCTGCAACCTCTATGCCACCTACTGACCCTATTGGTCTTCTTTTTAATCAGGACCCTTTGTTTCTTGGTCTTATTTTAATTGATTGGGATGTAATTCCCATGGCATAAAACTCGCCCACTGAAAGGATACAATTCAGGTTTTCAGGCTGTTCGTCTATCCCTGTTCTCCGACCTAGAGCATTTTCATGGCCAAAGAGAAACATGGCTCCCATAGGAGTTGTGCCCAGTGGCCTCCCTGGCAGTCGCTAGTTGTCTTCTGTCTCTACAGGCATGCCTGTCCCGGCTATTTCATGTCCGTGGAGCCCCACACTCTGGGCCTTTGCGTCTGGCCTCCCTCACCCAGCTCCCTGTAAGGACAGCCGTTCTGTAGCATGGATCAGTGCTTCCCTCCTTCTCACGGCCGAGTAATATTTCACCGAACAAGTAATTCTTCTGTTATGACGATAAGGAGGAGGATTTTTTGATTGCCAGAGGGTACACGTGCTTGCCAGAGAGACAGAGAATTGCTGGCTTGGACCTGCCTCCTGGAGGCCCCAGTGACACAACTGTCCCCGGAAAGGGGACAAGTCAGGCTGTGCCCCTGCATTTCTCCTCTGAGCATCTGAACCCTGGCTGCACGCCCCTTCCCACCTCTGGTTACGGATGGTGCAGACCTGCTCCTCGTGGCAGCTCCCAGCTCTGTGGGACTGACGGTTCACCCTGGGGTGCTCAGAAGCCTGCCCCTGCATGGGTTGCAGGAGCCCCAGTTCTTTAGAAGCAGGTGTCAGCACCACTGAGAATCACCCCCAGCAGGGCTGTGTCCACCTGCCTTTGAGCACTACCAAAGACACTCTCTGATTGGGCACTAGTCAAATGACCCCACCGTGCAAAGCCCAGGATTCAGGCAACCTGGGGCGACTGGTCACACCTGGGTCCCCACTGGTCTGGCGGAGCTGCTGTCCCATCCCTAAGGAAGCCAGCACTTCAGCACCGGCCCGGCATGCCTGGCGGCCCAGCAGGTACCTGGGGATGCACCTGAGCTGGTTCGGCATCATGCTGACTGGGCGGCTCCCCGATGGGACAAGGACAGGGACATGGGCAGATGAGCTGTAGTCACTCTCCATTCTGGGAGCGGGAATGAGGGTCTGAGTCCCCGCTCCATGGAGCCTTAGGGCACCATGGGCATCTTCATGCTCAGGCCCATTCGGCAGATCCAAAGTGTCTGCAGGGTCACAAGCGGGTCTTCTGGGTTTGACCCCTCTTGCTGGAAATGACCGTTGGTGCCAGATGGGCCCTAGGAGTTGGGCTGCCACCTTGAATGTCCCACCAGCCGGTTCCTCTTTTCCCCTCAGAGACCTGCTCCCTGAGAACGAGTCCTCTCATGGAGGACAGTCAGGAAGAACGGACCACGCCGACGGGGTTGTATGATCTAACCCTGTCCCACCAGAACCCTGCTGGCTGCTGTCCCTGCTTACAGACGCAAGGGCCTCATGCCAGAGACACCACGCAACAGAGAAAGTGACTGATGATGGGAAAAAAAACCCACTCCCCATCCCACCCCACGAGTGGCTATGTCTTAAAAAACCAAGCTCCTTGGGGCCAGCAGATGGCATGGTGGTTAGGGTGCTGGACACTCCCACATGGCTGATTACGGTTTGAGTCTCATACCTGGTAGTTTACTTTCTCACTTCAGCTTTGTGTCTCTCTCTGGTCACATAAAAAAAAAAAAAGAATGAATAAATAAAATGGAAAGCAATCAAACCAAGCTCCTTGAATGCTTGGGGAGCCTCCGAGTTCATGTAAGCGTATCTGTTTTATCTGAGAATGCTGGCCGTCCAGGACAGGAGCAGCCTTGATTTGAGCCTGTGAGTCAAAGCATCTGGGCATAGCTGGGGGTGGGTGACAATGACCGCTCACGTAGCGTTAGGAGGTGGCCCTGGCCGGCGCAGGTGGGTCATCACCGTCTCACCTGTAGCTGGTTTATGGAAGGTGTGGACAGAACACGAGCAGGAACAGCCTTCACTTCTCTCCAGCCTCTTCCAGAGGCTTCTGTTGGGCAGGGCTGGAGGAGGGAGAGGTGAGTGAGGCCAGGCCAGGCAAGTGAAGGCTTCACCCTGCCTCAGCTAAAGGTCGGCAACTTTGCCCAGCAGGGGTTCTTTTGTATTAATTTTGATTTAAAAATATCCTGCAGTAAACCATAATCACTGTTTTTTTTTTTTCAATTTTTTTATTTTGGTGCTTCCATTTCATGCCTTACTTGCCTTTCAAAATGTCAAAAAGCTGAATTTTAAAGATAATGTTCCAAATAGTTATAATTTTGTATGTGACTATAACGACAGAGACAGTATAGTTTTAAATATTTTTGAGAAAATATTTACGTGTCAACTACTCAAACTGTTGAAAAACACCCAGCACGCAATTCACACATAAACCTCAATTCAGCCCTGTCTACTACTATTCTGTAATATACCATCTGCTAAAAAAGGTCAGTCTCTTTTTCTTCAGAGAATTCCTCGAGATAATCCTCTGGTTGTGGCTGCTCTTTTGCAATCTCTACTGGTTACAATTCTGGACTGGGAAGGTCCAGGTTATTCTATGGTGTGAATTCTTTCCTATAGCTTCTCTAACCCTCTCTGCCAGGCAGAACTCTTAATGGTGCCAGGCCATCTTTCCAAGAGTTTCTGTTGGCTTGCTAGAGATCTACCTTAGTTCCATAGTTTTCTGGTTTTATCTTCAGATATGACATTCCAGTCAAAGCCCTGTCCAATAACGAATATTTCCAATTTCTGATTCAAGACAACAGGTGTTACTGAACTTATGCAAATAACCATTTTGCCTCAAAATAAGAATACTCCCAAATATTTACCGATTAGGGGTCAGGAAGGGAGAACCGTTTATGTTTCCATTTAAAGAAACAAGCAAACAAGAAGAAAAACAACTTTAACAAATTGTTAAACCTATTAACAGCTCAAAAGGAAGCAAACTCCTTAAGTCGGGAAAACAAAACATACTAAAGAAAAACACAGTAATGTTTACTCAAAAGTCATAACAGTCTATTTCACCAGTTGTCTTATTTAATTAGTCTTTCTTCTGTTGAATTTGCAGTGTTACTGTGGTCCGATCTTCCCATTTAAATCCTGGAAGTTAGCATTCAATGTTATTATTAATATTTCTCGTGCCTAGCATTAAGTTGGTCATTTTCTTGGTTACTTTTCATTCTCTTATTTCTGTATGTGTGTCTTTAGTTTTCCTGGTAAAGCACTCCTTTCAGAACTTCTTGAAAAGCTGGTCTGGTGTTGGTAAATTCTTTTAGGTTTTGATGATCTGAGAATTTTTTTTTCTTTTTTTCCCACATGAAGGATCATCTTGCTGGGTATAGTAGTCTTGGTTGAAATTGTTTTTCACTTAACACTTTGAATATCTTTCCATTCTTTCCTTGCTCGCATTGTTTCTGGTGAGAGATCTGCTGTTAGCCTGATGGGATAATCTTCATAAGTAACCTGACATTTCTCTCTTGTCAATTTCAGTATCTTGTCTTTGTCTGTGGATTTGGCCAGTCTGGCTATGATGTGCCTTGGAGAAGATCTTCTTGGGTTGATTCTATTAGGGGTCCTTTGTATTTCTTTGGTCTGGATCTTTGAATGCTTCTCTAGATATGGAAAGTTTTCTTCCAGGATTTCATGGAATAGTTTATCAATGCCCTTTTTAGTTTCTTCATCTCCTGGGATATTGATTATCTCGATGTTTAGGTACTTAATGGTATCTCGTGTTTTTCATATATTAGTCTCATTTTTTGGGGGTTATTTTCTTAGTTTTTTTGGTTGTTTTTTCTAGGTTGGAGGTTTTGCCTTCAACATCTGAGATTCGATCTTCTGCATGGACTAATCTGCTTTTAATACTTTCAAGGGCGGTTTTGATTTCCTGTATTGCAGATGTCACCTCTAACAGCTCTATTTGATCCTTTTTTTTATGGTGTGTATTTCCTCTTTCAGACTGTGTAAGAACGGCATCACATCCTGGAACTTGCCGTCTCTTTTCTCCTGCGTCTTCTGGAGTTCGCTGTCTCTCAGCTCTTGCATCTCGTTTAGTTTTGTCACTATGAATATTCTGAATTCTCTATCAGACATTTCCACGAGCTCCACTGTACTATCTGGAGATGATGAGGGATTGTTCTTTCCACTTCGGAGAGAGACATTTCCTTGTTTTCTCCTATTTCTTGTGTCCCTGCGGTGGTTTCTGGCCAGTCTGTGACAAAAATCTCTCCTCTGCTTGTCTGAGTGTTTGGGGTCCAGAAGGTGAAGTTTAGAGCATAGTTTGAGTCGCCTTGGTCCCTGATCATGCCAGGACACACCTCAGATTTAAAATGGCTTCTTGTCTGAGTGTTTGGGTCTCCCTTGCTTATTGATTCTTTTTTCTTTTTTTTTTGAGAGGTTTTCGCTATAGGGTGCGTGCGCTCGCCAGACAGACAGAGACAGACATAGAGACAGAAAGCGAGAAATCACCCCCTGGGGGGATGGTCATGACACAATCCCTTCTCCTCCATTCTCCTCTTGGGATCTTGGGCACGCACGCACACGCACCCAGCGTGAGTTTTAAGCCACTGGGTCTGGGATGTGAACCGCGGTTGACTACGTGGGAGTCCAGCGACACAGCCATTACGCTAACTGCTGGTCTCCTTGCTTATTGATTCTTGATGGGTGGTGGCAATACTGGCTCTCTTGTGGGGTGTCTCATCCATTCATCTATTTCTTCATTAGAAGATTTTTTTGTTTCTGAGAGAGATTATTTGCTTTAGTGCATGCGCTCTCTCTGGAAAGACACAGAGAAACAGAGAGACGGAAAGTGAGAAGTTACCCCCCAGGGCGTATGGCCGCCCTGCAATCCCTTCTCCTCCTTTCTTCTGTCCTCCTCTTGGGATTTTGGGCACACATGCACATGTGCCCAGCGTGAGTTTCAAGTCACTGGATCCAGGACAACATCTCATTCACATACCCGACACTGCTCCAGGTGCTGGAACACAGTGATAAAAAGACAAACCCCAAATCCTGCCCATGTTAGCTTTGATTCCAGAGGAGACAAAAAATAAACAAACTCCCTGTGTACAGAGTACGTTAGAGGGTTCCAAGTGCCGTGGAGAAAAGGGAAGCAGGGCTGGGGGCGGCAGGCAGAGGAGGGCTGGAGTGTGAGCTGTCCCGAGTCCTGTAATCTTCCCTGCACCTCTCACGTCTCGCTGGGCGCGGGCTGCCTTGGGGTTTTGGTTGTGTTTTCATATGAATATCTTATTCCTCTTAGCAAGGGGAGGCAGCCTGAGATGCCTATGCTTTCCCAGGGCATAGCATCGGCCTATACCTACAGATGCTACGGCACCTGCCGGCATGGAAGGGTCCCAGCACAGAGGCATGAAGGCTGGCATTGCTTGCGCTAGGTGACTGAGTTTGGGGCCTCTATAGTTTGCTCCCTTGGAAGAGCATAGCACATCACATTCTCACTGTGCTGGGGCTCAAAGTGGGCAGGTGTACTTCTCCATCCTTCAGCGATTGCTCTGGGCCCCATGGCTCACTTTCACCAATGAGACCTTAAAAGACATGACCCAAGGAGAAACTAGAAGCATTGCTGTTCCTGGGAGACCAGCAGGCCCTGGCTCCAGGGAGGAGGACACGGGTGGCTCAGACGTGGTCACCACCCTCTGCTTAGAGCCACACCCAGACTAGATCGGCCAAGGCGAACCAGGCCATGGACCGGGAGTGAGAAGCCAAGCCCCCTGTCTATGACGCAGAGTCTTGACGCGGTTCATTCTGTGTGCTAGCCCCCCACAGCCCAGATGTTTGTGTAGCTCTCGCTCAGTGGGTCAGTAAATACTTCTGGACAAATAATGTGCTCAGAAGGTGAGAGAAACTTGAGCAGATTCTGTTCCTGTCCTGGACCTCGCGTTCTAGAGAAGAAGACAGACGAAGACATAGACATCATTATAGAATAATGACGAGCATGTACAATGTTGTGCTGAGGAAGTTCTGGGTGCTGGGGTGTGTAAAACTTCCTGGAGGCCAGAGATAAGGGCTAGGACTTGGTGACTCTCCAAGGTTAAGTCTAAGGGATGGGGGAGGGGAGTGATGTTCAAGTGGCGACTCGAAGAATGATGCTGATTAGCAAAGGGAGTCGGGGTTGGGGGGCTGTTTCTGATGGAGAAAATCGTGTGCCAGGGCCAGGATGTGGGAGGACTAAGCTCAAGGAACTGGGGAACATCTAGCAGGCGGGAGCTGAGCAGGTTGAGACGAGAGCAGGGAGCGGGAGGAAGGGAGCTCAGGCAGAGGGCACAGCCAGTGCAAAGGCCCAGAGTCAGGCCTGAGCCTGTACAGTTTGAAGAACTGCTAGAAGCCCATAGCAGGAAGGTGGCAGCAGAGAGGAGGCTTGAGCGCTGGGCACAGGTGGACTGGGTCTGGGAGCTGGCATTTATGCTGGTGCCAGGATAAGACTGAAGGATTTTAAGGAGGAGAGTAACATTTGGGAACAAAGTTTACCCTAAGAATCTCAATAAATTAAATGTATAGTTTGAATGTGCAGAGAGAAATGGGAGAGTTTCTACAACTGTGTGATAAGATCGTAGTTTTTTTTTTTTTTAAAGTATTCTAAGTTTTTAAAGGTCATTCCAAATAGTGGATTTCTATCTCATCTTTGTACCAAAGCATATTGTAAAGTTGAGAGAAAGCAGAAGTTCTTGACTTGCAGTAACACAGAAGAGACATCGATTTGTAAGTAAAATATCTATCCTTACACTCGCTCCAAAGTTTTTGGACTGCTGTGGGTCATGAGAAGAAATGGTTCAGAATACATGGTATTTTGTTTCCTTAAATTTCCTGCTCTGACATCTGAAATCTCACTGCAGTATTACTTGTTAAAAAACAAAACAAAACAAAACAAAAAACTGCTTATTTTAGCAAAGAGTTTTATGGTTTGTAAAACACTACCTGGTTATTGACTATTTAATTTACAGTTTCTCAAATAATCCTTTGATGATAGAAAATCTGTTAGACTTCAGTAAATTTGGAAAGGTATACTTAGAAACATAAAGAAGGGAATGAAACCCATGTGTAATTCTACTACTGGTTGGCAATACCTCTTGTTGGCATTTTGACACCTCTCTCCAGACCCCCTGCTTTGCATATCGGTGTGCATTTGTGCGTGTGGATGACGAGGTCGTAGAATGCACTGTTTCATATCTTGCCTTTTAACTTTCAATTTGCCTTTTATCATGACCACTTTCAGTGCTATCCCACAAAATCATTATTATTATTTTAGGAATGTTCTGGAGAGTGGATGTATTCACTAGAGAAAGAGGGAACGTGAGACCCCCCCGGGGGGATTAACCACATCGCAATCTCTTCTCTCTTCTTCTTCATTCTCCTCTTGGGATTTTGGGCATGCATGTGCACGTGCCTGGTGTGAGTTTCAAGCCTCTGGGTCTGGGACTTGAACCGCTGTCGGCCATGTGAATGTCCAGCGCCTTAATCACTATAGTACCTGCTGGCCCTGATATAATTATTTTTAAATAGCCCTGTAAGATTCCATTATTTTTAAATAGCCTGGCTCATCCATCGTGTCTTCATTTGTTCTTCTATTAATACTTGTGCACATCTGTCAGTGTTTCGAACTTTTGCTGTTAAACATAATGCTGTAGTGAACATCTGTACATATAATCTCGGAGTGGAGTTATTATTTTCTTCAAATGAATTCCCAAAACCTAAACAACTGGGTCAGGGAGTAAAAACCTTGTAAACTCTTGACAGGTGCAGCAAATTGCTTTCAGACCCTGGGGCTGCGAACAGTGTCCTCTCCGCACCCCCGAGGCACCGAGTGGCACATACTCCAAGTATTTGTCTGGCTTCTGGCTAATCCGATTTGATGTGCTCTTGTTGTTCTTTTCATCTTGACAGAGTTCCTTGCCAGGACCGCTAGCCCTTGGCTCCACCTTCTCAGGAGCAGATTGGAACATGCCTTCCAGCCAGGGAGGAAACTGAGTCCTCCTCCACAGAGAACGACTGTGCCCAGCAGCCTTGTTGGGGAGGCAGCCCCACCTGCACTTTGAGAATTGTGGTCAGTGATTCAGAGTGTAGACGGGAGCCGCTCTGTGAGCACCTGAACGTGCTCCCTGATGGGGGCTAAGGAATTACTCTTTGGTGCTCGGCTCTTGGGAGGTGGTGCCGCAGAGGGACATGCCCTCTAGTCACAGCATCCCGGACTCGCTCTGCCGGCCTCTTGAGTTGGGGGGCTGCACACACGGACTGCGTATTGTTAAAGGGTCTCCCCAGGCACCATGTCCTGTTGGTGTCCCATCTTCTAACTCTTCATCGGCTGTCTTGGCATGGTGCCCTGCGGCTGCCTCACCCTGGAGGCTGTTCCCAGAGCCTATTTCACGGCTCATTCAGGAGGAAGATTAGGAGGGCTTTTCCATTTCTGTACTAAATGATTCAATCCCCAGGGGACTTGGTCAGCACAAGTGTCCCCGCACAGCCTGGCTCCAGGCTCTTTGTAATTTGTCATTCCAACTGTGAGCACACAGACCCTTCACCAGGGCACTGGGCTCCGGCAGAAGTCGCACCATGGCCCCAACGGGACATCTGGCCCCAGAAACTGAGGCTTGGGCAAGAGGGGAAGCCATGAGGGTACCTGACTCACTTCAGGACACTGGTGCACGCAGGGACATCCACAATGATGGGAAATCCTATTCCTCCTTAAGATGGATGTTCTTCTGGAAGTACAACTGATGAATATTAATTGCTCCTAAACGGGGACCATTATTCAGGAGCTGTAGTTGGCCCCGGGAGACCTGACCTTGTTATTTCTGTGTTTATATACAAATCACCCTTTCATTCCCACCAGGGCGCCCTGCTGCAGGCAGAGCACGGAGGAAGGCACGGCTGGCCCTGGGTCCAAACAGGGACTCACAGGACATGAGTGGGACAGTGGATGTTGTGCCTTGGTAGGAGATTTTAGGTGGAACATAAGCCTCAGACCGGAAGTCACGGTGCCGGGGGCTGAGTGATGCTCCTGCCCCGTCTGTTCCATGTCCTTCCAGGTCTCCATAGTCTGGGCCATGAGGGGCTCCCTCTGATAGCTCTTGATGTTCCTGAGACCCTCAGGTCCTGGGTTCCCTGGAAATGCTCCACCATCCCGTGGTGTGCTGGGAGGGCCCTCCTGGCCGGGGGACTGTGAGCCTGTCCTGGGCAGAAGGCAGTGAGCGCACCACCCGGACGCTGAGGTTGCAGGCAACAGAGTCCAGGTTAGGTCCTGAAGCGGGGAAAAGCACAACCGGCCAGAGGTCTGGGGGCAGAAGCCCGGGGCCTTGGGGAACAGGGGCCAGGGCGTCCTTGGGCTCTGGGTGCAAGAGTGAATGAGAAGGGCTGCTGTGGAGGGTCAGTGGGACTCAGGTGAATTCAATCCCCACGTGAAAGTGGATGGGCCCTCGTCCACATACGGAGGAGGCCCCGAAACACCAGGCTCCTCTCCAGGGGCCTGCCCCAGTGTCCTTCCCCTCCCGCCCCTGCCAGGGAACCTCCTCTCCCCATATCCCTCCCTCCTCTCTCCCTTTCTTCCTTTACTACAGTGTTAATTAGTTGAAAAAAACAAAGATGAACTCCCCACTCCAGGCACCGGTTTTCTTTCATCACCAACTTCACCTTGCTATTTGCTTCTCTTTGTGCCTCGGTCTCTAAAATGAGCCTAAAGCAACAAGAAAAAAATGAGTGTTAGATGGAGCGTCGAAGGGAGGTGACTTCAATTTTTCCAAGTGGCCTTTTCCATGTGAAAAATATCAGCAGATAGAAGTGGGGGAAGTCACCAAGCTGGTTACACCCAGAGGTGAGGGTCTTCGGAGCGACCTTGGTTCAAAGCACATCACAGGAGAGGCTGTTGTAAAGGACACTCTCGGAGTGACAGGGGCCCGGCATGACGTCAGGGATCTTCAGAGACCAGAGCCAGTAGGATGTGGGCATATATGAGGGGTTTTCAGCAGGTTCGTGGAAAACGATAGTACGAAAAGACTGTGCATGATTTCAGATGTTTCTGCCAACATAAACGCATGCTTCAATTCCATTTTCTCCACGAATCTTTTAAAGTCTCCTCGGATAGAAAGAGGATTATCTTAAGGAATCGCTTGCATGATTACGGAAGTTGACAAGTCACAAAATATGTAGAGTGAGCCAGGCTGGAGAC
Source organism: Tupaia belangeri chinensis (assembly GCF_000334495.1). Classification (NCBI taxonomy): domain Eukaryota; kingdom Metazoa; phylum Chordata; class Mammalia; order Scandentia; family Tupaiidae; genus Tupaia; species Tupaia belangeri. Next base: position 1,932,885 of record NW_006160120.1, read on the forward strand.
CCAGAGGAGTCTGCGGTTTGGTTCATGTCTGAAAGCTGTCCGCTGTAGAAGGCCTCCTTGCTTAGGGGAGGACGGACTTTTTTTCCTTTGTATTTATCTCTTTCACTAATTGGAGAAGGCCCATCCACATTGTGGAGGATGCTCGGCTTTCTTCAAAATCTGCTTTATTCATCTCCTTTAAAAACACCCTTGTAGGGGACAGGTAGATGGCGTAATAGTTATGTAGCTGGACTCCCACTTGTCAACCACACAGTTCGAGTCCTGTACCCTCTGGATTAAAACTCATGCCGGGAGTGTGTGTGTGCATGCCCAAAGTCCTGAAAGGGGAAAGGAGGAGAAGGAATTGTGGCATGGCCACCCCTCCGCCCCCCAGTGGGGAGTCATTTCTTATTTGGGGCCAGCAGATAGCATAGTGGTTATGCCTCTGGACTCCCACATGGCTGACTATGCATCGAGTCCTGAACCCAGTGGCTTCAAAATCACTCTAGGTGTGTGTGCGTGTGGGGAGGAGAATGGAGGAGAAGGGATTGCTGCATGGCCATCTCCCTGGGGGGCTGATTTTTTACTTTCCCTCTCACTGTGTCTGTCTCTCTCTCTCTGGGAGTGCACGTGCCTTAAGGCAAAAACCTCTTGAAGTAAAGCAAAACAACACAACAAAGACACCCTTGCAGAAAGATCCCAAATAACATCTAACTATATAGCTGGGCATGTGGTCCAGCCAGACAACATATAAAATTCAATATTTCCTCTGGGTTTGGATTTGCAATCTTTTGGTATCTGAATGTCAAAGAGGGGTGGGGTTTCCTATTTTCCGTTCCTTGGTCCAGGGGTCGTCTGCCTTTTCTTCCTGCCCATGTCTCCCGAGAGCAGTATTTTGGGAACCACCATGTTTTCACGCTTGGGCCAAGTGGCCCCATGCTCCCTCCTTCGGCAGTAGCCATTGTGGTTGGCCTACTGAAGGGCATATAATTCGAGGTGGGCCAATGGGAGAGGACCTGAGACATTAGGCCACCATGGAGAAGGAAGGCCACTTGCTGCGGGGACCTCTGAGCTGGGAGACTGAAACTGGGAGCCATTGGTGCCATCTTTCCAGCTCTCATGCTGAGCCTTCTGGGAATGAGGTCAACAGAGAGGGAGGCAGTAGTGGGGTGGGGTGGGGTGGGGGAGAGAGAGATGAGGATGCCACTCGAGACCCTAGATCTAGCTGTGCTCCAAGCAGAATGAGTCTGTGAACTTCTCAGTTCTGTTGACTGATCTTTCTCCTCTTAGTTTGGATTTGGTTTCAGTTTGATGAGCCAGAAAGACCCTGATTAATATTCGTAGCACTTGGAAGGGTTAAAAAAATAAATAATGAAGATAATGACAATAACAAAAGTGATTAAATTATGATAATCATGACTTGACAGAGGCCAAATTATGTATACGTGGGGGGGACTTTTAAAATGTTGTGGAAAAGTGGAATTAAGGTTTATTTTGGTGCAAACATTTTGAAATCATGTATACTGTCTGCATAATATGCATTTTCCATAGTCCATAATGCATACTTTCGGGAGGCTGTTCCTGTGAGTGTGTATTTTCAATGAGATATTAAAGTAAAGTAAAAAATAAACAGGTGCAGTAGAGCATGGAGTTCCCGAACTTCGATGGAAGGCATTCCGCAGTGAGAATGCTCCTGCCTTCACACTCGCTGTGGACATGTGCTAATGCCTCCGTGTGCTCTCCATCCTCTTCCTGAGACTCACCCTCACTGAGGTCGTAGCGACAGTTCGCTTGTTTTCACTGCTGATCAGTTTCCCGTGGTATGAGGGACCACCAGTTGTGTCTTCATTCTCCTGTCACTTTGAGCTTTTGGACAGAGCCCAGTCTGGGGCCATGAAGGCATGTTGCTGTAAATCTTCTTGGACATTTCTCCTGTCCAAAAGGACATGTTTCTTCTGGTCAGTAGCTTTCAATTTTGTTTCAATTTCACTCCTGATAAGATATGTAATTGTAGGGTCACAGAGCTGACTGCAGTTTGAAACTCAGACCCGGCAGCTTGAAACTCATGCTGGACGCGTGTGTATGCATGCCCCAAACCCTGAGAGGAGCACAAGTGTCCTATAGCAAAAAATCTCTAAAAAATGTAATTGCAGTGTAACCTACTGTGCGTTTGTGCATTACATACACACACACATGCACACACACACTTTCAAACACCCGTTTTGTAAATGAACATTTCACACATCCATTCTCGGCCTTAAATTGTGAGTGTGTTCCGGTCTACTATATTTCATTTGAAAAATGCTGGTGTTTTCAAGACTTACTAATGGAAACCCTGCCCTGGTCACATCCGCAGGAGTGAAGCTGCCGGATCATCTGGTGTGGGTTTCACCCAAGGGACCAGACAGTCAGGTGCTGTGCACAATCTCCCCGCCACAGGAGGTGAGTCCTCGTCGCTGTCTAGTCTTGAATGTACTGGAGGGTGAGGTGCCTGCCAGCCTGGTGGGTGTTACACGACTGCTCATCACGTTGGGTCGAGAACCCTGGTAGAAGGCACAAGTGCACACCCTTCTCGAAGAGCCAACTCCAGTCTCTTGCCCATTGCCTGTTGAGTTGTCTGAATGCTTGTCATCCTCTCTGTGAGGGGATTCTTTGTATTTTCTGGACAGTGGTCCTGGAGACTGTACTGTGTGACATGGTCCAAACGCCCAGGAGCAGCCTCTGCAGGGGAGAGGAGGGGCCAGAGTGAGGAGCAAGGAGACTCTGCAGGAAGAGGGGCCGGGGCAGGCCGGGACTTGGGGCTGCTGCAGGGACTTGGCTTCTGGTCCCAGTTGGGCGAGATTGGCAGAGGGTTTAGCCAAAGGAGGGGCAGGATGTCAGTTAGCTATTTCTGTCACCGTTGGCTCAGTTGAACTCAGTTCTCTAGGCAAACTTGGCCTTCAGCACCGCCTGGCACCCAGTGGCCATCCAGCAGCCGCTCTGCCCCGGCTCTCATCTGCGGCATGTCTCACGTCTGTCCCCCCGGACTCTGCCGTTTATGAGCCTCATTACACCTGGGGGCGGAGAAGGAGGTTCACGAACGGCTCATAAAGCATCTTCTTAAAGGTTAATGGCCACTGTTGGGGAAGCCGGGCCAAACTCGGACGTGCTCTTTGGTGATGTGGGGTTTTCAATTACATGGAAATAAAAGATCCAGGCCTCTGAGCGGCTGCCTGGCTGACTACTGAGCGGTCAGGAGGCCTGGGGGTCTTGAAACTGGGACCTTCTGCCCAGCGTGGGCTGCGGGCCCTTCTAGGTGAGCAGCAACCAGGCAGGTGAAGAGAGAGGCAGCCCGAACTCTGCTGCCTGCCTCACTAGGGTGGGCAGAGTGTGGAGAGGAGGTGCCGGAGGAATCCCACAGTGGGATGAACAGGACCCCGGGAGGGGGGTGACATGACGTCTGTCCTTGCCCGGTCACCCACGGTGCCCGTCCTGAGCCTGCCAGAGGACATGCAGCTGTGAGGTTCATCTTGGAGGCAGGCCCTGCTCAGCTGCCTGGGGGCAAGAGGGCCATGGCCTGAGAGCTGTCCCCGGATACTGTGCCAATTCGCACAGCGTCTCCTGCAGAGAGAGCCGCCCCGGGGCCTGCCTGATCATCAGCAGCCACGCGACTGCCCCACACACCTCAGAGGGCCGCGCTGTGGCTTCTCGCCCTGTCCGTCTACTGGACAGATCTCTGGCAAGCTCTCCTCCTGGCGGTGGCTCAGGGGTTTAGTATGAAGTCCTCTCAAGGGCGTTTCCCTCTTCCTTTCCCACTGTGTTCCTGTACTTGTGCTCTCTACCAAGAAGACAAAAAGGCCTTTTCCGCTGCTGTGAGGAGAAAGAGGGGCCAGAGTCAGTAGAGGAGCTGCTTAGGACAGAGGCAAAATGAGTTATCTGGGTGGGCTGCCAGGTGGAGGCAGCACTGGTGGGGTGTGAGGGGACGGCCTGATGGGGTGCCTTTTCTTATTTCTTTCTCCCCTTACCTGCTGCTCTGTGCTGTTTTGTTAGGCGCGGGAGGCACTGATCATGGGGGACGATTTCCTGCCCCAGCACACCACCTGAGGCTCATCCAACATCTGGTGCCACAATACGTACTTTGATAAATGGACACGCGAGTCAGCGGGCTGACAGAGGAGTGGCCGGTCTGCGTCTCAGGAGACACAAACGCAAGTTATGGCCACGTCGACCAAGGAGCATACTTAAGGGAATTCGCTTTTTCCCGAGACCACGGGCGGGTCACTTCCTCACTGGCCCTTAGGTTCCCTGTTGATAAAATGACAGGTGTGTCTAAATCACCAGCAGATGGCGTGGTGGCTAAGGGGCTGGACACTCCCACATGGCTGACCATGCTTCTAATCCCAGACCTGGTGGCTTGCTTTCTCACTTGCTCTCTCTCTCTGGTCAAATCAAAATAAATGAATGAATGAATAAAATTAAATAAATAAATCTTTTTAAAAATCATCATAAAGCCTATCCATTTCATATCAGTCAGCCTGAAGGCGAGAAGGGGACCTCAGGGCACAGAGAGTCCCTTCCCTTTGGGGCAGCAGCTGTGATCCTGCATTGCTTCCCCATTGGCCAAAGCCTGGTCACATGGCCACTGCTGACCTTGAGGGATGCTGGGAAATGTAGTCTTCCTTCTGATGGCCATGAGCCCAGATGAGTCTGTTATGATGGTAGAGGGGAGAGAGGATGGAGGAGACAGCAGCAGACTGCCCACCCTCACCCATCTTGCCTGGGGAGACCACCTGTCTCAGTTTGCTCAGAACCGAGGGGTCCCTCCCTGGGACATAGGACTTTTACTTTTTAAATCATCCCAGTTTGCCTGAGATGTGGGAGTTTCTTGGCATACTGGATTTCTAGGGCTAACACGAGGAAAGTCTTGGGGGAAACCTGGCTGAATGAATTCCCTTTCCTCCACCCACATGGCTTCCTTTCTCGTCCCAGGCCAGCTGCTGCCCCAGGGCCTTTGCACTTGCTGCGAGCTCTGCCTGGACAGCTCTCCACGGCTCTCTCAGGTGCTCGCTCCTTTCCACTCAGAGCACATCACTGGGTGCCCACCTGGAGCGTGGCCCTCTGTGCGTGTCACGTGCCAGAACAGAGGCTTTTGCTGTGAAGATGCCAGCTGTGCTCTTACATAACGAGCTGCTTCTCTCTACCCTTCCCTGCCCACTCCAGTTCCAGATCTCTGCGGATTAGTGATTGCTATTCTCTCCACCTCGGAGAGGAACATCTCTTCCCTAAGGCTCTGGCCGGGCTCACCCAGGTCTAATAAATCTGATGCTAATGACCCGAAAGGGAAACATGTTTAAGTCCCAGGATTATGATCTCGGAAGCAGAGATTGTGAAGAGACGTGTACATCTAATAAAGACCAAAGTGTGGATTAAAAGGAAATGTGGGGGGAGAGACTTTCCAGTGAGGAAACCCCCTGGGTGAGTTCGTCAGTACGACCTATGTGGAGGGCAGCTGGGCAATTTATAGCAACTGCCACGTAAGATGCATAGCTTCTGGCCTCAGGGTCCACTCATAGGAATTTATCCCCAGGAAACAACAGTACATTCGCGTGCTCCAAGGGAATAAGAAAAATATGCCAAGATGAATCTCTAAGGATTTTGATGAGAGGAAGGAAGTAGAGAGTGGAGATGCCCATTGGTGGTCCTGGGCCCTCGTTCTAGCTCTGCTTCTCTCTGGGGCCTGGAGCCTTGCTACCTTTTCCCAGCCTGCCTTGCAGCGAGGTGTGGCCACGTGACCAAATTCTGTCCAATGGGAGGCGATAAAAGTGTTGGGTTGCATTTTGGAAACAGCTGGCTTCTTTCTTTCGTTTCATTCCTTATTTGTCCCTTTCTTTGACCAGCTTCCTGGAAGATGCTCACAGCCATTCAGTCATCTTGGACTCTGCCGGTTAGGCTCATACCCTAGGGGTGGCAAAGCAGTCACCTCAAGTAATCCAGGGTCCCTAAGAGCACTTAGTCTTGATTTCTGCAAGAGATCAACTGTCTTTGCTGCAGGTCTATCATTGACAGATGTTCTAACAAACGTTGACTTGATAAGAAGTAGGAAATTATTCTCTACGTTATGGCCCCTCCACGTCTGCCAATACTAAAAGTGACCATGATCTGTAGTCACTGATGAGTAGATATGGACATCGAACCTTGTTTAGTGAAAACAAAGCATCATTGCATTTTAATGAAGCAGAATGTGTACATGTACATGTATACCTGTGTCACCTGTGAGGTGTAGTTGTGCACATGTACAGGAAATACCAAGAATGTTACATATCTAAATATTAATGCTGCTTATCTTTGGGTGTTGAAATGTGTAGTGATTTAAAAGTATATATATATATATTTTTTTTTTTTTTTAAGAGAGATTGTTGCTAGAGGGTGAGTGTGCTTGCCGGAGACTCAGGGAGAGATAAAGAGACAGAAAATGAGAAATCACCTCTTGGGGGGATGGCCACACTGCAGTCCCTTCTCCTTCTGGGCTCTTGGACACACACTCATATGTGCTCAGCATGAGTTTCAAGCTGCTGGATCTGGGGCTTGAACTGTGGTCAGTCATGTGGGAGTCCAGTGAAGTAACCATCATGCTGTCTGCTGGTCCCTAAATTTTCTCTATTTTAAAAATGATCAAAATGAGTGTGACTTTTATTATAAGAACAAAAAGTACAGTAGTTGAGAAACCTTATTTAAATGGGTTGTGCTAGGAGGAGCGCGACTCCCTTTTATAGAAAAGTGGCCTTGCAGGACTGTCCTACAAGCCAGCTGTGCCTCTTCTCTCCAGTCCCAGTCCCTGCTGTGAGGTCACACTGGCACTGCGTGTCCTTCACAGAGTCTGACCTGCCGAGGTCAGAGGGAAGGGGATGTCTAGCGATGCTCGGAGCCCGGGGGAGCCGAACAGATGTGACCCTTGCCATTTCAGGGTGGCCTCTCATTGTGAAGAGCGAGAAACAGCTCTAGTGGAATTTCTGAAACGTCACACGGGATGGTTTGTAACTTCTCACTCTGGTTTTGTTGTCGTTGCTGTTCCAACTAGTACATTTGGAAACAAAATTCACCAAGACATCTGGCTATTTACAACCGCTTTGCGCACGTTGGCATAGTCCTTGAAAGCATTAGGTGAAACTCACGACTTCTATGAAAGGGTTACTCTTTTTTATTGGGGACGATAATTAATGCTTCCTGTCCTGGTCAGTAGAACATGTAAAATATGATTTGGGGGACCAGCAGTTAGCATAAGGGCTATGTTGCTGGGCTCCCATGTAGTCGATCGCGGTTTGAGTCCTGGATCCGGCGGTGTGTGTGCGTCTGTCCCCAAGATCCCAAGAGGAGAATGGAGGAGAAGGGATTGTGGTGTGGCCATCCCCTTTGGGGGGTGATTTCTCGCTTTCTGTCTCTCTGTCTCGCTCCCTCTCTTTCTGGCGAGCGCACGTGCCCTATAGCAAAAACCTCTCCAAAAAAAAAAAAAAAAAAAAAAGAAAAAAGAAAAGAAAAAGAATGATTTCGAAGATGGTTTGGTTTAAAGTGATTTCAGGTTGCAGGTCAAATGATTTTACTTTAAAATGAAGCATTTAAAAACCAACATGGGAATGACATCATGTTCTCTTTTGATTCTGTAAAATTCGGAATTCTGGGTGAGTCTGAATTTCTCGGGACCGAGGAGAGAAACGATTTCATGGCGCTCGGGTACTGTATGGAATCAGGATTACAGATGTGGGACTGGTTAACTCACTGAACACGCGTGGCTAGAAGGCGCTCACCTTTGGCTTTGTCTGGACAGGTGAGATTGCTAAGCCCATCCTATGGGTCTGAGCACTCACGCCCAGGAGTGGGGCCCTTAGGAGACCCCAGAGTCCCCGCCTTAGACACCGCACATTTGGAGGAGGGTCACAGAGCCCGGATGGACCACCACGGGCTCATTTCTGAGTTGCTCGAATGTCTCCTGTGGGCCAGGTGCTGGCTCAGGGCCGGCATTCAGGATCTAGCAGGGCATGGTGGATGTGTCCCCACCCTCATCCATGCCCTTATGTGGGTAGATAGGCAGGGAGACGTGAACGACAAAAGACTTTTTGTTAAAAGTTTATTTATATCTTCCATGAGAGAAAGAGACAGAGAGAGACACAGAAAAGAGGCTCTGCTGAAACGGTAGTGGCACCCCCTGCTGCCGCCCTCAGGCAGCCCTTGATCACGGCAGCCGTGTGCCTGGCCTTCTCAGGGAGGTCTCCAGACTTGAACTGAGCACCTTCCCATGTAGGATTGCCTCATAGGGTGTCGCATTGTACCACTGTGCCACTGTCTGGCCCCTACTAAGGAGTAAGACTTGGTCAAGGCAAGCAGGAGACAAGTGGCACCTGTCCTCCTAGGGTGATGGGGGTGGGGAGGCCTCTTTGAGGAGGTGACATTTGAGTGATGCCTACACGATCAGGAGGAATGAGCTGTTCAAAGTCCTGGAGCAAACTCAACCTACAGCCTTGTAGAATAATTTAACGTGGCTTAGTTGCCAACATGCATGTTTTCGTTCTAAAACCTGTATTTCCAATGTCCTTGGAAAACTGAGTAGCTGGTCCAAAGTAGCTGGAGGATTTTGGTTCCTAGGAGGTGAGGCCTGTCCAGTATCTGTCCCACTGGAGTTTTGGGGCCCAGGCTGTAGAACTGAGGACGCTGGGCTTAGGTGAGGGGATCCAGGTTGCCAAGGACTCCCACTGTCCCAGGTGGCCAGGTGAACCCAGCTCTCTACCCCCTGCTCAGTGTAGGCACTGTGTCCTTTGTGTCCCCTTCTCCCGAGCCCCTGAGCCTGGCAGCCCAGCCCAGTGGCCCCCTGAATACCACCCAGACCCTGCAAACAAGACTGGGAAGGAAAACCCACCTTTGAATGTGAGATCAGGTGAAATCAGGCTGTGAACGTGTCTATCAGAAACCAAAGTCACGTCACAGGAGCAGCCAGGAGGAATGTCACCGCAGCGGCGGGAAATGACAGAAATGAGCAGGACAATAGGGTGTCGTGAAGAAGGGAAGAGAGATGAATCCTTCCCAGCAGCAGAAATGTCACCCCCATAGAAAAACAGCCTGTGAGGAGGGATGTGCTCCTGGGAGGTCCATGGGGGAGTGTGTGGTTCAAGGCCTGCATGGCGGGCACCGGGAGCAGTCAGTGGTCTTCCAGGAGCAGGGGTCTGGGTCCTGAGATGCTAGATTCCCTCTGTGAGACGTGGCCCCCTGATCTGCCCCTCCTGTAGGTGGCCATAAAGGAGGGACACCAAGAGCTCAGTGTGCGAGCTGGAGTCCCACTTTCTGCCAGGAGGTGCCTCTGAGCCTCAGCTTCCTCATCTGTAAAGGGGGGCTACTATCAACAACCTGACTGACGGCCTGCTCTGTCCCAGGCCCTTCTCACCCATCTTTAACTCCTAGGGGCAGGGACTTTAATCTCCATTTGCAGTGGGGAAAACAGCACAGAGAGATGAAGTCACTTGCCTGGGTCACAGCTGCTGTCTGCAGTTAAGACTCTGGACTCATTAGGACCCACTGGGTCACTTCGCCCTGGCCTGGAGCCTTGCGGGTGCTCTGGACATGTCAGGAGCTGGCACTGCTGTGACCCAGCACTGGAACTGTGACCTGAGCCAGCGAGTACGGTGAGGTGACATCCCCAGGGTCGCGCCTGCTGGCTGGGGCGGTAACCACGTGGTAGGAGTAATGGGGCTCGCTGGCCGTAGCCACAGCGGGCCTCCGCCCGTCTCTCTGGGCC
>NW_006160120.1:1942838-1947075 GCF_000334495.1 Tupaia belangeri chinensis
CCCCCCCTTGCTGCAGAGAAAATGCCGTCAGAGTCGAGACATCCACGCGGGGATGAGTCTTCGTGCAGAGTTCATCAGATCGCAGGCTGTGATGAACCAGAGGGCCTGGAAATCAACCTGGAGGGCTGAGCCGGCATTTGAAATCGGTAACAGACCAGAATAGACTAGACGAGACACCGGAGTATTGCGTGTAGTGAGGCCCAGTGCTGCCGGGGAAACGCGTTCTGATCCTGTACACACAGGTGTGTGCACGCGTGTGCGTGCTGGGCCACAGCGTGTGCATGCTGAGTCACAGCGTGCCCTGTGCTCCTTACTGTGCTTGCGTTAAACACGTCTGCAGAACTCTATCTTAGCCTTAGAGTAACACAGGGAAGTGCCCCAGGGGCCAGTGGGGCTGGGTGCTGTTGATTTGGGGGAGGAGAGTGTAAAGCCAGAGTGAGAATGACAGACGGGGGGGGGGGGGGGGGGGGAAAGAGGAGGAATAGAGGGGGGGGGGGGGGGGGGGGGTGTTCACCAGTGCAGTATCACCATAGCTGGTATACCCAGGAGTCCTGGGCCCCCACCTTCATGTCCCTCCAGGCTCACTGGCTCCAGCCCCTCATTGTCAAAGGCTTTTTATCCGTGTCTCTGCCACTCATCACCATCCAAAGTTACCTTGTGATTTTGGGTCTCTGTTTCTCATCCGCCTCTCCCGCTGGGACACCTGCTCCCTGAAGCAGGAACCTGGGCCTGATTCCCTGATGTAACGCTAGCATGAAGACAGCATGTAAGTGCGCAAGCTCACACACATGCATACACACATACAAACTCATGTGCACGCACTCTCATCACATACAAACTTACACACATACATATGCTTGCTCACACACATGTTCACATAGAATGGACACACATACATACACATGCTCACACATAATGCACACATGTACCCCCAACACACACAGATACAGAAATCAGGGATCGCTGCAATGCCAGTCCATGCCTCTGCCTCCTTCCAGGGCTCCCTGCGACCTGCCCATCAGAGGAGACCGCAAGTCCTGTCTCAGCCCTGGAGTAGCCCCCTGCTCTCCATGGCAACCCAGCCTGACACCTGAGTGTGAGTTAAAGGCTGCAGGGCTGGCACGACCTCTTGTGCTATTTCATGCAGATCGAGCGTTCTCTGTGCAACCCTCCCACTGTTAAGTGAGGCAGTGAGGCACAAAATTGGCATCTGCTATGTACGCGTGTACATGTGTGTGTGTGTATGTGTGCATTGTGTGTGGTGAGTTGGGTACACACTTAGGATGAGGCTGGGGGTGAAGCAGCATGAAGAACAGGCAGAGGTAATTGGATCACGTTGTGGATCAAAGTACTTACCATGGTGTATTGATCCCAAAGATACATCCCGCTGGGCGAAGCCTGATGCGTCTTCCTGACAGAGTGAGGGAGACCAGGAGGAAGAGCACGCTTGCATATCTGACGGCGTCTCCCACATGGTGCTGACATCGCTGATAGGACGGGACCCAAGTCCTGGTGTGAGATGTTTGAGAGAATCCAAGCAGGACTACAGACAGCCCAGGCCCCACGTGGCTGCCCCTGCTCCACATCATCCCTCGCCCTCTTAGCAGGTCTTGAACACAAGGTTCAACAGTGCCTGCAAGTGACACAATGAGAGGAAGCCTGGTACCCGCCGGAACAGCCAGGACTTCCTGAGCAGTTGCCGCCTGCCAGACCCCTTTCCATTGGTCCTTATCTAATACCCCCAACCCTCTGGGGTAGATTCAGAGAAGGGGAAAAAGGCCCAGGCTGGTGGTGGTGGGTGGGTTTCCTGGGGTTGCACGGCTAGCAGGTAGCAATGAACAACACAGCCCAGGAGTGTAGGTGGTGGACCCTGGGCCTCTGTGTCAGGAGACAGTAGGGAGGGGTGGGGACTGTGGGAAACTGGAAAGAACAAGTCCGTCTAAAGGGGCAGCTGGGACTTTGCTCTACCAGCTGCTACTACAAGAGGATTTGGGCCAGGATGGCCCATCATGTGAGACCCCAGGAGAATCAAGGGACTGAATCCCCCAGGAAAATCTCCAAGTTTCCTACACATAAGTCTTGGAGTCACATTTTTCATCAAACACAACAGGGACAAACCTATCTACTGGCTGGCAAGGTGGCAATGTGACCTGTGTCCCACGAAGAAAAATGATCGATCGTTCTAGAGCTTCATGAACACTGGGTGTGTGGCACAGGCTGGGTGGTGTGGGGGTTACAACGATGAGGGAGAGAGTCATTGCCCTCTGAGAACTGAGACCCCCCTCTGCAGACGAGATCCATCCAAGGGGACGCCCGTGAAGCTCACGCTGTTCAGGCTGTAGGGGTCAGAGGAGGTACCGTTGCCCCATCCCACCTGGGTGGCTGAGGAGGGTTCTGGGAGTAGGGCACAGCGGTGCAGAGATGTGACGGGCCATGGCCCTGTCCTGATGCAACTCAGTCTGGGGTCGACAGTGACACCTGTGCTTCTGGACTTGGCCTGGTTCCTGGGAGGTTGGGCCACACTGGGCCCATACTTCCACAAGGCCTCTACTGACTGGGGACAGGACTGGTCCTGGGGCAAGACCCCACCCCTGGTCCATGCAGAGACCCTGACCAAGGGCTGTTGGCATTTGCATTTTCCCCCTCTATGTAAAGCCTCTAGGCCTCCCAGGACAAGGACAGGGGTAATTCTAGGACATCATCCTGGCCTTGGTGGGCAGACCTCCAGAGGCCAGGGTGGAGGACCCATAATAACCGTTTCCCTCACAATGACCGACTCTTCTTGAAGGGTCACTTCTAAAGAAAGTCGGTCAGCCATTGCCGGATTTGGGGACCAAAGCAATCGTTTTTGTAAGTTCTGATGGGGAGAACAGGCCACTGCCCTTTGATCAGGAGGGGGCATGCCAGTCTGCAACCCCTGCAGGCCTCTGTCATCACCCATTGCATGGCACATGGTAAGCTGCTCCGTGCAGATGGCCATGGTCCTCTGAGGCCAGGAGGGGCCCTGCCCCCAGCTGGCTCCTGGCTTTGAGAGTAGCCTCCAGAAGAAAACACCAGATAGCCATGACTCCTGGCAGCCACTCAATCCACAAATTATTTCTTGCAAATTACTTCTTCAGGCTGAAATCCGGGCACGACTCTGCAGGTTCACGGCTTCTATTGTCTGCTGGCTTTGGAGCTGCTTGGGCACAGCTGGGGGCTGCTGGTGGAGGAGGGGGTGCTCTTGAAAACAAAGCCACCCGGATCAGCCCAGCCTTCTCTTTCACTTCTCCAGGCCTAATTAAAAGGTGGTCATTGCAAGGTGGGTGCACTGCGGAGGATCCTCTCTGCGTTGCCATGGGACCCCAGGCACTAAGCACGACAGCAGAAACTCAAGCCCCATTTCCTCCCGTGTCGTCAGGGTGCCACATGCCGTGTCTGGCCTCCCCAGTCCAGAGTGCATCATGCGAGGCTGTGCACAAGGCATGAGGCACGAGGCAGGTGTGGCGACAGGACTGAAGGATGTCAGACCAGAGGGCCCAGTCCTCGGCTGTCTCTGCTGGAGTCCCCATAGTCACCCTCCCCACCCCTTCCCATGTGTGATGGCGAATGCATAGCTGGTCGGAGGGAAGCCATATCGAAAACCCAAACCATGTACCAGGCCTTGCCTGGGCACCCCCACCCCACCTGTTTCCTGCTGTCCTGCAGTCTGCACGACCCAGTGCTTTGGGCTGACACGTTTGGCTCTCCCTTTGGGCAGATGGGCAACAAAATAACCTCACTCTGGGCCTGGGAGGAACCAGGCCGAGCTGGGCTGTGCTGCGAACGAGGTGCCTGAATATGTAGTGGGGCCTGGGGACGCCTCTAGGATGAAGTGGGAGTGGGGAGGGCGGGTTAAACGGAGGCGGCAGTGGGGGCCTTGACTTTTCCTGAAGGGTTATCATGCCGTCATTCATTTCCTTGTCACATGTCAAGACACAGACACGGGCTCAGTGAGGAATGACGCTCTGGTGCTAGTCTTCTAATCACGCCCTTTTCACATTGACTGGGCCACCTCGATTTAATCACAGGCTGCTGCACTGCTGTTGGGCGTCCTGGAGACGAGGGCTTTTCTCCTCCCTGGCTTTGCGGTCAGACCCAGCAGCCCCTGCCCGGACGCACACCTCCGCTGCCGAGCTCTGTGCAGCGGGCCGAGCTCTGTGCAGCGGGCCTGTGCCAACTGGGCCTGCCGGGGGTGCGGGGCTGGGGGGCACGTGGC
>NW_006160120.1:1947275-1948810 GCF_000334495.1 Tupaia belangeri chinensis
TGGGCGGGGGGCGGGTCCCACCGGGCCCTGCCGGTGGTGCAGGGCTGGAGGTCACGTGGCCGATGGTAACTTTTGTTCCCACCCGAGATCCTGCATGAGGCATACGCTGACGGCTCAGGAAGAAATGGGGCTTGAGTTTCTACTGCTGTAATGGTAACTTTTGTTCCCACCTGAGATCCTGCATGAGGCATACGCTGATGGCTCGGGAAGAAATGGGGCTTGAGTTTCTACTGCTGTGCTTGACACCTGGGGCCCCCTTGCAATGCACGAGAGGATCCTAGGCAGTGCGCCCACCTTGCAATGGCCCCTTTTCAATTAGGCCTGGGGAAGTGGAAGAAAAGGCCGGGCAGATCTGCGGGCTGTGTTTTCAAAAGCACTAGCCCCATCCCTACCTATGTGAGCAGAGCAGCTCGAGGGCCTAGGATGGGGTGCTTGCTGTTTGGCGACTAAGTGGCCGTTACAGTAACAGATCACAGATGGGTCGAGGGCATATTCTCCGCACTGTTATTAACTCATTTACTCCTCACCTAACCCCAGGAGAGAGGCTGCTGGCCTTCCCTGCAGTTATGGATAATTAGATGAAGTCTCTGAGAGGTGAAGTGACCTGCCCAAGGTCACCCAGCTTGTCAGTGGCAGGGTGGGACTTGAACCCTGTTTAGTCTGCACCCAGGCTCTGGCTTCGTGCCCACTTCCTCAGAAGGAGCATCTGCAATCGGAGAATGGCGACTGTGGGAACCACGGATCCCTTGGAGGGGCAGAAGGATGCCTCTGTCCACACCGAGCTGCCCCCAGGAAGACATTCTTCCTCTTCTTCATCACTGTCGTGAATGATGGTCTCAGCATGGTCTGGGTGCCCCTGACCAGGACCAGGATTGTCCCCTGCCCCTGGGAACTGGAATGGCTTCAAGTTCTCGCACCTGAAATTGCTCTGGTTTTGTGAATAAACCGTCTGTATAGAAACAAGAAGAGGACTCAGTGGGCCAAGAACGGGACTGGAGGGACAGAGGAGAGTCCTCGCCATGTGAGGCATACCCCGAGGCTGTGGCTCCATTCTGCCTCCGTGGTCCCTCAGAGATTTGAGAAGCCAGCTTGCCACTTTCCACCACTCGGAGGGAGGCCCCTCAGGAAACAGCTCCACGGCCCACTGCTGGGTCCAGGCCCAGGGTACTCTGACGGGTCAGGGTAAAGCAGTGGGAACCTCAAGCCTTCCCATAGGGGCTCACCCTGTGCCCATGCGTCCGAATACACAGACGGGATGGTTCACCCTGCAGTGGGGCTGGCGGCCGTCTTGGCTCTAGACCTCCAGGAAGGATTTACTGTGGAAACCTGATGCAGATGCTCTCGGCCAACAGGGCAAAATCCAAATTTGGAGCTGGAAGAAAACCTTCTAGGGACCAGAAGTTAGCGTAATGGCTAGGTCGCTGGACTCCCACGTAGTCAACCGCAGTTCAATTCCCGGACCTGGTGGCTTAAACTCACGCCGGGTGCATGTGCGTGCGTGCCCAAGATCCCGAGAGGAGAATGGAGGAGAAGGG
>NW_006160120.1:1948851-1951590 GCF_000334495.1 Tupaia belangeri chinensis
TCGCTTTCTATCTCTCTGTCTCTCTCTGTCTGGCGAGCGCACACGCCCTATAGCAAAAACCTCTCCAAAAAAGAAAAGAAAAGAAAACCTTCTACACGTGTGACTCTTGACTTGATTCTTAATGGCAAAGAAAATTATGATAGTTTATTTTATTTTTAACTGCAGTTTCTGAGGAAAAAAGTTCTGATTTATTTCCATCTCGAAGCCTTTCCACGCCTGGCCTATACAGGAGCGCTAAGACGACAGGGCCAGGGCAGACTCTGAGCTGCAGCAGAACCTTTGACATCCGTGAGTGGAACAGAGAGTGGAACCAGTGTGGCTTCGGGCTCCATCCTCCTCCGTGCCTAAGCGTGGTGTGTAAGGGAACCCTTTCGGGCTTAGTTTACCGCTTGAAGCCCTATGCACGTGAACTAGGCCAAGAAAGTAAAAACCAAGTTTGCAGGTAGAAGAAAACCTGTGAGTTGATTCTAGGTGACAAAGGAGTTTACGATATTCCATTCCTAAGTGCGGTTTCTGAGGGAACCATGACTGGCTGATTCCAGCTTAAAAGCTAGGGTGTGAGGGGCCCAGGCAAAGGATACATATATTTATCATTATTTTTACATTTTCTGGTGGTTGGGAGAAGGTCTCAGTCTATACTAACGATGTGTAAAAACGTACTGGGTTGTCAGAAAAGTCATGACGTATTTTTCTGTGCAAAAATGCATCACGACTTTCCTGACAAACTGATGTTTCAGAATTCTTGGACCCATGGGAGGCAGAGTGACGTATCCTTGAAAGTGCAGATTGATGGACAGAGAAGAGGCGCTTTCGCGGTTGATTGTCCAACCTGAGCTCGGGAACGTTCTCATCGTGTCCAGGGGCCATGGTCAAGCACACACCACGTACAAGGAAAACGCAACAAATCAGGTGCAGAGGGCACACCCCCACGTAAAAATGGTCAACACAGGGACCAGCAGTTGGCGTAATGGCTATGTTGCTGGACTCTCATGTAGTCAACTGCGGTTTCAGTCCTGGACCCGGTGGCTTAAACTCAACGTTGGGCGTGGGTGTGTTCGTGCCCAAGATTCCAAGAGGAGAATGGCGGAGCAGGGTTGCGACGTGGCCATCCCCCCGGGGGGGTGATTTCTTGCTTTCTGTCTCTCTCTTTCTGGCAAGCACATGTGCCCTATAGCAAAAACCTTTCCAAAAACAAAAACAAAAACAAAAAAGGTCAACACAACCGTCCACTACAAGTCTGCTCCTGTGCTAGTTTTGGGAACATGGCGGTGAACACGACCCCTCTGTTCTCATGTGGATGAATGGCACAGGGTTAACAAGTACACGGATCGGTACAAATGCACCAAGGAAGAAGGTCGGGGGATGGGGTAGCGACTGGGGAGGGTGAAGCTGTGGTCTCATTTGGGGCAGGTCTGGGAGCATCTCTGAGGAGGTGACATGTGGGCTGAGTCTTGACGGATGAGAAGGGCCTGCCGTGGGGAAGCTGAGGGAATAGCATGCTAGGTGGAGGGAATAGCAAGTGCAAAATCCCAGAGGAGGAAACAGGCCCAGAGAAGGGGCCAGTGCAGAATGGGGAGACTGGCGGGAGGTGGCCATGTGGAAACACTTTATGAACTGTCAAATGGGACAGAAAAAGTAGAGCAGCTTACTTTATTTTTTAAATGCTAGAGAGTGCTTGTGTGCACACATGTGCAGAGACAGAGACAGAGACAGAGACAGAGACAAGGAGTGAGAGAAGCACCATCAGCAGCTTCTTTCCCCAGCCCTCCAGGTCCTCAGGGTCTGTATGCCCCCAACAAGCTCAGTGTGCTTTCAGGCCGGCCCAGGGATCTGAACCTGTGGCTGGCCTGTGGCTTCCCGCCTTGCAGGGCACTTGCATCGCCTCTGCGCCACAGCAGCTTGGCCAAGTTGTTAGGATTATCGCAAAGACAGCAGGTTTCTGTGTCTCTTTGTTGCTGTCGTGACTCTCAAAGTCTCTCTCCCCTTGAGTCCAGCCCTGCGACGGGAGACAGGAGCTTCCCCATGACGCCGCCTCGTGAAGAGCTCCAACCCGCCGCCTTGAACCTCTATCAGCTTCGCCAAGCAAGCCGGCTCTTCTGGCTGCCACATCGATTATCGGAGGCGATCCAGGCACATTAAATTGTATCACTCAGGGACCAGAAGATGGCATGATGGCTCCATTGCTGGATTCTCATGTAGTCGACCATGGTTCGAGTCCTGGACTTGGCAGCTTGAACTAATGCTGGGCATGTGTGCGTGCATGTCCCAAGATCCTGAGAGGAGAAGGGATTATGGCATGGCCATCCCCACTGGGGGATGATTTCTTACTTTCTGACTTTCTGTCTCTCTGTTGCGCTGGTGAGTGGATACGCTCTACAGCAAAAGCCTTTCTAAAAAAATATCCCCCACAAATGTATCACTCAGACCCCAAATCAGTGTGAAGAGCCACAGAGGGCTCTGATTCATACGGGACTGCTGGTCTTCGTTACCCCAAGATACGCCTTCTTTCTGTCCATAGGAATTAAGGCACCATGCTGGAACTTTTATCTTTAAATACAGGTAAATAAAACGTGATCTCTCTATGGAAACAGGACCCCGAGGGACATAAGTGCTTAAAAGCTGCAGCATTTGGAGCCCCAGTTTCCACATTCCCCTTTGGTTTATACACTTTCCAAAGATTTTGTTCTCATGCACGGGTTCATTTGTGCTCCTTGAATGTGGGGAAGGTATTTACATGTT
>NW_006160120.1:1953909-1958699 GCF_000334495.1 Tupaia belangeri chinensis
TCCTTGAATGTGGGGAAGGTATTTACATGTTGCACATATTTATCATTCTTTCTGCAACCGAAGGGAAACGACAAAAAGAAGGCCAGCAACTCCTCCGTTGTGCGTACCTTCTGGTAAGCACCATGAGCTCGCATCTGCATTCTTTCCTTGTCTCAAGTTTCATCCTTTTCTTTCTCTGTGGCGTGTGTTCAGCACCAGAAACCAGTTCTTCTCCTTTCTTGCGTCTTCATAAACACGCAGCGGTGACAGCTGCGGCTCTCATCAGACCAGCGCCCGTGCCCCTCCTCCTGGAGGCCTTGGCCTGATTTTATTCTGGGCAAATGATCCCATCTTGCCCCTCTCCTAACTAGGTAGGGGATTGACCTCACTAGCTCCCAGCTCTGGTCTGGACTATCAGCGTGTTCTCCCTGTCTACCCCGCCTCCCTTCCCTTAGGTCAGGGCGATTCCTGATTGGCCAGTGAAATTCAGGGCCCAGACTTGGTTTGATTCATGGAAAAGTAATGTTTCTTAGTCTTCCTTGTATTTTTGAAATTTTCCCGAAGGTGTGTGCTCCCAGTGAGAGACAGAGACACAGAGAGAAGAGAAAGCACTCCACTAACGGGGCTCTCACACCGCAATCCCTTCTCTTCCATTTTTGGGTCCTATTCGAATTTTGGCATGCATGCACTTATTCCTGGAGTATTTTTCAAGCCACCAAGTCCAGGAGTCCAGCTACGTGTCAGCCTTGTGGGATCTGGTTCCCTTAAGCACTAAATCTCTCTGCTTGCTGGACGTGTTCTATGAGAATGAGCCAGGCATAGAGCAGAGCGTTCCTGCCCGTGTGTGAGGCCAATGCGAGAGAAAACAAAGCCAAGAAGTGGAGCCTTGAAAACATAATCTGAGCTACTGGATCCAGCCACGCCTGAAGCCATTATCCCTGGAGCAGGGACTACTGATAGATGCGGCTGGATTATTTTTGTTGTAGGACTGTCCTAAGCCCTGCTAGATGTTAGACAACGTCCTTGGCCTCCATCCACTTGATGCTGGTAGGACACCTCCCTATTCTCCCATTAGGAACTGGAAGTGCCGAGATGTCTCCAGATGCCCTTTGCAGGGGGCACAACTGCTGTAGTAAGAACCACTTCCTAGACTGTCCATGGGTTATGTAGGCCAATACATGTCCTTTTTTTTTTTTTTTTAGCATAGTTCTATTGGGTGGAGTTTTTTTCCTTGTCTCTAGAAGGTTTTCTGTCCAGAGGAGAACAGAACCTTTCAGATGGGCCTTCCAAGTATACTTGTTGAATTGCCTGTTGTCATAGGTGAGAGGAAAAATCTGCACTTTACCCAGGGCCATAGGGAGAAGTGTGGAGTGCTCATCTATAAGGCTTTGAGGAGCCAGGAGAAGAAAAGATTCCCCCAAAGAAGGCTTTCTGGAGGAGGTGGGGGCTCGACTCATAAAGGCTGAAGGAAATGGGGAGGGGTGTATATGGGGAGTTGGGGAGGACCCATGAGCATGAAACAGGCTGGAATGGAGTCGGAGACTTGGGAGGGGTGAGAGATCATCTGGTCAAAGAGGGGTGTGTCAGGCAGTCAGGAGAGCTGGGCTGACAGACCGGGCCAGACTCAATGCCAAACCAAATAACTTAGAATGTACGTGGTAGGTTGGTGTTTTAAACTTCCACAAGTCGTTTGCCACCATCTCCATGTGTGGTGGTCGACAGAATAATGGTCCCCTGTGGACATTCACACGGACACGCCCAGGATCTGCGAATATGGTACCACGTGTGATAGAAGGGTCTCGGCAGATGTGACCAAGTGAAGGATCCTGAGATGGGGGACCCATCTTTGTGCTCCTCCACTCTTCTCTGCATCCCGGAGCAGTATTTTTCCTCGCCTCAAGAAGGAGTTTCTACTTTGGTTAAATCCCTGCCTGGGACGGTCATTCGACCATAACTGAGATAACGCTCGAGCCACTGGCCTTTAACAATCAAAGGCTGACATCTTTGGCCCTAGAGCAGCCACGAGTTCTCCCCATTGAGCTTGTTCCCCTGACATGAGCAGAGCTTGGGGGCAGCCATGTCTTCTTAGATGGCTCGCTTCTCCGAAGTTTGCCCCTATTGTTCAGCTCCTTTAAAAAGTTCCAAATTTCGGACCAGCAGATGGCATAATGGTTACGTCACTGGATTCTCATATAGTCGGCTGTGGTTTGAGTTCTGGACCCAGCAGCTTAAAACTCATGCTGGGTGTATGTGTATGTGTGCCCAGAATCCTGAGAGGAGAACAAAAGAAAAGGAATTGCGGTGTGGCCATCCCCCTGGTGATGTCGCTTTCTCTCTCACTCTCTGGTGAGCATGCGCCCTGTAGGAAAACTCTCTCTCAAAAAATTTCCAAGCTCACTGTGGGAGAACACTGTGGAGGGGGTAGAGCAGAGTCTGCAGGTGTAGGAAAACTCAAAAAATTTCCAAGCTCACTGTGGGAGGACACTGTGGAGGGGGTAGAGCAGAGTCTGCAGCTGCTCCAGTGAAAATCAATCTCAGCTGATCCTTTTCTTGTTGAAAAGTTACTCTGATACTACCTTTTGAAATTAAATCCTCTGTGGAAGTGGTTACCCCAAATAATCACCAGTGTCCTCATAAGAAGGTAGGAGGGCTGGAATCAGAAGGTGATGCCATGATGGGAGCAGAGAGGAGGGAGCTGTGGTGATGGAGCACAGCTTGGAGAGATGCCTTTGCTGGCTTCGAAGATGGAGGGAGGGTCTGCAAGCCAAGGAATGTGGGTGACCTTTTGAGGCAGGAGCAGACGGGCAAAGATTCTCCCTACAGCCTCTGGGGAGCGGCAGCCCCATGCACCTCCATATAACAGATTGGGTGGGTTTTTTTTTTTTTTTGTTTTTTTTTCTACTAAGTTTGGGGATGTTTGTTACAGCAGCATTAGATACTGATACACCATGCTCATCCTATTGGTATGCCATTTATCTATTCAGTACTTGGTATCTTTTTGTTTGAGCTGACTATTTTAAACTAAGACATCCCTTAGGCATTATTATCTATAAAAAAATGAGGTTGATGGATGAGTACATATTTTTTTTTTCATGCATTAAAAGATTTAGAAATTATTTGTCCATGTCATACCTAAAATCCTAGTGTCTTCTTGGTCTGGACACATACACTGAGATGGTAGTTGGGTCACCTCTAGGTGTATAGGAACCAATGTGTTTTATAATTTTGTTTAAGTCCATTTCAGTATGAGTTTCTATTATTTGTACCATAAAACACCCTGAGACATAGTTTATTTGCAGTGTGTTTTGGAGAGCTGGTTTTTATTTTATCTCATATTTTCAACAAGAGTGTCCAAAGTTCAAGCTCTGTTTCAGAGGTGTCAAGTAGCTCACCATCCCCAAAGAGGCCATAAAAAGGAGAATATTCAGTTTAAAAAGGAGGTGATTTGTTGATGACAGACCCTGGGTTGTGTTTGGAAAATAGAATGTTCCCCAAAGTTACTCAACCAAATAATCAAAAGTGCTTCCCAGGATGCTAAATTAAGACGATTCTTTTTCTCTGGTTACTGGGGCAACTCTGTATTCTGGGACCTGTTGGCTGAGTTCCCTAACAGGGTCGCTTTACTCCAGACCTCGCTCAGTTCTGACCACATAACTATGCCAAGATAAATGTGTGGAAAGTCGTAATTACACTTCGGTTTAGTTGTTATGTGTGACTGCATGGATGAGACCAAAACAGAGAGAGAATGATGAAATGCAACATCTTCTCTCAATTTCTCAAGTGTTCTCTCTTCTGTTAAATTTCTCCAAACCAACTTCTGGAATTATGACCCGGTGGGAGAAGGTGGACATTCTCTTTGATAGCTTCAGACCTGCAGCCCAGACTCAGAATTTCTTGTTGTCTTTGGAGCTATTTTAAGATTTAACATTTAAACTCTATCTCCATGGCTGTACAATTTCCAACATTTTCACTGAATGGAATCCATATGGATGGATTTTTTTTTTCCTTCTAAGAGAAAATACAACTTTGGTGAGATGCTGGTTGCGGTGACGCTCCCCCTGGGGACGCCACCCATGCACACAGCACTAGACCCACTCCAGATAGGAAGGAGAGAGCTGTGTTCAATATAAAATGCCCTGTTCAAATGCAAAACGCTCCAGACTCTCTGCTGTGCGTGGATAACGACAGCAGCTTGCAAGTGGGCAGGACTTGGCAGAGAGGTCCCGTCGCAAATCCGCTGCCA
Organism: Tupaia belangeri chinensis; assembly: GCF_000334495.1. NCBI lineage: Eukaryota > Metazoa > Chordata > Mammalia > Scandentia > Tupaiidae > Tupaia > Tupaia belangeri. Next base: position 1,958,132 of record NW_006160120.1, read on the forward strand.
CACCAACACGCTCCGACGAAGTGCCTGTGAAATTTGCCTTCAGTCACCAATTTCACACTCCAGGGACAGAGCTGTGAACAGCTCAGAACACATAACTCTCATTTTAATAACAGCCTCCTTAACCTTCAGACACCCTTTGATGGCATGTTTTCCACCTTTTAAAAAATGAAAATGCTCAATTCTTTTAAGGTTAAGTCTCAGGTTTGCTTTCATTTAATCATTTCTTTACTGTCTTGACTTTGCAAACAGCAGAGGTTTTATTTTGTCTTTAGATCATTTGTGAAGCTTTCTCTGGCTCAGTTGCATTTTAAAACTCCAAATGAATCGTTCACATATTCCGCCTTCATTACTCCCTCTCCTCCAGCTTCCTAAATAATGGAGGTACTTTGGATGCTTCTGTGATGAGCACGGAATGCATTTGAAATGTCCTGCTAAAATATGCTTTTCATCTCCCTTCAGATTATAAAGAGTTTTCTTCTGTGGATTTCTGCAAACCTGAAAAACACTCTTCTCTTTTCGAAGGGGTTGCAAGACGTGGAGGAGGGACCTTTGGGACAGTGGAAAGAGT
>NW_006160120.1:1958759-1989127 GCF_000334495.1 Tupaia belangeri chinensis
CATTCCTGTCCATGATGCAGACACAATGTCTATACAGATGACAAAATATTGTGACAATCTGGTTCAGTTGCTTTAGAAAAAAACCTGAAGTTTGTTTCTGGTGTAAATTGTCTTGTTGGGGTAGTATATTTGTTTGAATAAAGCATGGTTCTCATCAGAGTCCTTTTAAATGGAAGAATGGCTTAGTGATTTGGAAATTAGAGCTATGCGTCTTAAATTTTAATTCCTGGTAAGATTCTGCGGATGTCTTTATTGAAAAGTTTGGTATTTTGTTCTTTGTGAATTTTCTTGCACTGGCTTTTTTTCTTTTCTTTTCTTTTCTTTTCTTTTCTTTTCTTTTCTTTTTAAACTATTCCATTAACATTTACTAATCTTGATTGCTGAAAATTTTAGAGTCTTCTCCCTAGTTTTGTACCCAAGGAGAGTGCCTCACTTAACCCAAAGGAGTGATGAGTTTGGGGGTCTCCAACTGAAGGCAGGAGTTTGGGGAGCCCTCAACCTTTCCCTTATGCAAGATGATGAACTTGAGCTGCCTTGGAGAGAGGGCAGACTTGAGTCTAGCTGGCCTCAGGCTCTCAGTTCTCTTGAACCTTACTGAACACTGAGAATTTAATCACAGATAAGCCACTGATACAATATCATCAGCTTCCAGCTTCTGCCTGTCTTTCCTCCTCTCTCTGGATCCTCTTTATTAACTGTGATGGGGCTAGCCTCATACTTTCAGTATCATTCCATGTTAGAACAACTGGTTGCCAGAAAGTTCTTTGTGGGGAAAACTTTCTTCTCTTAGGTAAGCTCTTAAACAACACAATTCCAGTATTATCTTTGTATACACATTAAGGTCCCCTTGGTACCTTGGGAGAAGGGAAGGATTTACAGGCAAGAACTTTAGATTCAGCTGTGACCCTGGGAAGCCCTCTCCTCCTATAATCTGAGATTGATGTAAAAGCTGGCCTTGTAACTCTCAGTGCGAGGTATTCGCTATGGCTACACAAAATATCAGCCTGCAGTCTTGGATATTCGTCCTCCAAAAGGCCACTTCCAGATATTTGGCAATGTCTAGGCATAGCTACCCAGGGCTGTCCCATTTTCTCTGTCTTGTTTACTACTGTGTCTCCAACACATGTAACCTGCTTGGGAAGTATTTGTCCAATGAGTAACTGAAATTCTGGAAACATGCAAAATGAAGAGATTTGGGATTGGATCAGATGAAATCCAAATACTGTTGCTGCTGCTCTCCCCACCAAATATCAGATGGCATGAACTTCCTGCTGGGATGACCCACCCCTCTCAGGACCTGCTCACATTCCCAAGGTATCTCGCTCACCTTATCCTTCTAACTGTGTTTATCATGGATGTGGTGATATTACTGCCTCTGTGTTGACTACTGGACGAATTCTGTTACTAGGCTACTGAGTATGATGTCCTTGGTCCACTTGTAGGTGTTCAATGCAGGTAATCCTCCTAACAACTCCATCATGTAGGTCCCTTTATTATTCTTAGTTACAGAGGAGAATTTGAAATCTCACAGAAGATAAATAACTTGTCCACATTCATATAACTGGTAAATGACAGTGATACAGCTAGTAAGTGGCGTTCGTATGGCAAATGTCTTAATCCACTCTGTGCTGTTACAATAGAACACCACGGACTGCGTAATTTATAATGAGCAGAAATTGATTCAGCTCACGGTTCTGGAGTCTGGGAAGTCCATGATCAAGGGACCACATCTGGTGAGGAAACTTTTGTTGCATCATAACAAGGCAAAAGGCATTAATCACATGGGTGAGAGAGAGAAAGAGATTGAATTTGCAGCCTCAGGTCCTGTTGTAATTGTCATTAATCCATTTATGAGAGTCTATCAGGCCCCACCTCGCAATCCTGTTGCGTTGGGGATCAAGTTTCCAATACATGTTTTTTTGGGGGACACATTCAGATCATAGTGGCAAGTAAGTGGTGAAGAAAGAATTCAGATGTTATGACTTTAGAGTCCACACTCCAAAACACTGTTGGTTGCAATGATCACAAGTCCTGTCTATTTGGAAGTTTCTTTGTTTATTTATGGGTTTTGGCCCAGTAGTTGTATTCCCAGGTCTTTTCGTTTTACTTTGAATGGTGCATATTTCCAAACACACACAGGCAGAGATGATAGTGGGGAGGGCCCCCCATCTATTTACCCATTGCTATCTTCAGCACTTCCACGATCAGTCTTGTTTTTATCTAATCATCCTACACTTGCGTCTTTTCTTCTTCTGCTATCCTTTGAGGCGAATCCTAGAGTTCACAGTACTTGGCCATGAATAGTTTAGTATGTATCTTGAAAAGATGAAGACTAGTTTTATTTATTTATTTATTTTTAGAGATTTTTACTATAGGGTACATGTGCTCACCAGAGAGACAGAGAGACAGAAAGCAAGAAATCACCCCACCCACCCCCCCCGCCCCCCCCCCCGCCCCAGGGAAGATGGCCATGCCACAATTCCTTCTTCTACATCCTCCTCTCATGATTTTGGATTCACACCCACATACACCTGGCATGAGTTTTAAGTCCCCTGGGCCAGGACTCAAACCATAGTCAACTACATGAGAGTCCAGCAGTGTTACCATTACACCATCTGCTGGTTCTGGAAAAGATAACGACGAGTTTTTAAAATACAACCACAATATCAGTATCCTTTCTAAAAATAATTAGCAGTAATGCAGTAATTCCTTTAATATTACCACTGTCTAATATTACTACTCTCCAGTCAGTCAATTTTCTCTGATTATTTCATACATTCCCCCCCACCCCCATGCCTCAAGTTGTTTCTAAAAATACAGAGCCAGAGGAGATCCATACTCTGTCTCTTCCATCTGGCTTTCGTTGTAACATTCCTCACATCCCTCCCTACAGTGGGCATGCTTGTATCATGTTCTGATAAACACTATGTCTCTTACTTTGGATCCTTGTCAAAAGTTTGGAGGAAAAACCTACTGGAGAGAATTTGAGCACTTGTTTATTCAGCAGCCAGTAGGATCACCTTCCCTTGCAAGTTCAGCTGTCATGGAATCCTGGCCCAGACGTCCTGTCTGACTCACCAGGACTGGGAAACTGCCTCTCTGCAGGGAACAATGAGGGATTTGTGTGATTTCAGGGAGCAGATGCTTCTGTGGAAAGTACGACAGGCCTCGTCCCTTCCCCCCGTTATGAAGGCTGATGATCCCAAAGTGCACGCATCTGCTATTCCCCTGATCAGAGGCAGAAATGATTACTTCGAGGGGCATCGATCCTTTTGCATTTTGTAGCTAGATTCATGTCTGGGGAAGGCAAGGTCTGTAGTAAGAAGAGACGTGCACAGAGTTGAAAAGTGTGGAATGTCAGAGCAAAGTCGGTAATTACGGTACAGAGCCAGGTCACCAAATGTGCCTGATTATGCAAATCCTGGGGGAACGGAGAATGCTGGCTGTTTCAGCATCTCCAGCTGGGAGGGCAGCTGTCAGGACACGTGCCCTGAACTGAGCACGCAGAACAGATCAGGCCAGGAGGGGCTGGAGGCCCGGAAGCTGGACCTGGTCCTGGGTAGGCACAGCCGCAGGCAGAGACGGGCCGCACATCCAGAACAGCCTGGTGCGAGAGTATGCAGGGGCTCGAGATGGAGATTAGGCTCCATGGCAGTGGGCGGGCCCCTCACAGAGCAGACGATTCTGGAACTGGGAAGATGTTTCCCAAATTGTGATCTACCGGCCGATGCGATTTCACTGACCCAGCAGGATGGTGAAGAGCATGGATGCTACAACTCTGATGCCTGGGTTTAAATCATGGCTCTGTCATGGACTTCCCAGTTTTGGGACTCAGTCCTGCTGTGCCTCAGTTTCCTCACTTATAACATCGAGATAGTAATAGACCTACCCTCAAGAGTTGTGATGGGGGAACCAGCAGTTAGCGTTAATGGCTATGTCGCTGGACTCCCACGTAGTTGACAGTGGTTCAAGTCCTGGACCTGGTGGCTTAAACTCACACCAGGCGTATGTGTGTGCGTGCCCAAGATTCCAAGAGGAGAATGGAGGAGAAGGGATTGTGGTGTAGCCATCCCCCCTGGGGGGCGATTTCTCGCTTTCTGTTTCTCTGTCTCTGTCTGTCTGTCTGGCGAGTGCACGTGCCCTATAGCAAAAACCTCTCCAAAAAAAGAAAAAAAAAGGAGTTGTGGTGAAGAATCAGTTAATTAATAATGAGTTGGAAAAGTGTCAGAGAGAGAGAGAGAGAGAGCAAGAGTCAGTAGGTCTTAGTGGTTATTATTGTCATTGCTGTTGTTCAGAGAGGAGGCACTGTGTCGTGTGGTTAGAACTTTTACTGGAATGGGACCGTGGGAATCAAGTCTCACCTCTCCTGCTTTTCTAGCCTTGGGTAACCTCTTTGTGCCTCATTGTCTTTATCTGTAAAGTGGCGACGTTATCTTCCTCCTAAGGTTGTGCTGAGGATTCCACAAATTACTACGGGGAGAGCACTGGAGCTCCGGGTGCTCACGGCGAGCGCTTAGCCAGCACATGCATACGTCGTTATTCCGACTGCCTGGCTATGTTACACAAGCGAGTCGATGTTTATGGTCTGTTTGAAACACACACACACACACACATGTTAAATAATTGTATAAATAATTAAAAAACCCCTACACATTAAATAATTGTGTGACTCCAGAGTGGCGGGTAACTGTTATTGTGGTAGGATAGCCTGAAAGCAGAGGACATAGAAAGTGCACGTGCAGGCCCCCGGGATCCAGAGGAGCTGGAAGGCATGGAGTGACGAGAAGGTGCTTCTTTCATTCTTGTGTGTTTGTATGTGCTGTAATTAAAAAAAAAAAGAAATAAAAAAGAAAAACATTAGTAGAGGAAGTGTTGTTTTACATGAATTAAGGATTATGTGCTGATTGGCATAGTAGCCTATGGCATAGTCAAAGGCCAATGAAAACATCCTTAGTGGAACCAGGGTTCTTTGCTTCTGGAAAAGCTGTATGCAGTGAATCCAGAACTTAAGAGACAAGGAAATTGAAGGCTTTGCCACTCACCTTATGCAAAGATCTATCCTTTTGACAAAGAAGTAGACCTTGGAACGTGGTTCATTTTACAAACATCCTATTTAGACATCCCATTCCCTAACTTTCCCTCTCCTATTGGGTCATTGGGAAAGTTATGACACATTTTTGCATAGAAAAACATAGAAAAATATGTCATGACTTTCCCGATAACCTAATATTATAAGGCCTGCTGGAGTAGTGGACCTATCCTGTCAGCAAAGGGCCTGCCACATACCGGAGCCTAGGAGATGTTTCGTGTATGAAAGGCGTTACAGAAAGAATTATTCTGACACTTGTTAAAACAGTAAGAAAGACTTTGCTCAGGACTACCGCAATAGGTGTGGATGCTATGGCAACAGGGGAGGAAGAGTAGGTTCAACTCCGAATCTAATGGCACCATGTGGGGATTTACAGGAAGAGGGGTAGATGGGGAGGTCGCAGAGCATAGGGACTCCTAGATTGACCATACAGGATCCTCGCTGAGGGCAGGCCAGGGTGGTCAGGAACCTAGGGTGGATGTGGAGGGGTCTCCACACTGACTTACAGAAGTCTTGCTAAAACTAGGCTATGCAAGTGTGGCAAGGACAGAGTCAAGGTCAAGTCTTCATTGAGAAGAAGGCTTAGGGGAGACTGATGAGAGCTTTGTCAAAGGAGGAACACAAAATTTTCCTACCCCGTGTTAGTTTTGGTTTTCTAGTGCATCGTCATTAATATTTTAGGCAGATAGTCCAATGAGACTTGGCTTATCTTTTATTAATCTTCTATTTGTTGTTTTCTTTGGGGTTCAATGCCCTTGTAAGCAACAGGAACCAATTCAGTCTACCAGAGTAACCCAGCATCCACTGCTTTTGATGTTTTAATCTCTCTACTTAAGGTGCAGCTTCCAAGAAGAGAGTACAGGTTGGCCAGGCTTGGTCAGTTCCTGCCTCTTGTGGGGGACACAGACACCTTGACAGAGTCTCCAGACTGCATCCAATGGGGAAAACCTTGTTTCCCCAAAGTGAATTGAGATGCTGTTACTGGAGAAAAGGAAAGCTCTGATGGCAATATTCCATGGGAACAGTGGTTCTCAACCCCGCCAGACTCACTCAATACCCAACTTAATGACAAAATGGTATGATGCTGCCTTGCAGTCCCGAAATGAAATTTGTAAATAATAGGACCTACAGGTAGAGACATTTTTAAAAAGCATACTAGTATCCTAGCTATAATGATAAGAAAATAATAAAAGGAAACTAACTTGAAAAATATTGCTTACAATAAAAATAATGAAACAATAGAATTATACAAAATTAATGTATAATAAATATGTGCTGAACTGTAAGGCTTAGAATCAGTGCTCTGCTCCTGCTGTTGACAAATGAATGTGAGTAAGCAACAAGGCAGTCCGAACCCCTGTACCAGGAGTACAGGGAACGAAAGGACTGATGTGGATTGGGCACTGGAACGAAGGGTATCCAATGTACCTTAAAAGACACAACAAATGCTTCCTGCTCCATGGCGTTAGATTTGAGACCCATGCAGTTATAAACAGATTTTACCTGCAGAAAAATTCAGAAGGGCATTTGAAAGCTGTGAAAGTTGTGGGAGGGGATGGGGCCAGCAGGTGGCATAGTGGTTAAGGCACTGGATTCCCCTATGGTTGATTATGGTTTGAGTTCTGGACCCGGTGACTTGAGCTGATGCTTGGGCATGTTCATATGTGCCCAAAATGAATGGAGGAGAAAGGATTGTGGCATGGCCATCCCCAGGGGAGGGGGGTGTTTTTTTTTTTTTTTTTTTTTTTTTTTTTTTTTTTTTCTTTCTGCCTCTCTAGTAAGCATACATACCCTACAGCAAAAATCTCAACAACAACAACAAAAAAGTCATGGGGGACACAGGACAATTATTTGTTGTGTGGGACTGTCTTGCATGTAGAGGGAGTTACAGCCTCCTGAGCTCTGTCCATGAAATGCCAGGAACTCCTATAGGGAGGGAAAATGGGAGAGGTTTTGAAATGTGAATGTCATAACTAGCTGAGCAAGCCAGGTGATCTTTGCCTCTCATTGTTTTTGACTAGATTATTTTACAATTCCATATAGACAGTGCTGAATTGTAGCAAGCAGACAGTAATGTGAACAATTCCCATCTATAGAAATGCACGCTAGGTCCAGTGAGGGTTCAGATGGCTTCCATCCTCCATTACGGCAGAAGCCAGTCTTGCGTCTATTAATCAAATCCCTTTCAGCATTCCTAATAGCCTATAAATGTGTCTGCTCTTTGGATTTTCTTCTGAATTGATTTTAAAACCTTTTCAGTCCCCTCGTTAATTTCTGAGTTAAATAAAACCCTCGGCACATATTCATTATACGTTTGTGTGACAGCGATTTTACCTTCTAAAAATAAATCCTTTAATTATTCCAGTCATTGAGGAACCAAACATTAACCCCTCAACTTTTCACAACTACCCATAAGACAATACTATACACATTGTGAATCACTACATTAACACACACACACACACACACACACACACACACACACAACCTAAAGAGACCTAATTCATTTTCTTTTACCTCTACACCATGGCTCAATATTTGACTGAACCCTGTATAGGTTCTGTTTTATGAATATTCTGCACTCTCCAGTGGGATTGTAATCGAGCTGTAAGAGAACCAAAGTGACTCTATTTTACTTATTCTTGGAGCCCCTCTTAACAGACTTAGAAAACTCAGTCTTTCACTTCTCCCTCACAATGGACTAGCCAAGAAGATTTCATCAGCTTAAGCGTTGCAAAGCCATCCCTAGACCTGGCTTCTCAGCCAGGGTCTACGAATTGCCGTTTTGCTTCTGTTGCCTTGTTAATCACTGCTTACCTTTCCTTGCAGAGAACTGAAACTGCTCATCCTTGCCTACATGCCCAGAATGGAAACTGACCATTGAGCAGTGACTGCCTTCCTGCTCAGACCTGACAGGTTTCCTTCTCATCCTGTGATGCTGCTGAGGACAACGGCCAGGTCTCATGGCTTTGGCCCAAGACAATGAATCATGTGCAGTTACTTCTAGATGTGTTCACATGGGCCCCTTCCCCTGTATAAATTCTGCACCTTGACTAGTACCGGGAAGACAGCCATGGACTCTGGTCTGCTCTCCCCAGTGCTGGCCTTAAAATTCTTTTTCTTATTCATCAACTTTTGTTTCTTTGTCAAGCAGCGAGTGGCACAGATCTGATTTCTGGTACCCTAGAACAAGCATCCCTGCTTGCTCTGGCATCAGGATTCTTTTTTTTTTTTTTTTGGTAGGGCATGTGCATTCGCCAGAAAGACAGAGAGAGACAGAAAGACAGAAGGCGAGAAATCACCTTGCAGGGGGAATGGCCATGCCGCAATCCCTTCTCCTCCATTCTCCCCTCAGGATCTTGGGCACACATGCACACGCGCCTGGTATGAGTTTAAGCCACCGGGTCCAGGACTCGAACTGCGGTTGGCTACATGGTTCAACAACATAGCCATTACGCTACTGCTGGTCCCGCATCAGGATTCTTGAGATGACTTTATTCATAGCCATTTTTAGCCAATTTTCAACAAAAATTCTCAGCTTTTTGGATCATGTAAGAGGAAAATCACAGGGACCAGCGGGTGGTGTAGTGGTTAAGGTGCTGGTCTCCCACATGGCCAATTGCGGTTCAAGTCTCAGACTTGGCACATGTGCATACGTGTCCAAAATCCTGAGAGGAGAATGGAAGAGAAGGGATTGTGGCGTGGCCATCCCGCTGCCCCCACCCCCGGGGATGTTGCCGTGGCCTTCCCGCGGCCCCCCCCCCCGGGGGTGATTTCTCCCTTTTTCTCTCTCTCTGTGTCTCCAGTGAGTGCATGCGCCCTACAGCAAAAATCTCTCTCTAAAAAAGAGGAATGTCACAACTCCAGAGGTGACCCATCACCCTTCAAGATTTATCTGAAAGGAAATCACATCCTGCATAATTCTAATCTTCTCAGCCACGGTGATCTCTTTGGTGTTGTTGGGTATTTCTAAGCATCAAAAGGAAAAAAAAAAGAGAGAGAGAAAGAAAAAAAAAATCCGGAGACCACCCCCAAGACTGAAATCCTGTTAAACCTCACACAAAACCAAACCCAACAGACCTTGACGGAATAAGCTCGTCAGCAGGACAGACCGCGGTCTTGTGGTGAGATCCTGCAGGTTCCTTTGTGAGGCCAGTTCCTCCCCTCTGGACATCTGGACATCTGGACATCTGGACATCGGGAGGTAGGGAGGGCTTCCCATTTCCCAGGCAGTCTGGTAAGCTACTGGGAACAGAAGGGACTATTCTTGGATCTTTGGGTTTAGTGCTCATTTTCATAGCTCTGGTCCTTTTACGAAGGGGGGAAAATCAGCACCAAAGGTACGCAGTGGAACAGGAGAGGGCCCAGGGCATTATTATACTCTGCGTTTAAAACTAACATCCCCACGAATGAGGGTCTGACCGATAGACCTGTAGCTCAGAGTGTGAGGTGGGGAATGAGTTCTCTCTCCTAAAATCCTTGAAGATTTCATCAGCTTAAGCGTTGCAAAGCCATCCCTAGACCTGGCTTCTCAGCCAGGGTCTACGAATTGCCGTTTTGCTTCTGTTGCCTTGTTAATCACTGCTTACCTTTCCTTGCAGAGAACTGAAACTGGTCATCCTTGCCTACATGCCCAGAATGGAAACTGACCATTGAGCAGTGACTGCCTTCCTGCTCAGACCTGACAGGTTTCCTTCTCATCCTGTGATGCTGCTGAGGACAACGGCCAGGTCTCATGGCTTTGGCCCAAGACAATGAATCATGTGCAGTTACTTCTAGATGTGTTCACATGGGCCCCTTCCCCTGTATAAATTCTGCACCTTGACTAGTACCGGGAAGACAGCCATGGACTCTGGTCTGCTCTCCCCAGTGCTGGCCTTAAAATTCTTTTTCTTATTCATCAACTTTTGTTTCTTTGTCAAGCAGCGAGTGGCACAGATCTGATTTCTGGTACCCTAGAACAAGCATCCCCACTTGCTCTGGCATCAGGATTCTTTTTTTTTTTTTTTTCTGTAAGGCATGTGTGCTCACCAGAGAGAGAGAGAAAGTAAAAACTCATCCATCAGGGAGGCATGGTCATGTTACAATTCAATGGCCATGCCGCAATCCCTTCTCCTCCATTCTCCCCTCAGGATCTTGGGCACACATGCACACGCGCCTGGTATGAGTTTAAGCCACCGGGTCCAGGACTCGAACTGCGGTTGGCTACATGGTTCAACAACATAGCCATTACGCTACTGCTGGTCCCGCATCAGGATTCTTGAGATGACTTTATTCATAGCCATTTTTAGCCAATTTTCAACAAAAATTCTCAGTTTTTTTGATCATGTAAGAGGAAAATCACAGGGACCAGCGGGTGGTGTAGTGGTTAAGGTGCTGGTCTCCCACATGGCCAATTGCGGTTCAAGTCTCAGACTTGGCACATGTGCATACGTGTCCAAAATCCTGAGAGGAGAATGGAAGAGAAGGGATTGTGGCGTGGCCATCCCGCTGCCCCCACCCCCGGGGGTGATTTCTCCCTTTTTCTCTCTCTCTGTGTCTCCAGTGAGTGCATGCGCCCTACAGCAAAAATCTCTCTCTAAAAAAGAGGAATGTCACAACTCCAGAGGTGACCCATCACCCTTCAAGATTTATCTGAAAGGAAATCACACCCTGTGTAATTCTAATCTTCTCAGCCACGGTGATCTCTTTGGTGTTGTTGGGTATTTCTAAGCATCAAAAGGAAAAAAAAAAGAGAGAGAGAAAGAAAAAAAAAATCCGGAGACCACCCCCAAGACTGAAATCCTGTTAAACCTCACACAAAACCAAACCCAACAGACCTTGACGGAATAAGCTCGTCAGCAGGACAGACCGCGGTCTTGTGGTGAGATCCTGCAGGTTCCTTTGTGAGGCCAGTTCCTCCCCTCTGGACATCTGGACATCTGGACATCTGGACATTGGGAGGTAGGGAGGGCTTCCCATTTCCCAGGCAGTCTGGTAAGCTACTGGGAACAGAAGGGACTATTCTTGGATCTTTGGGTTTAGTGCTCATTTTCATAGCTCTGGTCCTTTTACGAAGGGGGGAAAATCAGCACCAAAGGTACGCAGTGGAACAGGAGAGGGCCCAGGGCATTATTATACTCTGCGTTTAAAACTAACATCCCCACGAATGAGGGTCTGACCGATAGACCTGTAGCTCAGAGTGTGAGGTGGGGAATGAGTTCTCTCTCCTAAAATCCTTGTCTTTTAATCAACATAGAACATATTTCAAATACAGAGAGGAGCTTCTGTTCAAAAACCTTTTAATCAACATAGAAAATGTTTCCAATACAGAGAGGAGCTTCTGTTCAAAACATTTTTTTTTTCTGAAGAGTTTTATGATATCACAATATTGATAATTGCCAAATACTCAAAAAATACTACAAACAGAGGCTGGACAGTGGTGCAGCAGTGAAACAGGACACTCTCGGAGGCTGACCCACAAGGAAAGGTTCCAGGTTCTTGTCTGGAGACCTCCCTGGGAATGCCAGCTATGCAATTGCCCATGATCTGAGGCTGGCTGAGGCGGGGGGGTGGATGGTGGCATCAGGGTTCTGTTGGAGGTGCTCTCTCTGTCTCTGTTGCTTAGGGAAGAAGCAAATAAAAATAAAACTTAAAAGATACTAAAAATAATCCAAAGTACTCCCCTGTGCTTCCCTTGTGTAGCTCTTGGACTGCATCTTCATCTACTCCGGTCCTCCCTACCTCCGTGCAACCACACAGGGCCCCTACTCTTCCTCCCGCAGGCCACACTCGTGCTCATTTGGGTTGTTTCTATTTGCTGTTACCCTTCTGGAAGCCACCTTCCTAGGGATGGGAATGATCTGCCCTCCTCTCCTCTCCAGGATGCAGGTCTCTTTCTACCCTGCTCTTCCTTGGGAAGACTCCCTGCCTCTCATTCATTTGAAGTCACTTTCCCTTCCACTTGATCCTATTATTTTACCTTATTTCCTCCATAACAATATAGCATTGCTATTGTTGTATCGGTTATCTTTTTTTTTTTTTTTTTTTAAATTTATTATTGTCTCTCTTCCCATTAGAAGGTCAAGTCCAGGAGAGCAGGAGTTTTGTTTGTTCACAGCCATGGACCCAGAGCCTAGAATAGAATGGGAACATAGTAGGTCTACAGTGGTATTCGTAGGATGAGCGTTTGTCTGCTCTTCATTAAAGCACCAGTCCAGACTTGCCCCCTTCTTGAACCTTTGGTTTTCGCCCCAGCGTCAGTTCATCTTTGGTGGCCTCATTTTGCATGCTTGCATCCAACAGGTGGTTTGTGAAGCCTCTGGGTGTGCACTTTTACGCTAGGCCGGGCTAGATCCAGAAAGACAACAAAGCCCCTGCTTCGTGGGGCTGACTTTGTTGCAGGAGAAAATGAATGTGGAACATGCTACGGGTTCTCTAACTCTCAGATTTCCTTCTACCTCATCCTATAGTCACTTCGGTCATTCGATGAAAAGCGCTCTTCGAGAAGACTTAGCTTGGCGCTAGGGAATCTGTGCGGTGACAGAGGTGGAGGGTCAGCTGGTGGGCCGACGTGGCAGAGCGAGAAGGAAAGAGAAATCAGAGATGGCGTCATTGAGGAAATGCAGGAAATAGGACCAGCAGTTAGCGCAATGGCTATGTCGCTGGACTCACATGTAGTCGACCGCGGTTCAAGTCTCGGACCCAGTGACTTAAACTCACGCCAGGCACGTGTGTGTGCGTGCCCAAGATCCCAAGGGGAGAAAGGAGGAGAAGAGATTGCGGCGTGGCCATCCCCCCTGGGGGTGATTTCTCGCTTTTTGTCTCCCTCTTTCTGTCTCTCTCTGGCTTTCTGGCGAATGCATGTGCCCTATAGCAAAAATCTCTCCAAAAAAAAAATATAGAAAAGAAAAAGAAATGCAAGACATAGAAGGATAATTAGTTCATCAGAAGGAGGACCAGGGAAAAGTCACCTGGACAGAGGGAAGAGTCTACGCAGGTGTGTAGAGGCCAAACGACCGTTATTGATAAGAATGTGCTGTTTGGGATTCCCTAAAATCGACAGGCCTTTCTAGGTGATGACTCAGCTTTCTGTGTCCCAGTGCTATGCAATCCACCCCGACCCAACCCCAGCCAGTCCAGTCCTGGAGTATCTCTTGAGAGCTGGCCGAGGGCCAAACATCAGGAGGCTGCAGAGACACCCAGAGCTCAAGCCTTGCCTTTCAGGAGCTCTGTGTCTGGTCAGAAAGGCTGGCGCTTAGAAGGAAGCAAGAGGGACTGACCTAGCTTATGTTTAAGGCATCACAAGCGAGTTCACATACTTAGGGATTTGTGCTCAATTCACTTGGTAAGGAAAAGCAGCAAACCTCGCTAGAGGGTGACCAGGCCATTCACTCACCTAGCAGGGAGGCATGGAGCACCACATGCCTGGTGCCTTCCAGGAGTTTGGGAGAGAGAACTGGAAAGGGTGGATGGATGCTCTCACGAGGCTTACTCTGGAAATTCACCCTGAATACAACTGAACAGATACCTAAGACCCTCAGATGGTGACAGCATGGCAGAGAAAATACAACAGCAGAGGGCGGGGCTCCCTCAGATGTAGTGTCCAGGGAGAGGGCCCCCGTGGCCCTGGCCAGTCAAGACCTGAATGTAAGGAAAAGGTGGGTGTTTGAGGGTCCAGACAGAGGAGAAAACAGATGCAGAGCTGGGAGGTGGGGACAGCCGTGTGGTTATGTTTCAGGGAAGACCAGGGCCAGTGTGGCTAGATGGGGACCTCATAGATCCTGGGGAGGGCACTGGTAATTATAATCCAGGATGCCATGGGCCCAAGTCCTTATTTTCGACTCACTACTTGAAGGGGGCCTATCCTTTCTCCATCTGGAAACTTCTGATGTGCAGGAAGCTCTAAGGACATTTAACTTCTCTTAGACCATTGACACCCTTCAGATTACTCTATTCCCGCCCCTGTGGGCTCTTCTCTTTCCCACTCTTGAATCTCCTCATTCTACTCCCTGACAGTGAGGATTCGCCCCTGCTGATGCCGAGTCCCCTGAGCCATCCAATTTCCTGTGCATTATTAAATTTATTAAAACAGAAAATCCAGGTGCAGTTGCTATCTTTTTTTTGTTGATCCGTGCAGAAAAGGAACAGGCAAAGAGAAGAAAAATAGTCGCGTGACGTCCGATCGTATCAGCCCAGCACAGGGAAACAAAGGGTGAGGCGGTTTTCTGGTGTGATATTTCATTCACACGCTCGGAGCAATGACACTTGGAAACAATGAGACCAGCTGCGGCTCTCCTTTCTGGAGGGCTCATGGAGTCTGCCTGGCCCTGAGGAGTCAGGGGAAGAACTGTTTATGTGTGGGCATTTGTTAGGTCAGTACCAGTTATCGAGCGGGCACCTGCTGTGTGCCAGGCCCAGCTCTCAGCACAGCACAGGAGTTGTGCCTTTCGGTCCTCAGAAAACCCTTGCATGGGGTCGTGCTATTAGCACCATCTCACAGGGGGCCAGACGGGTGGACTGAGGTCCAGACTGAGGCAGTGCTTTGCTGCTGATCACTGAGTAAGAGATGGACTCTGGGCTTAACTGAGCACGCAGCCTGGGCCAGGCAGCATGACTGCATCTGAAGAGCCCCGCATTGGCAGAGTAGAGCGGGTGAGCTCGTGCTGGAATTGCAGACATCGGGAGTCCCTGCTACCACGGGCCCATCTCATAGCCCAGGAGCTGTAGTGCCGGCGCCCACAGTTCTCAGACAGCAGCCTCACAGGTACTCTTCACACGGCTCTCCCTGGGGGTTAACACTTGTCTACTGAGTGTTGTTTATTTGCTGTTTCCTTGGAGTCAGTGGGTGGGGCGTGTGTATGTATGGTTGTGTGAGTGTGTGTGTATGTGTGTATGTGTGGGGGGTATAGGGGTTCCACAAGGGGCTCTGCAGTCAGCAGGGCTGAGGTTTAATCCCATCTCAGCTACTGACCAACCCACAGCCTTGGGCAAATGACTTGACCTCTGGGTGTTCTGCGTCCTTTTCTGTATCCTGGTGACAAGTAGCCCCCACCTCAGAGGGCTGATGTGAAGCTTAGACTAAGGGGTCTGTGGGGAGCTCTTAGAAGGCGCCTGGCTGTGGTCGGTGCTGGAAAAATGTTATCATGGCCCATCTTTCACCACGTGTCCACTGTGTGGGCAGCTCTGTGTGGGGCATGGGATGAATGAGCCCCTCATCCCGACCCCTTGCCGTTTCCACCATGTGGGGAGGGCAGGAGCATCCTGACTCCACTGCGACAGAGCAAGTGACCTGGGCAGGTGCCCTACCTCCCTGTGCCCCTGCTTCCTTCTCCAGAAAGTGGGGACAATAATCACACATACCCAATGGGACTGCTGGGAGGACAGCCAGGCTGCAGACCAGCTCGTGTCCTGTCACTGCCTGTCTGGTCTCTGTGCCCTTTCTGGCCATGTGGCCGATTTCTGTGTGCTCCCACTTGTTGGTTTTGCTGTTGCCTCCCCTGGGTCTGCATTTGGCAACTTCTTGTTCACAAGTTGTCCCCCAGTGAAGCCCCAGTCATGTCATCTGATGGCGCTCTTTGCCTACTGCAGGCCACTCTGCATTTCTGCCATCAGCAGATTACAGTAGGGGTCCAAGCCAGCTCATTGCCTGTTTTTGTAAATAAAGTTTTATTGAAACAGCAAGGTAGATATGTTTGCTGCTTTCTCTCTGCAAGGGCTCGAGTGAGTAGTGACAACAGAGACCATGTAGCCCAGACAGCTTACAACATTCACTATCTGGGTCTTCATGGGAAAGGCTTTTGGCCCCTGCTCTATTTTTTTATCCCCTTATTTCTTCTTAAAAATTATATAAAACATGTATACACAGTAAAGAGAGAGAGAGAGAAGGAGAGGGAGAGGGAGAGAGAGAAAGAGAGAGCGAGAGCGAGAGCTAGCTCTAACTGGGTCTTGTCATGCTGTGATCCCCCAGTTCCTCAGCTCCCCAAGTGTCTGGACGCCCACAACACACACGCACATGCACCTGGTGTGCCCTGAGGCTGACCTGGAGGTCTGACCCTGTGGTCAGCCATATGGCTTCTGACCCTGCAGGGCACTCGTGTCACCCCTGCACCATGGTGGCCTGGCCTCTGCTTGGTTTCTATTGGCCCTGCATTGGGTGCCCAGAAACAGACACTGGGAGGGGGACTTGAGAGTAAGGAGTTTATCTGGGACGTGATTCCAGGAAACCTGATGAGGTGTGGGGCAGTGAGTCAGGGCAGGTCTGCTGTTTAGCAGCTCCTCTGTACCCATCTGCCACCGGCAGAGGGCTGCGTCTGGGGTGTTGGTTCCCAGAGCTTCTCCTGGGCCAAGAGAAGCCCTCAGGTGGGGTCTGGGGCCATGATCAGCTCCCTGCAGGCAAGGAGCAGCCTTGTGTGCAGAGCGTGGGCGGCACCAGCAGCTCTGGCAGCATCAGTGCGGGACCACTTCCCAAGGCTTTGCAAATTGCTCGCTTGTCCATGCCTGTCTCTCCACCGGCTCAGGCTTCATCGCTGTAGACCTTCCTGGAGGGTGGACACTGAAGAATGCCCACTAAGGGGGTCAGTGGCACTTGTCTTTCTTGCCTGGATCTTCTGCTGTCACGAGACACCAGGAGTCCATCTCTTTTTCTGTCCCTTTCCAATAAAACACAGAAGCCTTGCTTGGGGTAACAGAAGGAGCCAGGGCACTGAGCAAGATTCCCAGACAGTAAGATCTGGCATGAGATTTGCTCTTCATGGGCTGCGTGACTTTGGGCAGAAGCTCTTTAAAGCCGAAGGGCCCTTATGTAAATCAGAGTCTTCAACGCTTCCATTTCCCAAAGAAACTGGGGTCAGAAATGTGACCTCTTTCAAATCGTGCAGTTCCCCAGGAATTTTACACAGGGACGAGTTGGGGCCTGTTTGGCCTCTAAGACTCACCTTCTCTTGAAGTGATCTCTGCTTGTAGCCACAGTGTCTCAGTGAAGCTTCAGTGTCCCCTGAGTTGTGGGAGGACAGGAGGTCATCTGCCCCTTATCTCACCCAACACCCAATACCCACCACCTAGTACTCACTCAGTCTCGTCGAGGCAGCCAGAGGGGTGGCTTAATGCACCAAACTCACACAGCACTCTGCTGTCCAAACGCTTTTATGGCTTCCCCTGTCCTAAAAATAAAGACAGCAATTCCCAGATGTGCCGTCTGGGCCATGGCGCAGTGTCCTAGATTGTAGGCTGCGGAGACCTGCAGTAATAGTGGCCCAAATAACGTAGGTGAGACAGGGAAAAGGCCCTGCGGTTGGCCCAGTAATCAGGACGGAGTGCCAGGAGGCTCACAGATAGGCAGCCCGGAGCCACAACTTACGAACTTGTCGGAAGCTGGATTTTACTCTGTGTTGCGGGGAGAAGCCATAGGAGGACTCTGAGCAGGAGTAGCATAGTCTTACTGATTTAGAAAAGGCGTGCTCATCTTAGTCTGCTCATTATAATTGTTTTACTCACTATTTGGTTACCATATTTCCTCCCCTGCCCCATTCCAAATGAACTGTTCAAGATGGTAAGAATTATGTCTCTCTCTCTCTCTCTGTGTGTGTGTGTGTGTGAGTGTGTGTATGTATATACTAGTATTTTTGGTATGGGACATGTACATTTTCAGGAGATAGACTGAGGCAGAGAGAAGGAAAGTGAAAATCACCCTCAGGGGGATGGCCCCCCAGCATCCCTTCTCCTCCATTCTCCTCTTAGGATTTTGGACACAGACACACACACACACACACACACACACACACACGTTCAGCGTATTTTTCAAGCCGCCAGGTCTGAGACTCTAACTGTAGAGCTGGCCACGTGGAATTCAGCTGCCTTAACCTTCATGCCACCTTCTGGCCCCAAAACTACGTCTACTTTTTACCAATAGTGTATGACCAGCTCGCACAAGGCTGACACCGACGAATATCATTAGAGGGGAGAAGGGGAGGCACGGGGACATCTGCCCGTTTTCCCTGTCACACGTAAACCCAGGGGGACACCATGTCCCAAGCTGTGTCTGCCTCTGCTATTTAGCACATAAAGCACTCGTAGGCCCAACCGTGTGGCCCGCGCGATTGACTTCGTGCTGAGCAAGAGTACATGGTGATGAGAGCTACTTTGACAGCCATTCAACCATCTCCTCATGGCTTTCAGGAAAAGGCTGCAAAGACCGAGGCCTTTAGGCCCACTGGGCAGGCAGATAACTGGAGGATGATTTATTGCAGCATTCTGGTGTGGCAAGAGCCAGTGACTGAAAGGGAAGGAAGTAACTCTGCCCTGGCCACCTCTGAAAGAGTTTAGCAAGTGTTTGGCTTTTTAGCCATGTAGATGCTCCAAGCTACTTTCCTTATGTCCGCAGACGTTATGCCTTATAAGTGGCTGCCCTTTCCTGCCTGCTCTAATTACTCAGTTGCCTGACCTCCCTTTATGGGGTGAGGTCAAGCGGTTTTGGTTGCATTAAACGCATGCGCTCAAGTTCACAAATCGTGAATTGGCATCTTAGAACTTTAAGGAAGAAGAACCCAGATAAATCATTCCCATTAGTGGGAGGGACTACACCCAATAACAAACTGATGAGGGAGAAGCAGCATATATCAGGGCCCAGTTTGGGTGCTTTGGGTAGTGGGAGGTATGGTGTCGCCACCCAGAGGTACCAGAGGTATCATTTATGAACAGCTGTCCCATGGGATGACTTTTGGAACCAAGCTCCTGGCTATGTAACCTCTAAATCTGACTCTCTGGCCCTGCTGGAAATGTCCTAGTTACCCGCTACGCTTTAGTAAATTCCTTGTCTGCCTAAATTTACTGGACTAGTTCTGTGGTTTGTAACAAACAGCCCTGACTCATACCTGGAGCAGGGTGTGGAGCTGCCCCCAAGTGCCAGAGGGGAAGAGGGTGTATTAGGAGAGTCCCGGGGTGCTCCAGACTTACCTGGGAGCCGGAACCAGTCCGAACAGGCAAACCAGGGCGGGCCATCCGCATCGATCACACCTACTTCCTTTTATTTTGTTTTACAACACATACCTGCTGTGCACTGACTGCCGGGCACTGTGCAGGGTGCTGGGCAAAGTGCTGAGCAAGCCAGGCCACTGCCACAGGGAGCTTCTGTTCTGGCTGGAGAGACTGCAGCGGTCACATGCAAATAAGGAAATACGGCATCTTCCAGCTGGGCTAAGTGCCATGGAGGGTGATGTGGTAGAGAGTGCTCGGCACGGAAGGCTACTTGGTCCAGGGAGGTCAGGGGAGCTTCTCGGGAGGTTAAGCATAGGAGGAGGAGCAGCCAGTCACACCGATTTCTAGGGAGCACGAGAACTGGCTGGGAGAGGCAGTGAGCACAACAGCCTGGCGCAAGAACGGCCTGGGTGCGTCATAGGAGCCCCGCGGACAAGACCGTCAGGCCTCCACCGTCAGGAGGAAGTCTGGTTTTTATTTAAATCCCTGGAGAGACTGAAGCAAGGGCATGATACAATCTGATCTGTGTTTGTAAAAGGTGGTGCAGCAGTAAAGCCGGAGGCTCTATGAGAAATCCCTCCTGGGAAGGTTTATGGTTCAAGTCCAGAGACTCTCAGGGAACGCCAGCATGCATGTGGCCATGATTATTGTTGGCTGAGGGCTGGGAGTGGATTGTGGCATTGAGACCCCACCAGGGTCTATATCTCTTTCTCTTTGTTTCTCTATGTGTGTGTGTCTCAGTCTTTCTCATGGGATACATAAATGAGCAAGTTTGAAAAAAAAAAGAAAACAGATTGTGAGCCTGTGGGGGTGGGGCCGACCTCATAGGTGTGAAATGTAGCTCACTGGGGAGCCTGGGAGAGGCTGGGGTGGTGGGCCAGGCACCCTCTGCTTGGCTTGTACCAAGATTCCAGACCCATGGAAAGAAAGCAGGCGACCAGCACAAATGCCCACACTGTGGCAGGAGGCTGTTTTCCAACCGAGAGACGATAGTGGCTTGAATAAAGGTGAAGGTGGTAGAAAAGAGAGAAAGGAGTGGATTTGAAGACAGAGCTGTCTGGAAGGGCTGATAGATTGGGTGTGGGTGTGAGGGAAAGGGAGGTGTCAGACCTAATCAAATAGACACATATCACTGTCACAGAAAGAACCTGTTATCACCACCGACCATGTCCGGGTCAAGAAGTACCACCTGCCACCTCCTCTGTCACTCAACCATAGACACTTCAACATGGAGAGGATCTTAGGGGACATCTAGGGGAACTGTGAACTTTGACAGTTGAGGAAGATCAAGCCCAGGGAAGGAAAGTGGTTCTCGAAGTCAGAGAGCTCGATTGCAGATGTACGAGTGGAATCTGTGTTCTCTGCTTTTCAAGTAAGTGATCTTTCAATATGTCTTTTTATGGGAAGACTGGAAAAACTCTGAACAAGAGAACGTGAAGGCCGGGAACGATTCTGTTCCTAAGCTGCTGTTTCTCAGTCCCCAACTCAGCCTTTGAAACTCCTCCGTAATGCCAGGGCTGAAACGCCACAAGACATTTCTCTTTTACCGGCTGCCTCTTGCTGGGTGCCATAAAGGATGAGCCACATCCTTTCTTCCCACAGGGCACCAGGCAGACACCTCTGAGGCCTGCGTGAGCTCCAGCCTGTTTGACAGTCCCATCTAGGGAGCCTGCTGGGGCCCAGCATCATCTGGGTGGTGCAAACCCGCCTGGGATTGTCCTTACCAATGTGAGTGTGGCTATCTGGCTCTGGTTTACCAGGGCGGCAGACCTGGGCCTCTGCCAGATTGAGGCCCCTGCCTGGTGAGCGAGTAATTTGTTTCCTCCATAGGAGACAGAGCAACAATCAAGAAACAAACAAACACATTCTTTTAAAAAAGACATAAAGGCTTAGTCATGCAAATCAGGTGGAGGAGAGAGAGAAAGAAAAGGGCCTCACTCATATTCTGCAACTTCAGCAGACCCTGGCCCATCAGCCGAATTCTATTAAGACGCCGGGCCCAGAGCTGCAAACACGGCGCGTTAATGAAGGTCTGTCCCAATGGAGTAAATGCCACCCGTTCCCAGGACACCAAGGAGCAGAAAATTAACCAGAGGGTAACCGGGGCAATAGCCACGGCACAATATGGGTCATTTAGAAGTAGTTTAGTTCCTCCCTCTGGAGGCTGTAGAGTGGTGACTGTTCTCACAGCGGGGACAGTGACTTAGCAGCAGGTCCAGGTCTCTCGGGTACCAGGCTGGGGTGTCATTATGATTCATGGCGCCTCTGACATCAGAGGGCGTTTTTGTGATGCAGAGTTACATGTTGGCTAAACACATGCACGGGGCCGGTGAACACGTGTGTGGTTGTGCGTGCCCCAGGGTGGGATGCACAGAGGCGCACTGTTTTGATCAGATACTGGGAGTCG
Source organism: Tupaia belangeri chinensis (assembly GCF_000334495.1). Classification (NCBI taxonomy): domain Eukaryota; kingdom Metazoa; phylum Chordata; class Mammalia; order Scandentia; family Tupaiidae; genus Tupaia; species Tupaia belangeri. The sequence continues at coordinate 1,980,209 of NW_006160120.1, forward strand.
TTTTAGTCAGGTAGGGGAGGGCACAAAGATGCGGGAGAGGAAGAGGTTTATTGTCCTCAAAGATCCCTGGAAACAGGAAGCACAGGTACCATGCAGGACCACACAGGAAACACCGGGCAGGAGGCAGACCGGCCGAGAGTCTCACTGTGGTTTCCTAGGAAGGAGTGGGTGGTGGGGCGGAAGCAGGCTTGGGTGGTTCGGGGCTCATGCATGGGGCTGTGCAGAGCAGCCTTGGGATAAATGCCGTGGAAGGACCAAACAGCGTTTCCCTGTCATCTCATTTATCCCAGTAGACGCCCACTGTTCCTGGGGATGTCCTGGGAGTGGGGAGATGGGAGGGGTGGGGACTGGAATCCTCAGAGAGCAGGATCACCCACTTCATGCACTTTCAGGCTGTCGTGTACATTTCACAGAGCGTGTGTTACTTTCAGTTTGTTTTTTAATTATGAAACTTAGGTCTAATTAAACGGCTATGAAAGAGCACACAGAAAAGGATGGCAATGAAAGGAAAGTGAAATTCTCCCTCTCCCTCAGGCCACGTTGGAGTCATCCACGATATCCTAGATATTTGAATAACTTCCGTAGGCTCTGGGGAGAAGGGCTGCCCCTAGCTGGTGGGGGCCTGGCCCTGGGTGGTTAGGGCAGGTGGACAGTGACCCTGAGTGCTAGAGCCCATAAAGGTGGTTGGGGTATGGGCTCTGGATTTGGTTTTCACGTGGAAAGTGCCTTCTAGGTGAGCTGTTTCATGTCTCAAGGAATTGCCTAACCCTGATAGGGGCTGCCCATGGGGGTCGGCAAGGTCTTGAGATGTCAAAGCACTGAACACAAAACATAAAGGACACACAGACATAGACATGACCCTCCACACCCTCCGACTCACACATATGAAGAGCTGGCTTAAAAATGACTTCCAGGGCCAGCCCCATAGCCCAGAGGTTTAGGGGTGTGCATAGAAAGTTGGATCCCACATGGCCAACTACTCTTAGAATCCTGGCTCTGGCAGCTTGATAAACATGCCGGGCACATGTGTGTACATGCTTGAAATCCTGATAGAATGGAGAAATGGTGGAAAAAAGATTGCAGCAGGGCCATGCCCCATCAGGGAGTGCTTTCTCTCTGGTGAGCACATGTGCCCTCGGGCAATGAAGAAGAAACACCTTCCATTCCTAAAGTCATTCCATCCCTCATATCACTTCCCCCAAAGCGCGTCTTATTATTATACAATGGTGTTCTTTAATTGCCAGAACTCTGGAGAGTTTGCTGGGATGAAGTTAAATAAGACCAAGTGCTGTAACTATGCATTATGCACGTGTTTCACCTTTACGTCTTACTTGGAAAGTATAAAACTAAATAGAGAAAAGAAACCTCAGCCAAACAGCCGGTTTCACATGGCTAGAACGAGAAGGAAATAAAAATGGGAGGGAAGCCTTCTCATTCACGTCACCTCTCTGCTTGCACAGGGAAAGCCATTCAGGCTGCTCCCTGGGTGAGCTCTGTCGGCAGGTGTTCACGGCAGCAGTCGTGCTTCCTGCTCCTCATTCTAAGATGCCCCAACCAGATGGTGGAGGCCTGATGGCGAAGGAGCCAGCTTGGCTTGAGCGACCTGGCTTAGTTGGCCCTGGGCTTCCAACTGGGACAGCAGGGACTCCCTCCCACACCCCTACCTCCCTTCTGCTCATGAAGCAGGCCCTTCCTGCTCAGAGTGGAAGCTTCTCAGCCTGGAAACTTGTGAGATGCTTCCAGATATGCAAGCCCTGGGGTTGAGTGGGGGAACTGGGGCAAAACATACCTAATTATGGTATTATCCACTGAAGTTCAACATCTAGGCAACTTCATGAGCTCTGTATAAATGTGGTTTCTCTAAGGGAAATCCTTTGACTTTGCAACGAACAAGGGTGTGTTCAGTAAAATGTCACGCCATATGCACCATGATACATAGACTGTTCTAAGACAGATATCGTTCTGTGTAGGAATAGAGCTTAGTTGGAGCTCCATGGACAAGGGAAAGACCCACCTGGTTTCTGCTTGACCCTGGCAGGGCCATGGTTCCTCTAACAGATGCTTCCCTTAACCAGAATTCTCTGCTCCCAAGTCTGCTGGCTGCTCCCCAGTATCCATTCCCCTTTTTTTTAGAGCCAACAGAATCTCAAAGTTCTAAGTGGGTATGGAGGAATGGAGACGTTTCCCAGCCTCCCTAGGTGTGGCTACGTGACCATGTCTTTCCAGTGGGATGTGCAGTGAGGCATGTGCAACCTCTAGCTCAAGCCCTTAGAGGCGATGTGGCCTGCTCCTCTTTTCCTCCTTTTCCCCAACATCCTGATGGTTGGGAGGAAGCATGGTGCTGAGCCATGAGGGACCAGAGCAGCCCTGCAGGGACTGAGAATGGCCAAGACAGAAGAAGCCTGGAGCTGGACACTGTGGACCAGCCATGGTGAGTCTGGGCTGTTTCTTCTCAGATGATTCCATGAGAGAGAAAGGAGCGGCAGCTGGACAGAATCCTAGATGAGGCAGACAGATGCCTCACCACTATTGATCGGTTCCTGATGTCTCCGAAAGGGCTCTGCGCCCTGCCCAGCATTCGGCACCACTGTGCCACAGTCCTGGTTGATCATTCCAGCACTAGGAGAGAACTCGGGCATTGGAAGATATGAGCATCTACTTGCTCTAGATTTTACTTCTAAGCCACAGATGAAATCTCCTTGCATGACTTCATCGTAATTGCTGAAGACACTCTGTTCTCATGGCTACACCAGGAAATCAGCTACTCAACAGACTGACCTAGATCAGGGACTCCTCCCACTGCCCCCCCTCCTTCCTGCTCACAGAGCTGGCCTTTCCGGCTCAGAGCAGGAGTGTTTTCTACCCTTGGATAGAAGCGCCAAACTGGTACTGGGATCCATTCACAGTGATGTGATCTTGAGGATGAGAACGTCCCCAAAGAAAGGGCCATTTCTCATTCATGTTCCCCGCACACCAGGCTACTGCACTGCACCGTGCAAAGCGGCCTCAGGTCAATGCTGTGGAGACAGAGTAAGGTTTCCCTGTCATCCCGTCCGTCCCGTGGGACACCCACTGTTCCCAGTGACCTCCTGGGCAGGAGGGGAAGGTGGACCTGGAGGCTGGAATCCCAGAGAGCAGGATCACGCACCTCGCTCACTTTTAGACCACTGTGTCTGTGACTGAGAGCGCATTACTTTTAGTTTGCTTTTCACTTACAAAACGGATGTGCAAATGAACGATTATAGAAAGTCACACGGAAAAGCATGGTGATAAATGGAAAGTAAGGCTGCCCCCCTCCCGCAGGCCATCCTGGTGGTCACTGCCGTATCCTAGTGACACCCACACCCCAGTTCTGAGGTCGTCATCTCTAGATTACACGTGTCGGCTCTCGGCTGTGAAAACGAGCATGGTAGGTCCTTCACGCCACTCAGCTTTCTCTCACCATCCTGAGATGTGTTAAGCTCATTTTTGTTTCTGTCAGCTTTACAGCTTTGGTAACTCAACCTCCCTGTCCCACTCCACTAAGCTGAGATGCTGTCTGTCCAGGAGTCACCTTCTTGCCTATACCCATCTGGGATCTTTCACTGGGGGGACTCTGCAAGGGGAAAAAGGAGTAGGTGTTCTGACAGCACGAGGATCTTCCTCCTCTCCGGTGCCAGTGCAGGCCTGGCACTTAGTAGGTGCTCAGTAAGTTCCTGCTGCATGACTGGGTGGAGAGGACAGTGGGCTTGAGGTATCAGGAGATAATATTGGGGAACCATGTTAATCTACATGCATTCACCCATTCTTGTGACCTACTGAATCAGTTTCATCTGGCTCCGTTTAATGTCAGCAAAGTCTGGAGGGCAGACCTTGGCCCTGGGAGGTCGGCGATAAATGCAGAGCCCTCGTGGCCTGATCACCTTCTGGAGGCCCCACCTCTTGATACTATTGCATTGGGGATTCAGTCTCTCCATGAGTGGTGGAGAGATACAGATGTCAAACCACAGGACCCATCCGGAGCAATGTCTATGCATACAGGCGGGCGTGCGGCCCAGCTGGGCTGACATAGGACATTCATTGTCACTCTTACAGTCCAGGGAGATTAAAGGGACTTGTCCAGACACCAGCAGGGGCGATGTGGAGCTAAGACCAGAGGCCCCTGGAACGTAAACTCTACAGGGGAAGAGCTGCTTGGTCTTGGATCTCCATCAGCTCCCCAGCACCCAACATAGCTCCAGGCTCATAGGGTGCTCTCGGCATACTTTCTGGACAAATGGATTCGTGAATTAAGTCAGGAGTCCCTTACTGCAAGGAAATTCTCACTGGGGATGCTAGGACTAAGACCCCAGCTGAGTCAGATGTGGATCTGCATAGCCTGGACAGAGGACATGGTGACATCCAGTCCCTGGGTGGGATGGACTTCTCAGGGTCCTCCTCAGCAGATTCTACGCTATGAGAAATTCAATGAAAATAAACTTTCTTCTGCTGGGGGTCATCACCCACTAACATGATTCTGTGTTTGGCCGGTAGGAAAGAGAAGGACTTTCCTGTTCCTTCCTGCCTACAGGCCACACTTGCTCTCTGGGGACACACTCTCACATTTGGCATCACTGAGCCATCTGTGGTCCCTGATGGGGACACGAGGTCATGGTCTGCGATGCCACCATGGAACTGAGAAGCAGAGAGGGAGGCTCACTGCCATCTCTGTCCAACCCGGAAGTTAGAATCAGGACTCGAGGGCTCCGATGGTGGCATAGCGATTCAATGCAGTTCTCTGTGAGGCTAACCATGTGGGGAGGTTCCAGGGTCACATCTAGGGACCTCCCTGAAAATACTGGCGTGATCTGGGGCTAGCTGAGCTTGGAATGGATTAGGGCATCAAGACCCTGTTGGGAGTGCTGTCTTTCTCTCTCTTTCGCTCTGAAGAAATAAATAAATAAACTTAAAAAAAAAAAAAAAAACCCTTTGTTAAAAAAACCAAGAGTAGCCGGACTCAGTTCCCACTCTCAATGGGGACGGGCTCTCTGAACCATATTTCGAGGTTCCACTTGACCATTTCTGTGACGCTAAGTTTCCCAGTAGGAGCTTAAATTCATCACCCATGTCACTTGAGGATGAAGAGGTGATCTGTTCCCCACAGCTCTCTCTCTTTCTAGGTAAGTCTGATTCAGCAGGGAAGCAGGGAGCACTGCTCACATGATATTGACCAGCCCAGGCCCACAAAGAGAGGAGTGGAAGGCAGTTTTTACCCAATAAGACCTCCAACCCGGAAGGCCCAGACCATTGCTTTGCAGGTCATATTGTGACAAGGACATGGTACGGGGGGCTGCCTGGGAGGTGGGGCCATTTCAAGTCCTTCCGTGGTGTCAGGGTCCCACCTGATCCCAGTTCTATGACACCATGCTCTGTAGGGCTGGAGAACAACACGCCTTCCCCATCTTGGGGCAACTGCAAATGGTAGTGCTTAGAATAACTACAGAAAGTCAGCAGGGAGAGAAAAGGAATCCTCTGGAGACTGTTTTCTAGAAGGTTTGGAAGCCCTGGCATAAGTGAAGCCCAGAGTTCTAGGAATTAGAAAGTGGATCCAACCTTTAAAACAGGAGCTTCCAATAAGCAGAGAAGAAAAGCGATGCACCAGGGGCCACAGGGCCATGGAGAGTTTATTCCGCGGACAGAAACATGGACTGACGGTGCCGTTAGAAACAACCACCCTGTTCAGCCTTGCCCCTGACCGTGAGCTGACACCCCCTGGTTTGCAAGGATCGTTCTGCAAGTTTGTGCAATGGATGCATTTGGCATCTCCGCTTTCGGAGCCTCTGTGAATGGACATTCTCCCGCGGATCACAGCATTTCACCCCCTTCAGGGAGTCCGCTGGCTTCAGGTGGGCAAAAAGATGCCCCAGGTCGCTGTCTTCCCACCTCTTAGACAGAGCTGCACCTTCTTGGTTGCATTTTTAACCCCCAGAAATGAGCCTGCAAGAGGCCAGAGCCGTTGGTGGTGGGGTGAGGTGGCCTCAGTGGAGGGACAGAGTCCCCAGCCCCCTGGGTGGGCTGGGCCTGGATGAGGGACCTGCCCTCAGTGCAGCTGCAACAACAGAGCTCGACCTCCCAGCTGGGAGCTCTGGCTGCAGGTTTGTTTTTTTTTAAATCAAACTTCAGAAACAAAGATGCCCGCAATTCCCTCTGTGCATAAGAACGTTCCATTTCTGCATCAGGAAGGGCATGATGATGTCATCTGGGTGTTGAAACAGACTAAGTGTTCCCCTGGCCGGAAGCGAGCAAAGCTGACCCCAGCTGCGGTTCCTGGCAGCTTCCTGAAGTTGGCCAGAGAGGAGGACCCCACATGTCGTGTGCAAAGACCATGGAGGATGGTGGAGATAGGAGTTCTCAGCAGGTAAAACATTCTCCTGGTTTCTGGGCAGGCTGGAGGTCTCCCAAGGGGCCAGAGAAGTTTCAGCCCCAAATGACTGGAGGGTTCTCTCAGTGACAAGGGACAGAAGATCTGACTCAGGTGGCTCAGCTCTGAGTGTGCTCGTAGGCTTGTGCACCACGCTTGGTGCTGGGTCTCAGTTCTTCAATGCCTCTACTGGCCTCAGCTGGCTTGCTGTCCTCCATCCCCTGACCTTGGCTAGCCTCCTGTCCCTTATCCACTGGCCTTGGCTGGCCTCCTGTCCCCTGGCCTTGGTTGGTCTCATGTCCAGCTACTGCCACGTGGTGGCTTCACTGCAGGCTCATTCAGAGCCTTGGCAGCTCCAGGTACCCTCGAGGCTCTCCAGGTTCCCCTGTCCTCGGCAGCTCTGGCCTTACTCTCTCAGGTTCAAATCCAGGGCCAAGAACAAAGGTCAGGAAAGCCCTGAGAGTCACTCTGATGGTCAGGTGAGGATCCTGCTGTCACTGAGACCAGGTAGTGCTGGCAGGGCCTGATCTGGCCCCTGAGCCCATCCCCAGGGCCTGGGGCTTGGGGTTGGCTCATCCCAAACACATGAATGGGGGGGAGGTGAATGTTGACGATAGTCAGGTTCTGTCATATAGGGAGGGGAAGTGGATGCTGGACGGTGCCACAAGGGATGTTCCTTCCGGGGAGTAAAACTGTGGCATGACCTAGGCGCATGTGCAAGGAATCCTGAAGGCTTCAGGTGGTCGGTGCAGAAGTTTCAGAGTCTGGATTTAGTCATGAATGTGTCAGCCGACCCAGAGCTCACGCTTGTAGAGGTGGCTGCTGGGTACAGAGGCAGCTATGTTCCGTTCACATCAGAGCATAGATGAGTCTAGGGGCCCAGCTGCTGTGGGACAGTTCATAGGTGCCTGGCCTTCAGGGTCTGCATTTCCCAGCCAGGTCTGTGCTCAGCTCGGAGCTGCAGGAGCCCAAGGGCAGCAGGGTAGCGCTGGTGGTCTGCCTTATTCTAGATGGACAGCTCCGGGGTAGGAAGGCCAGGGCAGGTGTAGGCCACGCGAGGTCCCGCAGGGCCTCTTTCTGTCTTTCTGCTGCCATCCTCAGCTGGAGCCTCTGCTCTTGTGACCTATGGGGGCTGAGGCCACTGTTTCTGGAAAGGCTGAGGAGGTGGCCAGGAAGAAGGTCTTAAATAGGAAACCAGACCGCCCCAGAATCCCAGCAGCCTACCCCATCAGCTAGAACTGTGTCACATGGCATCAGTGACTCCCTAAAAGGGTTAGAGAGCTCGGGACCATTTGGTCCTGTTAGTAAGTCAGGAGAGTGCATGGGGCAGGGGAGACAGCTGGCGCTGTCACCGCCTGGTTAACGGGCCGAGGAGCTGTGTGGACGTGCAGCTGTTTTCAGAGGGCCACGATCACAGCTTCCCAGACACGGATCCCTGCTTTCCAGTAACGAGGGCAACAAACCACGGGACTCTGCCTCAGCCATCCCACCTGGCCTCCGAGCTACTCCAAGTAGCCATGGTGGGGCTCACATTCTGCAGAAATCCCCTAACCTCCACCCGGTTGGTGCAGACCCCGCTCTCTGCAGCTCCTGAACGGTGGCTCTTCTGTTTTCTCCAGGATCCCTCTCCCCTGCTGATCACCCCAGCTCCTGGCCATGTCATTCTGCAAGGCCTTAGCTGTCCTCTGCAGACAAGCCAAGGTATTAAAAACCTCCTCGCTGGCCAGGACACCTGGCAGTGTCCACCAACAGCTCCAGTCTGGACGCGGTCCCAGAGATAAATCCTCTCTCTTTAAAAAGCCACGGTGGCCCATTATTCTGCTTGGAAACACCTCTGAATCTTTGCTTAGAGCCTGGGTGACAGGCCCCGGCTGTTGTGCTCAGCCCTGCATAAAATCACGTCAGCTAGTGACATCCGTAATGAGTAAGTGGGCAGCTTCAGACAAAGTGTACATCAAGTCCCTTGCCCTGCACCCAGGACTGGGTTGGAAGGTTCGAGAGCCATGTCTACAGAAGCAGCGGCTCATGCCCATTTGTGATGCTCCGTCCATGGGGTTCAAACAGGGATGAGTCAGAATGACAGAATGGCGATTCCTGGAGGATATTGCATTGTGCAATATCCCACAGAACTTCGCCAAGTAAAGAGCAACCTTGAAAAACAAGCCGAGCCCATTAAACTATCACCACGGATATTTCACCAGAAGAATACAGAGAACCCCTGCACCCACCACCCACATTCAGCAGTGGCCAGGACTGGCCCCGTCCTCTCCTCTGCTAAAGTATGTGAAGCAGATGCCACACTCCTGTGGAGATTTTCTAGCATCTCTGCAGCACCCTGACCTCCTCTGACCCAAGTTTAAAAACTCCCTGTGGTATGGGACCAGCAGTTAGCTTAATGGCTATGTCGCTGGACTCCATGCAGTTGACCACAGTTAGAGTCCTGGATTTGGTGGCTTAAACTCACTCCGGGCTTGTGTGTGTGCATGCCCAAGATCCCAAGAGGAGAACGGAGGAGAAGGGATTGCAGTGTAGCCATCCTC
>NW_006160120.1:1990300-1996144 GCF_000334495.1 Tupaia belangeri chinensis
GGTTTGTTTCAATTAACCCCAGCCTGGGACACTGGGACTCAGAAGAGCCAGCTTGGAGCAATTGATTAGCAGGGGGAGGTGCGTATTTTAAAAAGGCTTCCTGAACTATGGCTGAACTCACAAAGCTGGTGCTGGTGTCCACGCCTCACCACCTCATCCCTGCAGCTCTGAGTCACTTTCATCAGCTGCCCTGCCCTCCCTGGGTTTGATGTAAATTGGAGCATGCAGTTCTGGTATAAGGGTTGTGCTTCAGGACTCGAGGAAACTCTAACAGCCCAGACAGCATGAATGAAAGCCTGGAGGAATGTCCATGTCTACCCAGGCAAGGTGTGGGCTAAGCTAAGGGCATGCTGTTTTGCTCTGAGTTACCTCCTGGGTCGTGGAAGAGAGTCTGGGAAGGTGAAGGTCCATTTGCAAGAGTTACAGAAAGCACCATGCGGTCAATGGGGTGGTGGCCTGTGTTACGAATGGCAGCTGCTGCCTGCCCTCCTGGGAACCTGCAGGCCCCTCACTGGCCAGGGGACGCTGGACCTTTGCTGTTTTGTTATCTCCCTTATTAGATTCCAAAGGGCCTTGGACACATCTTCATCCCCCTGCCCTCCCAATCCCAGTGCCCAACCCTTGCCCAACCAAGAGGGCATTCTCAGGCCTAATGGAGTCAGTGAGGGGCACCGAGAAGGCTCTGAGCTGGGCTGGAGATAAAGGGACGCCAGAGCTCCCTGGCCACAGGGAGAGGGTCCTGGGAAGTATTTTCTTTTTCTTCTCTCCTGGATTCCAAGCCTGATAAAGCAGCCTTTTCTTTCTGCTCACTTCAGGGGTCCCCACTGCTGAAGCTGGATTAATCTGCCACTATTTCTTAGTGACTTGACATCGCTTTCATGATGTTTTTTAATCCCACAACCCCCTCAGCACCTGAGATAAGAGAGAATTGGCTATAAAAAGGAAACACTTCTCTTAATTACTCTTAAACTCCAGAGTGACCTGCCCAAGGGCAGGGAGCCGAGGCAGCGGGGTGTTTATGAAGGCAGGGGCCATAAATCACGCGGGCTGGTTGCGGCTCTGAGCTGCCATCTGCAGTCCACGTCACTGCTCCCCTCCATGGCATTTAATCAATGGCCTTTCTGGGAGCGCTGAGCAGTGCCATCTCCTGTGGGCTGAGGACCCACCTGCAGCTGCATCTGGAAGGAACATCCAGGAGAAGTGGCCCAGGTCCTCCCTTGGCTGGAGTGGGGAGGTCACAGGACATGCTTTGGTCCATGGGGCAGCCTTGGAGCTCCTGAAACTCCACAGCTGCAGGAAGACGATGGGATGCTCTGTAGACAGGCCTCCTCCAGGCTTACCCTGTGGGACCCATGTGGAAGAGAGGCCCAGAACTCTGAGCCCTGGCAGACCTTACCCCCTGCCTGCCCACCCATAGCTGCCACTTGGCCCTGCCTTCCCCAGAGACCAGTGGGCTGTTCTCATTTCCCCCTTATCCCTGGTCAGGTCAACAGCAAAGGACACCCAGGACATGTGTCCTCCTGGTCCTGACTCTAGTGCCCGCAGCTGTGAGGACCCCACCTCCTCCCCTGACTTCCCACCCCACCTCACCTCCTCCCCTGACTTCCCACCCCACCCCACCTCCTCCCTATCTACTCATTCTGCCACCCCACATGGGTGCCGAGAGCTCTTCTCCCCAAATTTTATATCGTGTGAAATTGGGAGCGCCTCTGGAGAGGGAGAAGCCCCATTTCTGCACATTGTAGAAGCAGCTCAGAGCAGACATGGGGTGGAGGGTGGCGTGGAGTGTGGGTCTGGTTCTGGGTCAGGAGCTCTCTCTGTACCAGGCCGGGATTTGGCCAGTCCTTGGTGACTGGAGACAGTGAAGGGTGAAGAGACCTAACACTGGGGTCCAGAGCACCCCCAGCCCTGTTGGGTGACAGGCTATGGGAGAGGCTTAGCAGGGCTCCGAGGTGATTGGGGGCATTGGTGCTGTGCAGGTGCAGCCAATCCCTCTGCCCTGGGGCATCCTGCATCCCTGCAGCCATGCACTCATGCAGTGGGCAGTTCTCACTGCCACAGTACTGCCTGGAGGGTGTGGCCAGGTGGGGGGCTGCTCCCCAGTACTGCCTGGAGGGTACAGCCAGGTGGGGGGCTGCTCCCTTAGTATAATAGCATCAAAGGGGACTTCCAACACCTCCTGACTCTGGAAGGACAGTTATGCAATTTTTTTTTTTTTAATAAATGTCTTTTTCTTCTTTTTTTTTCTTTCTCTGTCCAGAAAAGCTCTGTGTAGAAGGCTGCTCACTAAAGTGCAATTTTCTAGTAGGAAAGCACTGGCAGTGGTCAAGATGGGAAACAGAACAAAGCATGGTGTAAGGACTCAGGAGACTATTAGGCAGGTATTAGAATAACGCCACAGACTGTGAAGCACCCTAAACTCGTGGGAAAACTGTAAGACAGAAGGAAAACATTGTGTGAAGTGTGAAATGCTGCCACGTGGTGCGAGCGCATGCCAGGCCCCAGACTGCGGGGAGTCCCTGCCGTGTAGACCGCCAAGTGCTCTCAGGCAGCCCCTGCTGCTCACACGTTAACGTGCTCCGCAGCCGCCTGGGGAGCTTAAGACTCAGATCCCCACTCAGTAAGACCTAGATGAGTCCTGAAAGTGTGCATTTTCTTTTCTTTCTATTTTCTCTTCTTCTTTTTCTTTTAGTTATTGCTATAGAGTGTGTGCCCTCCCCCGAGAGAGAAAGACAGAGACAGAGAAAGAACCCCCTGGTCCCCAGGACAGGGCAGAGCCACAATCCCTTCTCCATTTCCCTCTCGAGATTCCAGGCACACATGTGCAAACACGCACCCAATGTCATTTTCAAGCTGCTGGGTCCAGGACTCGAACCACAGAGGTGGCCATGTGGGATCTAGCCACCTTAACCTTCATGCCACCTGCTGGTGCCCAAATTCTACATTTTCAACAAGCTTCCAGGTGAGGAATAAGCTGCTGGTCTACAGATCAGGCTTCAAGAAAGAAGACCTTAAAATGTTTGACTGAACTTTCCTGACTATCCTCGAACTGAAAATAAATTGGTTTGGAGGGGCCAGCAGATGGCGTAATTGTTTCGTCACTGGACTCTCATGTAGTTGCGGTTCGAGTCCTGTACCTGTGATTTAAAACTCATGCCAGGCACGTGTGCATGCATGCCCAAAATCCTGAGAGGAGAAGGGATTGCAGCATGGCCATCTCCCGTGGGGGGTGATTTTTTTGCTTTCTGTCTCTCTGGTGAGCTCACGTGCCCTATAGCAAAAGTTGGTTGGGAGAAGATAAGTGACCTCCCCAGATAAGTGACCTTTCAGGAGAGTGACCTCTCTATACATGACCTCTTCAGGGAACCGACCTCTCGGGCAATGACCTCCTCAGGTAGTGGCCTCTCAGATAAGTGACATTGTCAGGTGACTTGTGTCCTCAGGCAAGTATCTGCCGCAAGATCACAGGGCAGGTGCATGGTGGAGTCAGGATTTGAACACAGATCTCCCCTGTTTCAAAGCTCCCAGCCTGAACTAACACACCTGTTATATCTGTAACTGAGTGGATGATTTTTTTTTGTGAAATTTCCCCATAAAGTCTACAGTTCATCATTGTCTCATTAAAAATAAGAAGCCGTAAGCGATCATAATTAAAGGCCTTTCCTTTTCTCCAACCCGTGGACCATGGACAGCGCTCTTGAATGAAACTGTTCTGAAAGGGTGGAGATAAGGAAGAGAAGGTCAAAGTTGCTTTGGACGAAGGGCAAACGCCGCACATCCATCACAGCGGATCTAACTGTTAACAGCTCAGCACAACCAAGAGGCGTTTTACAGTAGCTTAAAATTGCGGTCATTTTCACCATAAAAACTCAACGCAGAATCTTTGCTGTAAGAGCAACACAGATTTGAAGAGCCTGCTATTACCTCGTTGAACATTTTCAACCACGTTAAGCTCAGAGAGATAAAATTCTCATCCGAACAGTGACACTGAGGCCGGCAAAACCCCAGTGTCTGGCTGGTGCCTGACTTCACGCTTGAACGTGAGCATGCAGCCGAAGCCCACTCTGGGATGCATTTCTCCAGCCACGCTTTGGGTAACCAGAAGAATACGTGTCAGTTGGTGTCTTTATATTAGAAAAAATTAGGAGGGAAGAAAAGACTGAAAAAACAAAAGTGGTCTACAACTGTAGGTGTTCGCCACTTCATTTAGACATGCAGGGACACACTTTGCATGGGTGAAGCCCTGGTTATACTGCTGCAGGTGGTCTCAAATACAAGGCTTACCTAGAAACCTGAGTAGCCAGTGGTACCTGGCCCTGCTCCGCACGCCCTTGCTACCTGTGGTCTGGGCTCGTTGGTTCTTCCTGGGCCTCACTTTGCCCACTGGTTATGGTAGGGGTGCACTGCAAGACCACAGGACTTTCCACGTAATTATCTCGGTTAGATGCTAAGAGCCAGGTTGTCTGGGGGAAGGTGTGTGTTTTGTATAGGCAGTCAGAGAAGGCCCTGGCTTAATGGTGTGGGGGACCAGAATATGCCACCCTTACATGTAATTGTTTGGCATATTTCAAGATGACTATTCAGAAGGGCTACAGGTCAAAATTAGTTTTTTTTTTTTTTTAAATGTACCCCTTCTTAAAAGAAGTTGACATCTATTTAATATCAGTGAAACACTGACTTTATCTGTAAAGTAAGTGGTGGATATGATTAGGCGTTTCCTAGGCTACTCCTTAGCTTTCTAGGAAGAAGGGAGCTTGAGGTCTGACCCTGGCCCAGAAAACATGACTCTTTGCATCTCTTTCCCCCACCCTTTTTACCATATTTCCAAAATCTCTTCTCTCTCTTTTTCTGTACACTATAACATCTTTTGTCACCTGGCCTTGTTCTGAGTCTCATTTCATATGGCTCCCATGCACACAAGCGCAGGTAAATAAACGGGCATGCTTTCTTCCTGTTAATCTGATTGGTAGTTTATTTCATAGACTGAAAACATTGAACCTAAGCAGGGAAGGAAGAAAATTGAAAACTTTGCTACAATAATCTGCTACTTACTGTAGTGTGGCCCAACCATCAGAGCCAGCTTGGAGGCTGCAAGGAATAGAGAACTCAGAGCAAAAGGACTTGGGCAATAAGGGGATTTATGGACTCAAGCCTTCTAAAATCTCAGAGGTAAGACTTCAGACAGCTGTCTCTCAGGACAGCAAGAGCAGGCTGCAGAGGTTCTGCATCCCAAACACCATGTTCACAGGGAGGCTCAGGAGAAGCAGGGAGCTCAGCAACATCTCACCCCTCACTGGGCCTGGACCAGGTGCCCATCCTTCAACCAATCACAGCTGGTGGGTGGGAAGCACTGACTAGATCAGGCCAATCACAGCCCATTCCTGAAGCTGTGGGTAGGGTCAGACCCGTGGGCTAGGAGACCCCGGGGCAGAGGAAAAGGGCCAGGTGAGCAGTGGCCTGTAATCCTGCCTGCAATCCTCCCACAGGTGCCCATTGCCTGGAGAAAGTCACTCAGTCGTCTCCCTCAGCAAAATGAGATTAATTGTAACGTTCTTCTTCCAATCATAAGGCTTAAAGGAGGTCGTAGGAGGTAAAGCCTTTGGAATCAGCAAACCCCCAGATAACTATTAACAGAAGGTTATTGCTGTTATTGTTATTAATGCATCAAAATGTGTTCGTTTACTGTGAAATTGCTTCTCTCAGGATGACGGAGTACCTGGTGTCAAATAGCTCAATCAAAGAAACTAAAAATTCTGTTTTTGCATGGTAAAATTGATATTGCATGAAATTTATTTTTTAATTAAAATTAATTTCATTACACAAGTGATACGTAAGTATATTCCT
>NW_006160120.1:1996337-2001293 GCF_000334495.1 Tupaia belangeri chinensis
TGTACCTGCTCAATGGAGCAGCCTTCCTGCTTAATAAGGCAGATGGTAAACAATAAAACAGAGCAAAGAAGAGGAGGGAACTGGTGGGGGTGGGAGGTCTCCGGAGGCCCCTGGGAGGAGGTGGCGTCTGAGCAGAGGGGTGGGTCAGGAGGACACTGGAGGAGGACTGGCCCAGCAGAGTAGTCCATCGGCAGGACCAGAGGCCTGAAGTGGGGACACCCTGCATTTTCCGGGCATGACTGGCAGGTGGTGCAGGGGAGCTGGAGCAGGGGCAGGGGCAGGGACAGGGGCAGGGAGGGCAGGAGAGACAGGAGGTCAGAGTGGCCAGTGGCCAGGTCAGAACGACTCCTGGGCTCCCAGTGGAATCCAGAGGCATCAGAGTCATTGGTGTACTCACATGGATGTATCCACAAATGTGTATATCATGTTCCCTTGAGGGATTATAGACACGCATGATTATGTGTGTGTATGTGCTTGTGTGGCGGAGCTGACCTGCAAACACGGGACTCTGAGCGGCTACTTCCTCCGCTGAGATGGTCATAGGGGAGGTTTCCTGTCAACCGACACTCTCCATGGTCTTGGGCTGGGATCTCCCCACAGGGACAGAAGCAACCTGGAGCACCTGGAGTTGTCCCCAGGAGCTTTGGGCTGGGTTGGGATAACCTGTGGAATGTCACCAGCGACTCTTGTTCCTGGAATCCCTGTGCTCAACCTCACACGACAAGGGTGGGGCCACACAGCTGATTGGCATTCCGAGCTCATTGGAAGGTCCTGCTTGCCCTTGGCTTTCTCCAGGTGTCTCTTTCACCACCGCTGATGTTTCAGTGTCACATTCCCCACTGTGTCTGCTGTCATTTTGACTGTCTTAACCAACCTGCCAACAAGTTTCTTTAAAAACACCACTCTGGAGCACTTGCTCAGGGGACTAACCTGCTCCGGAATAGCTTCTACCCTCGGCGGGAAGTGGGGCCTGCCCTAGGAGGGTCTGCACTGCCCTGCCAGTAACCATATCCAAAGGAGTGGCTCATTACACAGCCAATACTAAACACCATGACGGGTCCTGGGAGCCACTGCGGATGAAGAGCAAATGCTTTGCTATTTCAGTACCTTTCATGGCATTTGCTCCTGCTTCTGAACACGTGGCCCACATTTTTATTTGCACAGGCTTTGAAAATTACATGCTACATCTACTAAGTGTCACCCTCAGTCATTCTGTCCCCTCTACAGTGTTAAATGAAAACTACGAGAGGCTGTTTTGGACTAAGCATCTGCTCTAGGTCCCCCAACGAACCCCACCACAATGGAGTGCCTCTGCTGAAATGCCACGTTATCAGGCTGAAGGTTTAAGGAAGTTGATCCCCAGATAGACCAGTTTTCCTGAAAGCAGGAGAGCCCATCTACCTGAATTAGGGCCCTAAGGAGCTTATGGCATTTTGTGACTTCTTGGGAATATGCATTTGAAATAGCTCAAGTTACTGGGCTTACTCATTGTGTTGCTCAAATACATTCCTCCTTTACCTTCCATCGCTCACATCGATCAATGATAAAGTTAAAATGTTTCAGTTTCAACGATGTGCCAGGCTGACTGTCTTCACTTCGCCTAAGTCACTGGCAAAGTGACTCCAGCTGGCCATGGGTCATCCTGCTCCTCTTATCAGAGAAACGAGTCACTCGCTGTTCAACAAAGACACTCTGCTGCTCTCCCCTCGCCAGTGGCAACTGTTGCCTTCAAAACCACCTGAAATTTGTAAGCCCTCGGTCCACGATATTCAGGGTGGCTTGAATACCATGTCCCGGGTGATCACTCTCAATCCTAGTCCAATAGGCTCTTTACTTAGGCTCAGCCTTTCTCTTAGGTTGACATCAGTATGTCTCTCAGGTAGGAAGAGGAGCCCCACTAGGGCACTGTCTCCCCAGTATCCTCCATCTTCAGAAAAGGCCACCCTCTCCTCTCAGCTCTGAGGCCTACACTTGAGCGCGGTTCTTCACTCCTCTCTTCCACACTATACTGTCCATCATCAGCAAATCCCACCAGTTCTGCCTACGAGAGACCGGCAGCATCAGACCCCTTCGCCCTGTCCATTGTGACCACGGGGCTCAGGTCACAGTCACCTCCTCCTGGCTTCCCCCTGTCTCCCTGCTCCGGCTCCTGCCCCACAGCCCCAACTGTTCTCTGATGGATACTCCTCTTAGAGACCAGACCATGTCCTAGTTGTTCAAACCTCGGAGTAAAAGCTGAAGTCTTCGCAGGTCCCACAAGGCCTGGGTTAAGGTGATTCCCACACCCTGTATTCCCATCACCTCTCTGGCTCACCCCCCATGCTCCCCCTCACACACGTGGCTCCAGCTGCCCTGGCCTCCTTGCCGTTCCTCAGATTCATCTGTCATGGTTTAGCCTCATCATTCCCTCTGAGCCCCTAAATCCCTGAAGCTCTTGTATTGAAGCAGACCTCCATTTTGAACTCCTCTCTATATTGGGAACTTGCTTTCTCCTTTTGCCTAGAGTAAACAGAGTGATTAACACGCCTACTGTCTTTGCTAAATAACCGGAAACTCGCTGAGTAGACCATAACACTATCTCCTTCCACCTCATCAGCCAGGCCTTTCTGGGTCACCTGGCTAACCTGAGCCGCCCTGGCCCTTTCTCCCCCATTCACCTGCTTTACAGGTCTCCACAGCACCTGCTGCATGGTCGCCCCTCAGTCTTCACTGTTCCTCCCCCCAAGACAACGGCAGCTCCATGAGGACTGGGTCACCTGCTCTGCTCAAGGCCGAGTCCCTCGTGCCCAGCAGAGCTGGGGGCCCAGAGTCAGCACTGGAAGCAGCTCCTGTGGGTCTGATGATGAACGGGAGAAATCAGGCCGCAATCCAGGAAGGTGACGCTGCTCCCCTGGGAGTGAAAGCGATTCTTGGGGTTCTAGTCTCTGTATGTAATACACAGACCCCTGGACAGTGCATAAACCTCTGTCTGGTATTCCCGTGGTATTAACATTTCAGTCAGGGGGAGCAGAAAAGAAATGTCTAAAAAGGCTCTTGTGGGGTGACAATGAAATAAAGTTAAGGAACACTGAATCGGGGAACATCAGCTAAAACTACACTGGCCAAGGCAGTGGCAGGAGTGTGAAGACAACCTGAGATGAAAAGTCTGCTACACAGCCGGTCCTTCCTCCTGGTGGGGAGAACAGGAGAGCCTCCTTGCTGTGGGGAAACATTTCTTTTTTCCCTGCCAGGGGACAGACGTACAGAGGATGATATTTACATTTTCTGAAGCCTCTAATTTTCTCATTTATCATTTGTCAGAGCCCGAGCCCTTCGTCAGCCATGTGATGTTTGCAAACAGCTAATGACCCTTCACTAAACAAATGCCCAGCGGGCGCGGGATGCTTCCTGCACTGGGACTGCTGACTCTGTGGTTAGGGTCCCTCTGCATTGTGCTCAGGGTCTTGGGTGTCAGGGCATCTTCTGTCCCCTTAGCCCAGCAGCTCTGGGAGTGTTTCCCCAGCTCAGTGATGAGAGAGCCATGGAAACCATCTCAGCTGCCAGTTTGGTAGATGACCAGAGCCCAGGACACCAGGTCCACTGTGTGGGGTAAAGGTGGCTTCAGGACTGAGGGCTGAGGTCTCAGGCCTGACGCAGGTTTGCTGTTCCTGCTCAGTGGCGGAAGTTCAGGAGGGACTCTCACCAGCCCCAGGGAGGCAGGGGAGGCTGCACCTGGGCCCCTGGAAGAGGAGGAAGTTTAGGAGAGGGTCCCTGGGACTTGCTGTGAGCCACACCCAGGTCCTCCCTCACCAGCAACCTCCAGCCTGCCGCTTGCCCAGCCCCTGGCTGCTGGGTAGACCTCAGCCTCCTGGGAACAATTCATTCCTGCCCCAGGACAGTGATTCTGGGTCAGTGACCCAGCAGAGGGCCCCGGTTCCTGCTGAGTCCCCGGGCTCTAGTGACAAAGGGACATGAAGAAAAGCACAGTCCTCTCTGGACTTGATCTTGGACTGGCTCAGGTTGTAGGTTGTGGCACACTGACAGGCTGCCTGAGCCCGTGAGCAGGATCTTGGAAGACGGAAAATAGGGGCTAGCTGGAGACATGGTGAGTAAGGCAGCTGGATCCCACATGGCTGCATTTCGAGTCTCAGATCTGGCGGCTTGAGGAACACGTCGGGAAGTGTGTGTGCATGCCCACAGTCGTGAGAGGCAGAGACTTGGAGGGGAAGGAGTTGCCGTGTGGCTCCCCTCAGGGGATGCTCTCTCACCACCTCCGCCCCCAGCAGTGTATATGACCTTTGGCAAGTTAAAAAAAAGAATAAAAACAACAACAACAAAAGAAAAAGGAAATGGAAAAACAGTTTGGTTAAATCGTTACATGCTTGGGAGTCCAGGGTTATTTGAGGATGGCTGAGGACACCTTGAGGCTGGGGGTCCACACGGAGAGGGGTGGGGATGCTCCTGTTCATGGTGGATCCATGTGTGTTCACCGACAAGCTCGGGGAGCTCACTCCTCAGGGAGTGGAAAAGTTCAGACATGTTCCCTTTGTGTAAACGGAAGCCACACTGGGGCTGTGGTCACACTGAGCTCAGGAGGGACGTCCTGGCGGCTGAGGTCCCCGCTCAGCCCAGCCGCCTGGGTCTGTTCAAGCAGAAGTTCAATGAGGAGGAACTGGAAGCAGAAGGGACAAGAGACGAGACCGACTGATGGGTCGGGAGGAGGAAAGGGCCAGGTGAGTGTGGAAATGAGCAAAAAATGCACATGCTTGTCAAAGTTTCAAAATCACTCGTGGATCGCCCCACACAAGAGACAACTCAGTGCTGAAGTGCTAGACAGAAAGTTTGAGCTTTCATGTCACATAAAAAATTAGAAATAAGGGAACCAGCAGTTAGCGTAATGGCTATGTCGCTGGACTCCCACGTAGTCGACCGCGGTTCGTGTCCCGGACCCGGTGGCTTAAAAAAACTCACGCCGGG
>NW_006160120.1:2001355-2007888 GCF_000334495.1 Tupaia belangeri chinensis
CTGCTGAGTCCCCGGGCTCTAGTGACAAAGGGACATGAAGAAAAGCACAGTCCTCTCTGGACTTGATCTTGGACTGGCTCAGGTTGTAGGTTGTGGCACACTGACAGGCTGCCTGAGCCCGTGAGCAGGATCTTGGAAGACGGAAAATAGGGGCTAGCTGGAGACATGGTGAGTAAGGCAGCTGGATCCCACATGGCTGCATTTCGAGTCTCAGATCTGGCGGCTTGAGGAACACGTTGGGAAGTGTGTGTGCATGCCCACAGTCGTGAGAGGCAGAGACTTGGAGGGGAAGGAGTTGCCGTGTGGCTCCCCTCAGGGGATGCTCTCTCACCACCTCCGCCCCCAGCAGTGTATATGACCTTTGGCAAGTTAAAAAAAAGAATAAAAACAACAACAACAAAAGAAAAAGGAAATGGAAAAACAGTTTGGTTAAATCGTTACATGCTTGGGAGTCCAGGGTTATTTGAGGATGGCTGAGGACACCTTGAGGCTGGGGGTCCACACGGAGAGGGGTGGGGATGCTCCTGTTCATGGTGGATCCATGTGTGTTCACCGACAAGCTCGGGGAGCTCACTCCTCAGGGAGTGGAAAAGTTCAGACATGTTCCCTTTGTGTAAACGGAAGCCACACTGGGGCTGTGGTCACACTGAGCTCAGGAGGGACGTCCTGGCGGCTGAGGTCCCCGCTCAGCCCAGCCGCCTGGGTCTGTTCAAGCAGAAGTTCAATGAGGAGGAACTGGAAGCAGAAGGGACAAGAGACGAGACCGACTGATGGGTCGGGAGGAGGAAAGGGCCAGGTGAGTGTGGAAATGAGCAAAAAATGCACATGCTTGTCAAAGTTTCAAAATCACTCGTGGATCGCCCCACACAAGAGACAACTCAGTGCTGAAGTGCTAGACAGAAAGTTTGAGCTTTCATGTCACATAAAAAATTAGAAATAAGGGAACCAGCAGTTAGCGTAATGGCTATGTCGCTGGACTCCCACGTAGTCGACCGCGGTTCGTGTCCCGGACCCGGTGGCTTAAAAAAACTCACGCCGGGTGCGTGTGCGTGCGTGCTCAAGATCCCGAGAGGAGAATGGAGGAGAAGGGATTGCGGCGTGACCATCCCCCCTGGGGGGTGATTTCTCGCTTTCTGTCTCTATGTCTCTCTCTGTCTGGCGAGTGCACGCGCCCTACAGTGAAAATCTCTCCAAAAAAAAAAAAAATAGAAATAAATCAGATGGATCCTTAGAGCAAAAAGACTTAGTGACATGTCAGTTTTAAAACGGAAGATGTCCAATTTCCCTGTGTGCTTCCAGAGAATGGGAGAAAGGCCCCAGCAAGGTGCGCTCCCCACCTCACGACTCCGAGAAGAACCGGAAGCTCCATCTTGCTTCTGGGGTTTTCATTCTCAAGGAGCTCAGAGCCCCAGGGATCTACCCTAGAGCAGATTTTCTAACGCGGAGCTAAAAAAAACGAGAGGAGCATCTCAATGTTCTTTTTTTATAAAAAACTAATTTGCACCAAATTATTTAGCATTGCTGGTGGCTCAGTGGCTCCTTGTGTTGGAAGGTCAGATCCAACAGGAGTTCCACATCGTGGCCTGGGTTTGCGCTTGGGAAAGAAGGCATGGGGTGATGTTCCGGGGGGCAAATGTCCTCAGGTGTGTGGTGTACCGGCCCCCACACAATTCTTCACACCCACCTTCACCTCTGCACATAGAGCCATGGGAAGGCGTCAGGTTTTAATTTCAAATTCAGGTTTAGGTTTGTCCTCTTCCTGACTATGAACTGAGGTTACATCAAGAGTGAGTCAAGAGTCTTAAGTGAGGATGTTCATAGCAGTGTTGTTTAGAATAACCAAAAGCAAAAGCAATATCTGAAAATGAAAAACAAAGAGAAAACAACCTTATTGTCTAGTGACAGAGGACTGCTGAGATGGGTTTTTGCTTCTTTATGTGATGGAATACTTTGTAACTAGTAAAACTTGAGTTTTTGAAGACTGCTTTATGACATAAGAAGTATATACAATAAAACCTGAAGTGAAAATCAAGTCAGAATCTGAAGAGAACATATTCAAACCAAATCTTAATTTTACAAACCAAGCAGACTTTTTGTAAGTACATTAAAAATACTGGATGAATTGGATTTTAGTTTTTCTTTATTTTCAAGGGACATTTTGCCAAGTGTCTATTGTATTTTAAATCAGCAAATCTGTAGACGCCATGAAAAGTAAAGATAACAACGGTAGAGCAGCCTTGAGAGATGGCCTGTCACTGTCTTTTCAGCTGGGGCATTTTTCAGCCTCACACACTCTCCTTCCTTGGGAAGCCCCCGGGGCAGGGACCCTGTCTCCCTTCTGTCTTGGTGGCGCCAGGATCACAATCAGGGTTCAGTAAATAATTGATAATAGCAAAGAACCCAAAAGGGGTCCACTCACTTCAGGTTGGCAGCCCGGGGACTCCTCAGGGCATTCTCTTAAGTGCATTTCATTTGTTTTTAATTTTTTTCTAATGTAAAAGGATGAAAATTAATGGCAGGAAAGAGCTGTTGGCTGACTTAGAGCAGGAAAGGAGAAAAAAAAGAATGAGCCTAGTCACTGCAGGGCCACGGGGCATAGCCTGACCCTGGGCACCTGCAGTGGCTAAAATTCTATTTTTTTGGGGGGGGGATTAGGCAGTGCTTTGAGACTCTTTGATCAAAGAGTAAAAAAAAAAAAAGCAGATGTTGTATAAAAACACACTCAAGAGACCAGCAGATGCTGTAATGGTTATGTCGCTGGACTCCCACATAGCTGACCACTGTTCAAGTCTTGGACCCAGCAGCTTAAAACTCACGCCAGGTGCATGTGTGTGTGTGTGTGTGCATATGTATGCGTGCCCAAGATTCCTAGAGGAGAATGGAGGAGAGGGGATTGCAGTGTGGCCATCCCCCCAGGAGCTGATTTATCACTTTCTGTCTCTGGAGAGTGCAGGTGTCCTATAGCAAAAATCTTTTAAGAAAAAAATAAACACACTGAAGATCATGACTACACACAGGAAATAGACTTAGAGATTACGGAGAATGGTCTCTTTAGCTGAGTGGTTCACTAACAGGTGTTTCCTTAGCATTCATGCTTGCCAGGCACTGTTCTGGGTGCTGGGACAGGGCAGGGGACCAGTGTTCCCCAACACGATGTTAGCTGACAGTTGGAGGACAAGCAATGTTCACTGAACAGCCATTGTATGGCACGTCAGTGGCTGAAGTTGCTATAAGCTATGGTGGTGATGAAGGGCAAGGTCATATAAACAGTCAAGGAGGACCTCCCTGAGGAGGTGAGCGAACCCTGGGAAGAGCGAAGCAGTGGGTTGAGCAGGTGCAAAGGCCCTGAGAGACCTTGGTGATTCTGGGGGAGAAACAGGAAGAGGGTTGTGTGGCCTCCAGTAGATGTCCTCAGGCCTCCTGGCTAGATCTGGATGACATGCTTACACTTCAGCCAATCAAAAGTGCTGGGGTAAGGATTACTGGGATGGGACCGGGAGACATTGGTCAATCATTTTTGTCACTTATGGCTGGGCCAGGGCCACCTCCATCTAGTGTATTGTTTTCTACCACCCAAGGGAACCGAAGCCAAGTCCTGCTGTCATGGAAGGAAGGAGAATGATCATTCAGTCTTTCTGGCTCTGTCCCTTCGTATCTTCTCTCTCTCTCTCTTGCTCGCTGTCTCTCCCTCACGCCCGCTGGCTCTCCCTCTCTGCAATGGATGTGAGGCACCCCAGGGTCCTGCATTCCCTGGGCTCCCAGCTCTGCAGGCTCAGCCCTCCCCCCGGCTGTGTTCCTAGTATGAGCTGTCTGCGTGTGGGGAGGAAGCAGCGGAGCCTGGGCTGCAGACCCTCCCCATCCATCCCACCCCACCACCAGAGCTGAGCAGCAGACGCGGAAACCAGCTCTGGGTTCCTGGGCTCCAGCTTCTGAGGACGGTTGTTGAAAGATATGGGTAAGTTGGGGGCTGGCAGGTGGTGTGGTGTTCCGGTGCTGGACTCCCACATGGTTGATTGTGGTTCAAGTCCTAGACCTGGCGACTTGCTTTCTCACTTTCCCTCTTCTCTCTCTTAATTTATTAAATTAAATAAGTAATTCATAAAGAAAAAAGAAAAAGAAAGAGAAAGGGAGATATGGGGAAGTTGCAGAACTGCAGGGAAATTCAAAAGGCAGACTGTAGGGGAATGGGCAGGGAGCATCGAGAAGTCCCTGTCCCACCATCACGCTGAATGCCCTCTGATAGTTTGGGCTGTGTCGCTGTTCAGGATTCAGGTCCCCAGAGAATGGGCTTGGCCTGCCCCGGTCACACCTCAGTCCCTGGACTGGAGAGGCATGTGGTCTGACTGGGTGGAGGAGTTCGACCCGGTGAGGCCCCAGGATCTGTCTGAGCCCCCAGACCTTTGAGCTCCGCTTCTGGTCGGATCAACACGTTAGCAAGGCTACTGTTGTGCACCCCCCGACCTTGGAACATAGCTTGGGTCAGTTAGCATGTCAGCAAGGCTGCCATGGTGGACTCCCACACATGGCTGACCACAATTCAGGTCCCAGACCTGATGGCTTGCATTCTCACCCGCAGCTCCCCGCCCCCCGCTCTGTTCCTTTCTGGTCAAGTTAAAATAAGTAAATAAATAAAAACGTTGGGACCAGCAGTTAGCATAACGGCTGGACCTGGTAGCTTGTTTTCTAACTTTCTCTCTCTCTGCCTCTTTCTCAGTGGGGACCTGAAGACCTGTCACCAGAAGGAGGTTGACACCCACGAGCAGACACACGCCCTGTCCATCCCCACCTGGCTCAGCCCCTCCAGCGGAGCAGCCTGCCCATCCCTCACGCTGCTCCATCTCCATCCTCCCACAAACTGCCCCTCCTGTCCGCTCCTCAGACTTCCATCGTCCTCTGAGGCCCTGGCTGAAGCTTCTCCCTCCAGCGCACACCAGCCGATGCGGCTTTGCCGTCTAGGCTGCTTGGCCGGCAACGTGGGCACCCTGAGCGAGTCGGTTACATGTTTTGGGGTCGTCCTGGCCCTGGGGGTGTTTAGTGGCACCCTGGCCTCTCCTCTGAAGATGCCAGTAACGCCCCTATCCCCAGATGCCATGATGGTCCAGACTGTGCCCAGACATCGGCGAGGGCACCCACAGGAAACATTCTCCTGGGTGAGATTTTCGATGGAATATCCTTACAAGCGAATATTTAACATTTACCGTAAAAGTGCTTTTGTTACCATACATTGATTATCCAGGTCAAACACATTTGCCTAAGTGGGGAAGAGCACAGTGATTCTGTTCTTTTGATTTTAAGCTCAGATCTTTACTCTTACGAGATGTGCAAGTTTGGAAACCCTTGAAATTTATAATGTGAAGCTGGGAACACATAACGCTGGTGGCCAATTTAAAAAATTCTTACGGAAATTTATATTCATTAGAAGTGATGACAAGTTCTGGAATGGGATTCTGCACAGTCAATTTAAGGGAATTTGTTTCAGGGAGATAACTGAAGAAACAGCAAGCCGAGAAGCCAACTTGGAGGGGCCCCGTGGGAAACACAACGGCTTGAACAGAGCTGAGCTGGGAAGGGGCTGAGCGCCTGTCCCACGGGGCTGCATATTTTCCAGTTCTGGGCAGCTCTCTCCGTTAGCTACCAGTGTGCTATGGGACGGGGAGGACGACTGTCTGCAGCCCTCAGAGACTAAGACAGTTGTCCTCCTGACTCTATACGGTCTCATCCTTCTAAGCAATGCTTTAAGATCTTTAGTGGTGAGATCCCTGGCATTTAAACGAGTTCCCCTGAGGGCTGTGACCTGACAGGGATGGGAAATAGAATGCAGGCAGAGGAAGGTGAGCTGGCGCTGGGACTCGGGTTTTATCCGGAGCATATTCACCAGGAAGGGTAATGGGCAACTCTTTTTTTCCCTGGGCCAGCAGGTGGCATGGTGCTGAGCTCCCACATGGCCAACCACGGTTTGAGTCCTGGACCTGACAGCTTGAAAAATCACACTTGATATGTGTGGATGTGCATCCAAAATCCCAAGAGGAGGGTGGAGGAGGAGGAGAAGGGATTGTGGCATGGCCATGCCCCTGGGTGGTGATTTCTCATTTTTGTTCTCGCTGTCTCTCTCCAGTGAGAACATGCACCAGAATATATTTTTATATATTATATATATATAACCATAGGCTGTGTGCACTCACTGGAGAGAGAGAGAGAGAGAGAGAGAGAGAGAGAGAGAGAGTGAGAAATCATCCCCTAGGGAGGTTAACTATGTTGCAGTCTCTTCTCCCCTATTCTTCTCTCTGGATTTTGGGCACACATGCAGATGTTCCAGAAACGATTTCCAAGCTTCTGAGTTCAGGACTTGAACCGCGATTGGCCTTGTGGGAGTCCAGGGCCTTAATCACCATGCCATCTGCTGGCTCCACAACAATCTTTTTGGTGTATTATGCTGACACAAGTGGTATTAAGACCTTGCTCAAAAGGCTTTCGAGGGAACCAGCAGTTAGCGTAATGGCTATGTTGCTGGACTCCCACGTAGTCGACCGCGG
>NW_006160120.1:2008088-2075773 GCF_000334495.1 Tupaia belangeri chinensis
AAAAAAAAAAAAAAAAGGCTTTCGAGAAAGCATCCTGAAATATGCAAGTGTGGTGTGAACAGTTGGTCTATGAGATCCCTGTGAAAGGCATCCCAGGGGCGTAGCTGTATGGGCCGGCGTGCTCACTCACCTGGTCCCTAAGTGGTCCAGGCTTTAACTAGGCCATACCAGGTTCATGCCCCAGCCTCTGGCTCTGAGACTTAGAGGTGAGAGTGCAGGAGGAATCAATCGGCCCTCTGCGAGGGGGAGAACCCAGGCACCTTCTCTATAGAAGCTTTTCATTCTACAACCTGCTGTGACGTTCAGAGTCCAGCTTGGAACTGCTTCATCGGAGAGCGGAGAGGTTTTTGCTAGGGTTGCCTTCCTGTTGGGAGTACAGATATATTGACCTCATTTCCCAGGCTGTGAGTGAGAGGACTAGTAGAAAAGCACCTGCAAATCACTTTACAGGCAACAAAACCACAGAGAAACCCCCTGGAAATGAGCCTGCACGACATATCGACTTCACTGGAAACGCTGTTTCGGGGCTCTGTTCTTTACGCCAGAGAGATCCGTCAGTGCAGAATAAAGCTTGCTGCTGTGCCCGCGTGCCAGGTTCCAGTGCTCTCTAAGAGCATCCTCAGGTTGATGGGTAGCTGGCTCCGCGAGGGCGATGGAGCTGGGGTTTGAAATGCTCCGGTTATGGCACTTGTAATTTCCCTTGTAAGGGCGATTTTGAGTTTAGCAACAAAGCGACTGTAGGTAGACATCGACCCTGAACTTTAAAAGGTAGTTTAGACATTTTTCCATGTCTTTGTTAGCCAAAGGACAACCACACACACACACACAAAGTACAAGGACGATTGCAGAAGGAGCACGTTTTCTTTGGCTCCCAGAGTGTAGACATCCTGGATAGCACAAGTCCTACTTGCTCCTGGACACTTGTCACTGATGAGTCTCAACATTTGGAAGAGTAAGAGGCCCTTGACGTTGCCGCCATTGGGGTGGGGCGTCTCAGTGATGAGGTCTCGCTGGGAGGCTGGACGAGGAGCCCTGCCCTCGGCATCAGGCTTGTCTCCTTTTTCTGTCGGAGACCTCCCTGTGTGTTTCCCTGACGACTGGGACCCCTCTGTGCCAGAGTGTACTCTTAGAGAGACTTTCTCACTGGACATCAGCTCAGCCAGCAGTTTAAATATCTCACCTCTCAACACACTTTCATTTTCAGAAGTGGGCTGATCCATGTCCCACTCATAGTCACTCATAGCCCCAGCAGGGGTCGGGTGTCTACAGTATGTTGGGGTAGAAAGTGGTGGGGGTCTCCAGGATGAAGAGGATTATCCCCAGGCCCCTCTTTTCTAGAGAAGTGTGTGGTGGGCACATGTGCTGGGTTGTGTATGTGGGCATGTGTCCTGGGGTGTGTGTATGTGTGTGTGTGTGTGTGTGTGAATGTCTGCTTGTCCCCTGGGTTGTGTTTGTGCATGAATGCATATGTGCTTGTGTGTGTGTGTGTGTGTTTGTGTGTGTGTGCCTGCATAGGTGCATGTGTGTGCATATCTATTTTGCTTTCTCTGTTACCATGAAGGCCCTGGGAACCAGGCCTCTGCACCCATTTCTGCTGTGAGTACTGTTGCCCCATCACCTGGAGTTCACTGGGTCTCACTAACCCAGGAGTGTGGCAAGGTGAGCTGGGAGCAGCCAATTACTTTTTCAAGTCTGGAGCATTCAAACTGGCTCAGAAAGAATACTTCATCGTGAACACATTTAGCAATCTGGGATGAGTCCATAGCAGTATCACATTCTCCTCCCCACTGTGATTGGTTCAGGGGTGAGTGCACAACCTGAGGCTCAGCCAATGAGTGAGAAGAATTCCCTTCCACCAGTGAAATATGTCCAGTACTGGACATGTGACCGTGTCGGTCCAATCAGAGTGAAGACAAGACCTTTATTTATGTATATATGTATGTAGTATTTCTTTATTTATTTTTGGATAGGTTTTTGCTATAGGGCACATGTACTCACCAGAAAGACAGAGAGAAACAGAGAGACGGAAAGTGAGAAATCACCCCCCGGGCCATGCCGCAATCACTTCTCCTCCACTCTGTTCAGGATCTTGGACACGCACGCACATGTGCTAGGCGTGAGTTTAAGCCACCAGGTTCGAGACTTGAACCATGGTCGACTACATAGGAGTCCAGCGACATAGCCGTTATGCCAACTGCTGGTCCCTATTTATTTATTTTTATTTAATTAAACAAATTTAAGAATTATTTTATTTAACTTTATTTATTTATTTATTTATTTATTTATTTAAATTTGACCAGAGAGGGATGGAGTGAGACAGAGAGAGAGAAAGCAAGAAAGCAAGCCACCAGATCCAGGACTCGAACCAAGGTCAGCCATGTGGGAATCCTGTGCCCTTAACCATTATGCCACCTGCTGGCTCCTATTTATTTATTTTTAAATAATTATTTATTTAATTTCATTTTTTGTTATTCTTTTTTAATTTGACCAGAAAGAGACAGCAAGAGAGTGTGAGGGAAAGTGAGAAAGCAAGCCACCAGCTCTGGGACTCAAACTGCTGTTGGCCATGTGGGAGTCCAGCATCCTAACCACCATACCATCTGATAATCTCAGGACCTTTATTTATTTATTTATTTATTTAGAAAGAGAGATTTTTGCTATAGGGTGTGTACATTCGCCGGAGAGACAGAAAGCAAGAAATCACCCCTCAGTGGGGATGGCCACACTGCAATCCCTTCTCCATTTTCCTCTTGGGATTTTGGGCATGCACATACATATGCCCATTGTGAGTTTAAGCTGCCCAGTCTGGGACTAGAACAGCAGTCAACTATGTGGGAGTCCAGCTATGTAACCTTTATGCCATCTGCTGGTCTCCAGGGTCTTTATTTATTTATTTATATTTATTATTTTTTTGGAGAGGTTTTTGCCATAGTGCATCTGTGCTCGCCAGAAAGACAGAGAGAGACAAGAGACAGAAAGCGAGAAATCACCCCCCTCCCCCAGGGGAGATGACCATGCCACAATCCCTTCTCTTCCATTCTCCTCTTGGGATCTTGGACACGCACTCATACGTGCCCGGCGTGAGTTTAAGCCATTGGGTCTGGGACTCGAACCGTGGCCTACTACATGGGCGTCCAGTGACATGGCCATTATGCCAACTGCTGTTCCCTCCAGGACCTTTATTTTGAACAGATTTCATTTTTTTTGGCTTTAGGTTAACAGCAAAATGAAGAGAAAGTACATAGATTTCACGTATAACCCCTGCCCTAATCCTGTACATCTTCCCCCCATCAATGTCCAGTACCAAAACAGCATGATCATTACAATTGGTGAGCCTACACTGGCACGTGATTAGCACCCAGAGGTGTCATTTGCATTGAGCCATTCTTGGTGTTGCACATTATGTGACTTTGGGCAGATGTGCAATGACACGTATTCTTCATCATAGTATTATACAGAGAATTTTCACTATCCCCAAATTCCTTTGTGCTTCCTCTGCTCATCCCTCTGTCCATCCAACCGTTGGCAACTACTCATCTTTTTACTGTCTCCATAATTTTACCTCTTCCGGAATGTCATCTAGTTGGTGTCATACAGGATGGAACCCTTTCAGATGGAATCTTTGCTTAGTAATATACATTTTAAGTTTTCCTCATGCATTTTCATGGCGTGGTGGCTCATTTCTGTTTAGTGTTGAATAATATCCCCTGGCCTGGGTGCACCCCAGTCATCCATTAATCCACTGCAGGACACTTGGTGGTACCCACGTTTTGGCAGCTATGAACAAAACTACCACAAACATCTGTGTGCATATTTTTATGTACTAAGTTTTCAACTCATTTGGGTAAATACCAAGGAACATGGTGGCAGGATTGTGTGGAAGGAGTATTTTAGTTTTGTAAAAAACTGCTCAATTGGCTTCCAAAGTGACTGTGCCGTTTTGCAACCTTACCAGCAATGAATGAAAGTTCCTGTCGCTCCACATTCTCACCAGTATGCAATGTTGGGATTTTGGATTTTCTCCATTTTAAAGGTGTGTAATGTCTTGTTCAATTTATAATTCTCCCAATGATATATGATATTGAGCATCTTTTATTATGTTTACCTGCCAGCTGTGTAACTTCTTTGGTAAGGTCTCCATTAAGATTTTTCACTCATTGGGGCCAGCAGGTGGCATAGCAGTTATGTCATTGGACTCCCATGTGGTTGACCGTGGTTTGAGTCCTGGACTGGTGGCTTGAAACTCATGCTAGGTGCATATACATGCATGCCCAAGATCCCAGGAGAATAGAGGAGAAAGGACTGTGGCATGGCTATTCCTCCTGTGGGGTGATTTCTCACTTTCTCTCTTGCTGTCTCTGTCTCTCTCTCTCCAGTAAGTACACATGCCCTATGGCAAAAACCTCTTAAAGAAATCTTTCACTCATTTTTCAGTCAGATTGCTTTGAGTTTTAGAGGTTTTTTTTTATGTTTTGGAACACAGTCTTTCACCAAATATGTCTTACAAAATTTTCTCCCATGTGCACCCTGTCTTTTTATTCTCTGGACTATATCTTTTGCAGAGCCTAACTTTGAAAGTTTAATTATGTCTAGCTTATCATTTTATCTTCATGAATCATTCTTTCAGTATTATATTTAAAAAGTCATTTCCAAACTCAAGGTGGTCTTGATTTTTCCAATGTTACCGTTACAATGTTAATGTTACAATGAAATTTTGTAATTTGGCATTTTACATTTAGGTCTATGCTCCATTTTGAGGTTTTTATTATTTTTAATTACTTTTTAATTTTTTTTTTTTGGAGAGGTTTTTGCTATAGGGCTCGTGTGCTCGCCAGACAGACAGAGAGAGACATAGAAACAGAAAGCGAGAAATCACCCCCCAAGGGGGGATGGCCACGCTGCAATCCCTTCTCCATTCTCCTCTCGGGATCTTGGGCACGCACGCACACGCGCCCGGCGTGAGTTCTAAGCCACCAGGTCTGGGACGCGGACTGCGGTTGACTACGTGGGAGTCCAGCGACATAGCCATTACGCTAACTGCTGGTTCCCAACTTTTTAATTTTTAAAGGATGTGAAGTCTATGTCTAAATGCATTTTTATTTTTTTTTGCATGTGAGTGTCCAGCTGTTGCAGTACCTTTTGCTGAAATGGTCTTTGCTCCACTGCGCTGCATTTGCTCCTTTTTCAAAGATTAATCTACTCTACCTCTGTGGGTCTATCTCTGGGCTCTCTATTCTGCTTCATTGTTCTATCAGTGTGACCAATAATACACTGTCTTGATTACTGTAGCTATATAGTAAGTCTTGAGGTCAGGTAGTGTCACTGCCAAATTTATTTTTTCTTATCAGAATTGTGTTGGCTATTCTGGGTCTTTTGCCACTCCATAAAAACTTTAAAATCAGTTTGTGAGTATCCTCAAAATGACTTGCTGGGATTTCAGTTGGAATTTCATTGACTCTACAGATCAAGTTACAAAAAGCTGACATCTTGACAATCTTGAATCTTCCTTTATTAGTCAGAATTCTCTGTGGAGACAGAGCCAATAGGCTTGCATAGATCTATAAGAAGGGATTTATTTGGGGATCAGCTCATGTCATTATGGCAACTGAAAAGTCCCACAATAGGCCATCTGAAGCTGGAGCCCCTGAGATTCTGGCCATATGGCTCTGTCCACGTTTGGGGACCTCAGAACCAGGGAAACCAATGGTGTAATTCATAGTTCAGAGCTGAAAGCTTGAGAACTCAGGGAACCAGCAGTTAGCGTAATGGCTATGTTGCTGGACTTCCACGTAGTCAACCGCGGTTTGCGTCCTGGACCCGGTGGCTTAGAACTCACGCCCGGTGCATGTGCGTGTGTGCCCAAGATCCCAGGAGGAGAATGGAAGAGAAGGGATTGCGGCGTGACCATCCCCCCTGGGGGGTGATTTCTCGCTTTCTGTCTCTGTGTCTCTCTCTGTCTGTCTGGCGCGCGCACGTGCCCTATAGCGAAAACCTCCCCCCCCCAAAAAAAAAAAAGATTACCCATGGTAAAAAAAAAAGCTTGAGAACTCAGGGGCCACTATGTAAATCCTGGAGTCTGAGGGTAGATGAGCCTTGAGTTCCGAAATCCAGAGCAACAGAAGTCCTTTGGCTTGCTCTCAAAAAACACTGATTTGTCTTCTGTATTTGTTCTCTGGTCCTTTGTTGACTGGGGATGGTGCTCATCCATATTGAGGACGGATCTTTCATGGCTAGCTGGGAACGTCCCCACAGACACACCCAGAGAAATGCTTCACCAGGTTTCTAGGTATTTCTTAGCCTCATCAAGTTCATACCTAAAACTAGCCATCACATATCCTTTTCACGGATGTGGAATTTTTCTGCATTCATTTAGTTCTTTTTATGTATCTTTCATTAGAGTTTTAAATTTTTCTTATGCATATTTTGTTCGATATGTACTTAAGTATTTCATTTTGGAGGTTGTTAATGTAAACGATATTGTGCTTTAAATTTCACATTCCACTGTTCATTGCTGAGAAATAGGAAAGTGATCAACTTTTGTATATTAACCTTATATCCCGCAACATTGCCATAACCACTAGAAATATTTTTGTGGATTTTTTCTCATTGTTTTCACAGACAATCCATGCCATCTGTGAACAAAGTCAGTACTATTTCTTCCTTCTTAATGATTATTGCCTTTTTTTTAGGACTTGCATTGGCTAGGACTTGCGGTATGATGTTGAGAAGCTATAGTGACAGGGGACATCCTAGTGGGAAAGCTTCGAGTGCCTCATCATTAAGTATAATGTTGGCTGGAGGTTTTTCTAGATGTTCTTTAAACATTTTTTCTTATGATAAAGAGTTCAGGTGTATGAACGTTAAGAGAAAGAGAGAGAGAGAAAGAGAGAGAGAGAGACCCTCCACAGGTCTCCTCAGGCCATCCCCACTCTCCCCAGCCCTCCAGCTCCTCAGGATCCTGGGTGCTCATGGCTGGCATCTTTTCAGGCTGACCTGGGGATCTGAACACGTGGTAGGCCACATGTCTTCCAGCCTTCCTCTATTTCTAGCTCTGAGAGTTTTAAATCATGAATGTGTATTGGATTCTTGTTTTGCCTGCAGCTATTGATGTATTGTGTGTTTTTTTTTCTCTAGCTTATTGATGAGATGGGTTACATGAACTGATTTTGAAGACAAGATTTTTGACTGGTGGTTGGGGCATATAAACATTTTCCCTTCTGAAGAATGAGGGTGCAGTCTGTGACCATGAGGAAAGTCAGACCTCAGTCATAGAAGTTGTGTGTGATCTTTAAAGTTTAGTTCAGATTGATATTTTTGTTGCTGTTTGCAATCCCAGACATGCTAGGCAATGCGTTCCTCACCCTGGAGTGTTCAGGAGCCTGAGGAGGTTCCAGGGAGGTCAGGAAAGGGATTTCTGTTGTGGGCTGAAGACCTGGGCTGTGAAAAGCTGTGTAAAATTCCTTCCAGCTGAATGACGTGACAAATAACACTTGTTCTCTGGAAAATGAGTGTGCACATGTGCATGTGTGTGGCAAATAGGCAGCATTTCTTAGAGGAAGAAAACACTAATATGTTTTTTGGAAGCTGGTGGAGAGAGCTCAGATGTGTGGTGGGAGGCGAAGGTTCTGTGGACTGGAGGGGGGGCCACCTAGAGAAACAGCTGGACCAAGAGATGGAGGGAGGGGCACGTGCTTCAGTATCTCTGCTTCACCGTGTTAGGGCAGATGGGATTTACTGCCACCAACACTTCCATCCCCAAGACTAGAAGCACAGATGCATTTTCCCAGTCTTCTGCATCGCAGCTGGACATCGCCATGGTGACCATGGGAAAAGGGGTCTGACCTGGCTGGTACATGTTTGCAGCAGCGCCTCCTTGGGCTTCGCAAGCACCCCGGGTCCATGCAGTCTGCAGCCAACCTGACACGTCCGATTGTAACTCCTCTCAGCAGCGGGTCCGAATAATTCCCGCTGGAGGCTTTGACGTTGTAAGCTGGCAGCACGTGATGCACTAGGAAGCATCATTTTTTACCATCTTTATGATTTGGTTCTGGCTTTGTGAAATTTAAAAGCGCTCCTTGTGGGAAGAGGGAGGGATTATTTCTTCAACTGTTGCTATAAGGAGGGCCAAGTTTTCCCATCTTGAGTCAAATGCTCTTTGCTAAGGATCACTAAGGACACTTCTGTACTCCTTGGACTTCAGCCACGGAACGTGAATAAAATGTAATTGTCTCCGTATGTGGAACTAATCAGGGTGCTTCCCTTGGGCCAGTCCTATTGATCTGTGCCTGAAAACAGTAACTGTGCATCCCTGTACCTGGGAACAAGTGCAGAGCTCCTGACCATGTAAACGGAGACTACGGACTCAGCGGAAGCATGTAAAGGTCAGGTCAATTCCTAGGAATAAACATCCCGAGTCTCCACATATACACCTGCATGTCAGGTTGCCGGGAAAGTCATGATGCATTTTCTATATTTTTCTATGCAAAAAATGTGTCACGACTTTTCCAAAGAGCCAGTATGGACAATCACCAGCAAAATATATAGACCATTGTTAAAGAATATTGAAAAACCCTCCATATTCCTGCTTGGGTTCCATAAGCAAACTGTGACCTCATTTTCTTTCTTTCTTTCTTCCTTCCTTCCTTCCTTCTTTCTCTTTCTTCTTTCTTTCTCTTTCTTCTTTCTTTTTCTTTCTTCTTTTTTCTCTTTCTTTCTTTCTTTCTTTCTTTCTTTCTTTCTTTCTTTCTTTCTTTCTTTCTTCTTTTTTCCTCTTTCTTTCTTTCTCGCTAGGTTACAGTCAGCCACATGGCTAGGCTTCAGTCAATCACAGGCATCCCGCCTTTCAAACTGTGTTAATGCAGACAAACTTAGCAATGTAAGCAACCCAAATAGTTTCTCTACCTCATTCCTTCACTTTAGTTTTGTACATCAGTTTCCCTTTCCAGAACTCAAAATACTGAGTTAACCATGAGGCTACCTGGAGTTGTCTGAAAGGTGGTTGGGGACAACTAACTGCCTGATTGGAATCATGTTGAGATTTGCTCAATTAAAACTCCACTCAATTAAATGGACTTTCTTTTTTCTTTTAATACCACTTTCAACAAATGGAAGGTTTTCTAAATCCCTTCTGATTCAACACCACCCAGAGTTAACCTCTGTTTTCATTTGTATCACCAGAAGTTAGTTCTGAGATTAGTCTTGCTTTTCCTTAAACTTCGAGTGAAAGAGGTGGTATAAATACAGTCACATTCTGAGGTGCTGGGGGTCAAAATTTTATGTATAAATGTGGAGGGGCCTACACCCCAGCCCCTAATAGCTACTCTTCACGAAATTAAGACTTTTCCTCCGTTGTCAACTCTCCGTGCTCACCCTGAGTCACAGGGGCATCCATCCCGCTGACCCTGTGTGTTCTGAGCACATCTCGGATCCAAGGAGCGTGAACGGTGCCGAGACAGTTCAGAATCCCGTGCCGAAGTCACAGCACATGCTGGGGCTAGCTGGGGAGACAACGATATTTAATTTTAGAAAATGCCCTTTTTCTACTGCCAGGGAAAATCTACAAGAAAAAGTGCGTCTTGGAAGCACCTCAGAGAGTCTTTGGGCCTGCAGACTGCTACTTTCCGTCTCCGAAGGAATTTGCCGTGGCGCTCCTGCACCAGCGCCAGACTCCCCACTCTGCCCACGTGTCATGGAAAATTAGGCCATTTCTGTGCCAGTGACTCAGCACTAAAGAAGTCATTAATCTTTGGTTTAAAACGAACTGTGAAACACAGAAGAGACAATTCAGCAGGGGGGAAGGTAGGCCGTAAGCACATTTTGCAACCTTAAAAGCATTTTAGAATGAAAATCATTCTTGGAAAGCTGGGAACTGGAGGAAAATTCTGCCAAAATTCTGTTTGTTGTTCAAAAAAAGCATTATGTATCTTGAAACTCTTTCAGAGATTTTTTTTTTTTTTAATCAAAGGATCCATTCCCAGAGATGCTATTTTGGGGATCCATTTGATACCAGCTGATATGCTTCTATTTAGCATTTCACTGACTTAAAATCACAGAACCCAAATTACAGTTCCTAACTAGAGAAGGGAGTGGGTCTGTGAGTGCAGCCTGATTAATATATTCATTTCTACAGCCGTTCTTCTTGTGTTAGATGATGGGTTAAAAAATGCCGTGTATTTATTTGTTTTGGAAGGGAAGGAAGGTAGGGTGTGGTGGTCCCAGGCAAGTTGAGTCTCCATCCATGCCTCCCTCTTGCTCATCCACGTAGAAGCGCTGAACTGTCTCACCGAGATCGCTCGGATCTGCTTTGGGTGGCAGGACGACAGTAGGAGAGGTCTTGCGGTCCTTCTGACAGCAGCCAGAGCAAGCCGCCAGTGGACAAGCTTGTCCGAGATGTTTGTTGTGAGGCTATCTGCTCACTGTGGGGTGGGCTCCTGAGGAGCTGGTTTCACTGAGAACAAAGAAGGACCTGTCGTTTTCAAGAAAGGGATCCTGCATGGTGTGTCTTAGACAAGGGCTTCTTTCCCCAACTCCTTCCACCAGCTCAGGAGTGCCTAACATGGGCTGTGTTCCCAGGTGTGTCCCCTCTGGGTGAGGCAATGTGTTCCAGAGATGCCCATGGCAACCATTCTGCCACACCATGCAAAGACTTCCTGGCCCAGTAACAGGACTTCCATGGTTGGGTTGGAAGGAACGTCTGGGGTAGGGGTTAAAGTTCTCAGATTAGGATTTTTTTAAAGTTTATTCATTTATTCCATGAGAGAGAGAAAAAAAACATACAAACCTCCTGCAGAGGTCCTGACATTGTGACCCACCCCCAGCTCCGGCCATCCCACATGTGTACCCAGCTTACTTTGGGAGGTCTCTGGTCTTGAACTGGCAACATTCCTATGTAGATCAGCCCTGCTGAATGTCTTGTGTTGACTCTGTACAACCGTCCAGCCCCTTCAATGGGGTTCTTAAGTAATGCCCCATGAATATCTCAGTGTGGTTGAAACTTTAACTAGAGCACTCGGGAGTTACAGCAGGCAGGAAATCTGTTGTATCATTTAGTAAACTACTCACAGCTAACGTGGTCTGTCTTTGCCTAATGTTTCCCAGTGTGTGGGGAACCACCACTACCACCACCTTCAGCAGCGACACCATCACCTCGTCAGCTTTGTGTTAGCCACCATCAAAATCAACAACTGTCAGGACCAGCAGTTAGCGTAATGGCTATGTCGCTGAAATCCCATGTAGTCAGCCACGGTTCGAGCCCTGGACCCAGTGGCTTAAACTCACGCTGGGCACATGTGCGTGTGTGCCCAAGATCCTGAGGTAGACTGGAGAAGGGATTGCAGCGTGGCTATCCCCCTGGGGGTTGATTTCTCGCTTTCTGTCTCTGTCTTTCTGGCAAGCGCACATACCCTATAGCAAAACAAAACAAAACAAAACAAAACAAAACAAAAACCAAGAAAACTCTCAAAAAAAAAATCAACAACTGTCACTCTGAGCTAGAAGATTTGGGAAACACTTTATTTTTTTTTTTAATTGGTAGAGAGTGCATGCACTCATCAGGAAGAGAGAGAGAGAGAGAGGTCCCCCATGGGATACTGTCATGCCTCAATCCTTACCCATTTCTCCATTAGGATTTTTGGACCCAGTGCTTTTTTCCAAGCTTCCAGGGCTGGGATTCAAACCACAGTTGCCTATGTGAGAGCTAGTTCCCTTAACCACTAGGCTATAGGGCTGGCCTAGGAAAATGTTTCTGTAAAGAAAATCTCAAATGAAAAAATATCAGAAAACATAGAGCTAAGACATTGAACAGTGGGTTTCAATTTCTGAATCAGACAATATTTTAGGAATGCTAACTACTCTTGGTTATGAAAATTGCAGCAGTTTGCTTTTAGGAGAGGGCAAGGACATAGACCCTAAAAACAGCCCCAGTTAAAATTGAATACTTCAAAATGAATTGTTGCCGTGTTTGCCATATTCTGAATTTTCAATGTTCAGTACAGATGGGAGAAAAATGAATCACCTGCAGAGAAAACAAATACAAATTCCTAGAGGATTTCTTTTTTTTAATGGGACCATTCTGATGTGCAATTTGAGTCAATCCACACGCTGCCACGTTGTCCCAGGGTTTATGAAACCACATCAAAAGAAGGGGCATTTATACCTCTGTTGGTTCTCATGCATCCATCATTGTTCTTTCTCTTCATAAAGCAGAGAATTTAAAGGCTATTTAAAAGCTCTCCCATGTATTATTCTGTCCAAGAAAATCAGATAGATGCTAAGGGAGAGAGAAATAAAACTAGAAGACCCAGCTAGTGCTTTGAAAGAAAGAAGAATGTGTGATTATGTCAGAATATATCCTTGGGTGAATTGCCTTTGCTCCCAAAGACCATCAGCAACTCCAGTGGAAATTGTTTCAACTTAGAACTCATTTCTATCTAAACCAATCCTGGAAGGGTCTCGATTGTCTGAGGTTCAAGCATGGGCAGTGTTTTCTTTTCTTTTCTTTTCTTTCTTTTTTTTTTTTGCTTGGTTTTGCCCATGAGAAGAGCCTGAGATAGGGCTTGTGATCAGGTAGACTGGGGAAGTGGTTCCAGAAATGGGAATAGGAAGACTAGAAAGAATGAAATAGATAAAGAGGAGAAGCCAATGCAAGGACATATTTTGAATCTGTTACTGCATGTGGCAGTTTTAGAATACGGCTATAGATTTCTGATACTTCTCTATGTACGGGATCTATGACACCGCCTTACTTGTGACTCTTCCAGCTACAGACAGTTAACACTGTGTGACTTCCAAGGCCAGGTCATGACGGCCATTATACTTCCACCTAATTTGCTGGAACACTTGGTCTTGGAATCCTGAGCCATCAAGCAAGAAGTCCGACTCTCCTGAGGCTGCCATGCTGTAAGGAAGCCCAAGCCACATGAGGTGGCCACATTTAGCCTCTGCTGGACAGTTCTAGTAGAGACTAGCCTTTGAGCCATTCTAGGCAGCCATCACACAAAGGAATGGAGAATTCTCCAAAGGATTCGGGTCCCTTGTTATTTGAGTCACCCCACACTTCTATGCTTCCCAGCAGAGGCCTCAGACACCATGGAACTGGTGTCTGGATTCCCGACGCACAGAATCAATGAGCAGGAAAAACTCTTTGTTGCAGGCCACTGCATTTCGAGGTGATTTGCTATGCAGTAACAGACAACTGGGGCACACGGGGGGTAATTGGACTCAGCCCCACTGGAGACCCTCTCATGAGCCATGTGGAATGTGCTTCTTCCTTGTCTGCTGAGACCCAGGTAGGGCTGTTGGCCCACTGACTCCAGGCGCACTCCCACTCCAAGCTGGTAGTATTTATATTCCATGAGCGCCGTGATGTTTGGTGTATACTTGGCTCCTAGAAAGTGCCTGGCATATGCAAGGGATTCCCTAGAAATTTCATGGAATAAAATATACTTGAAGTGAGATAGAGAATACTGGGGTGAGGGAGAGGATAGTGTTGTCAGGGAAGGTATACTGGAGGAGGTCACAGTTAAGTGGGACCTAGATGGATGAGAATGGGCTAGTTAGCTGGAGATGTGGAAGAATGGGTATTGCAGATGGAAGGAACATGTGTGCAAAGGTCCTGGGCTGAAACCGAACTGGTCACACACAAGGAACTTAAGAAAGACCAACGTGGTTGGAGTGGCAGGAATGGGTACGGCAGTAATGAGAGTTGGCTGGAGACATGGCAGGAGCAACATTGTGTAAAGTTTTGGGTCCATCCAAGATCCCCCTAGAAATGTGCACTTTTCATTATTTATCCAGCTACATTATAGCTATCAGGTTATGGATATGTCTTTCCTGCTGCCCCATGAGAACTCTGGGGCCAGGAGAACAGGCCTGCCTCGCCTGCACCAGTCCAATGTTGAGCATAGCACCCAGCATGCACTCATTGTCCAGGACGCTTGTCTGAGTCGGGTTGTGGATTTCCTTCTGAGGCCTCCCTCACAGAGAAACATCGCACCTGTTCTTGGATTCAGGGCCATGACGAGGAGCCGGAGGGAGAGGAGTATCTGACAACAAAGGTGACCTGCTTAAAGCAGCCATGTCCTTCAGATGCGGGTGCCTGCTTAGCATCCATCTTCCTG
The DNA here is from genome assembly GCF_000334495.1 of Tupaia belangeri chinensis. Taxonomy (NCBI): domain Eukaryota; kingdom Metazoa; phylum Chordata; class Mammalia; order Scandentia; family Tupaiidae; genus Tupaia; species Tupaia belangeri. The sequence goes on from NW_006160120.1 coordinate 2,022,206, forward strand.
TCCCCAACAATCAGCCCTTCTGCTTTCCTCTGGGAAATCACCCTTCACCCGTCCTGCGAGTATTTCAGATGTTGGCTCTGCCTTGTGGTCTAGCCCACCACAGTCAACAGATATCATGCCACATATTCTACAAGTTCAAAATCTCAACTAGCAAAGACATTCTGAAATTCCCCCCCCCCCCAGTCCAATACTCTGACTTCTATATAGATCTTAAGTGTTTTACTAGAAAAATACTATGCCTTCTTCCAAATACATGCTGTCAGGGCCCTGGTTCATACACACATGGAAGCTACATTTAGCCATGCCTGCAGCTAGATCTGGACTTTTAAAAAGGCCTAAGCTAGTAAATCTCCATTTGGGGAGCCATTTGTTTTGATTCCTGTTGCTTGCAATCCAGAGTTCTGATTAATACAGAGACCAGTCTAGAAAAGATCAGAAATGCACTGATGCTAGTTTCCTGAGGCCTGGGCCCAGGGAACCGGCCACGTGATCCTGGAGCAGCCCAGTGCTTCAGCAGTCAGAGTGGCTCAGGTCTTCACTAGTGCGACTTTTCAACAAGGCACTAAGGTCCCCAGGGCCCTCCCCTCCCAGGACTTCAGCTATCAAGCACTCATAGAGAACATTCTCCCTGATAAACAAAACATCGCCTTTTAACTGGGGCTGATTTGGTGGTTCTCGCTTCTGCAGGCCTCGGGGTGAATCATGGCTGTTGGCTGAGCCCCCGACACTGTGGAAATCCAGCGGTGGCTTCCTATGGCCACGGAGGCTTCACAGACACCATACTTGACATTTCTTGGCCTCTTCGTCATTTATCATTTCCCGAAAGACAAAGAAACAGAAATGTTCTGCGCATAATTATTGCTTGGCAGAAAAAGATACATTAAAGTGAAGCGTTTTGTTTTTGAAACTGTACATGAATATTGTTTGGTTTGGACTCTTGTTTTTGTGTTCACATTTTTCCATCTGGTGATGAGCTCAAAATGTTAGCTTTGGTGTAACGTTTTGTTTCCTCATAAATATTAGTTCTAATTCCTGGATGATTCCTGTCATTTGAACAGAATAGGTTCAAGGTCACCAAAAACATTTTAAATGTTTTCTTTAAAAAAATTTTTTTTTGGCAAGATTGGGAATCCATGAACACATTCTCTTACTTACTGTTTACATATTTCTCTAAAAAATGTGATTTTTCCCTTCTGTTTTCTGAGTTATGTCTGTGCCTTTTTATTGGCCTCGTAGTTTATTGCCACAGAAAAGAAAATATTTGTTTAAAAGGAAAGAATAAATTATATCTGTTACCCTAGTGACCCCTAAATAAATACATTTCATAATTGATATATCTGCTATAGCGTATGAAATCCCCTTTTATCCAGAGACATACAAACAAATCTTGGCAATACCTATTGCAATGTGCCTATCTTAGAGAGAAAAAGACCTTTGACTATTTCTGTCCTCCAACGTAGTTTCCACACACCGGTCACAAAGACCAGCAATTGTTGGGAGGGAGTGATAAGGAAGGATCTCGGCAGAAATTCACCAAGGCTGGAACTTCGCTTAAGTGAAGAACGGTGACTCAATACTTTGTGCAATTGTACACATGCAATAATAAAAGAAGCCCCTGCAGTATTAACATATAATGCACTTTTTGTTTTTAATTATTTTAACCAGAGGGAATGTGCCATTACCTCACAGCAAGAGGCCTGAGATTCTTACATACAGGGCAGCTTTCCTTTCTAGGTTTCCTCGGATGCCTCCCCAGGCCGTCTGGCCAGGAGCTCCTTCTCTCTAACTCTGGGTTGCTCAGAGTGGGTGGCTGCTGGGGCTGGTGGGTGCAGCTGGCAGTGGAAGTGCTTGGTCTCTGAGTCCCCTGTCCTTTACCTCTGTCCAGATGTGGAACCCACCAAGGAAGGCCAATCCCTCTCTGCAAAGCCTGCTGTTTGAGTCCGGGCAGTCTTCCCCAGGCTGAGGCCAACCTGGAAGGAATCGTCCATCTGACCAGAAAAGGAGGCTGCTGAGTCCTTTGGGGGGCCTCTTGGGAGAAGGGCTGAGAGGAGGTGGTGGGCACGGTGCCTGGAGGGCCACCCTGACATGGGAAGCTCTAACCATTGCTCTGTGGGCTATTTTGCCCCAGTTCCTGGGGACTGACTGGCTGGTGTGTACATGCAGGTGCCAGCCAAGCCCTGGTTCGCTGGTGACACCATGGCCCAAGGGGGCTCTGGTGTGATGGGGAGTCACGGATGCCCATGGGGATGCAGATAGAGGCTGGTTCTTAGAGGCTGTCCTCGTGCTCACGGCCAAAGGCCAGCAGTGCCAGGGTCTCAAAAAGTCAAGAGAACGAACTGGTTAGAACGCGTTTGGGAAACTGAGGTCAGTGAGCCCTGAAGGTCTCTGCCCTTTCTGCTTCCTCACTGCTGTGCCATTCTCTCTCCTTCCTCCTTTCATCATTCCCTTCCTTTCCCCCTTCTTCCCCTGCAACCCCAAAAGATGACTTACTGTCTAAGGAGGCCCCAGGTTCTCTGAGAGGCACGACAGCCAGAAACCGGGGACACAGAGCTGTGGTTAAGCCAAGAACCTGGCATTACGATGGGCCTCTGAGTCAGATTTATTCTGGTTAGAAGGAGGCTCTGGTGGAGGCCACGCTGAGGATGCAGCCTCACTCCAGGGGACTGGCCATCTCAAGGGTCCTGTGAGAGCTGTCCTGGCGACCCTGTGGCTTCGGGGTCCTGAGGAGTGAAACTGCCAAGCCCTTCTGAGGGTTTGCTCTTTCATCTCCCAGGAAGCTCCCAGTGTGTGGCTTCGTGCTGCTCCCCAGCTCACTGGGGTTGTAACTGAGGCAGAGGCTGGGCCCAGGGACTCATCCGCGTGGTCCCAGAGCAGCCCTGCACCTCAGCCCTTGGAGCTGTTCAGGCTTCCTGCTTGGTTGACATCCAACATGGCACCAAGGACGGGAGGCTTCTTCCCCCCAGAAGGGGGGCCACCAAGCGCCAGTTCATCAGCTAGTGGCCCCTGTGGCCTCCTTTGTTCCTCCATCTTCCTTCAGGCCTCGCAGAATCTGTGAATTTAGAAACGAGCCTCGTCCCTGCACCCTCTCCGTGCCCTGCTGTCCCATCCCGAGTCTGCAGGTCCAGCCTCACAGCCTTCATGGATCCTCCTGCCCCACTTCTCTTTCCAGTCCCCGAAATCTCCTCTCTGCACGGGTCCAGCTCGAGCACCTTAAAATGCAACTGAGCAGTGAATGAACGTGTGGCCCCAACTGCAGCAAGAAGGCTCAGGCTCCTCCCGCTCGCCTCCCGCGAGACCGGATGTTCACGCTAGTTCCTCAGATCACCTCCCCGCACCTCCCTCATTCCTTTGTCCCAGTCACATGGCCTCCTGGCTGTCCCTCCAGTGCCCCAAGTCTCCCTGCCCAGGACCTTTGCACTTGCTGCTGCCTCTCCTTGGGATGTCCTTCCCACAGCTCACCCTGTCCCTGGCTCCCGCATGCCCTTCCCTGTTCTCGGCTTCCGTGTCACCTGCCGGTTTTGCAGGGACCATCCTGAGGAAGCTCTTACACTCCTACATTACGCCCCTAGTCCCGTTGCAGATCCGTCACCATCTGAAATGGATTTGCTCTTCTTTCTATTGTCATTCTTACTCGCAGGAATGTTCACCACAAGAGAAAAAATGCCCTCGGTGTGTGGTAGTATCCCTGATGTCTGAACAGGGCCAGCCCCAGAGCAAGCTCTCTCTAAGCATTCGCTGAATAATTGAATGAGTGAAAATAATCGCAGCACGGAATCTTAAGAAATTGAAAATAAATAACTTAGAATACATACGTATATACATATTTTAAGAAATGAAAATTCATTTTGTAAGCTGTGGAGATATGCCATGATTACACATAAAAAATAAGCAAAAACAATCAGGGCCAGCAGGTGGCATAGTGGTTAAGGTGCTCCCACATAGCCGACCTCAGTTTGAGTCCTGGACCTGGTGGCTTGAAACTCTCACCAGGAGTGTGTGTGTGCGTGTGCCCAAGATCCTGAGAGGAGAATGGAGGAGAAGGGATTGTAGCTTGGCCATCCTCCCCAGGGGTGATTTCTCACTTTCTATCTCTCTGGGCACGTGCCCTATAGCAAAAATCAAAAAAAAAAAAAAAACTAAATCATTGATTTTATAAAATTTTTCTCCATGTACTGAGGAAATAGTCAACACAATATACATATTTTAAGAAATGAAAATTCATTTTGTAAGCTGTGGAGATATGCCATGATTACACATAAAAAATAAGCAAAAACAATCAGGGCCAGCAGGTGGCATAGTGGTTAAGGTGCTCCCACATAGCCGACCTCAGTTTGAGTCCTGGACCTGGTGGCTTGAAACTCTCACCAGGAGTGTGTGTGTGCGTGTGCCCAAGATCCTGAGAGGAGAATGGAGGAGAAGGGATTGTAGCTTGGCCATCCTCCCCAGGGGTGATTTCTCACTTTCTATCTCTCTGGGCACGTGCCCTATAGCAAAAATCAAAAAAAAAAAAAAAAAAAGAAAGAAACAAGTATATTTATTCAACAAAATGCAGAATATATTAAAGGGTGTTTTAACCTGAAGATACAACCAACAACTGCAAATATTCAGGCTATCGCGTGAGGAACAAAAGACTTGTTGGGTATTTTTCCAGAAGACAGAACTTGAATCAAAGGATGAGAATAAGCAACCAAGAGGACTGTGGGATTGTTACACAAATGGGTCACTCATCTTTTTTTTTTTTTTTTTTAATTTTTGCCATTGGACGCATAGGCTAGCCAGAGAGCCAGAGATAGGAAGTCAGAAATCACCCTCTAGGGAAAATGGCCATGCTTCAATCCCTTCTCCTCCATTCTCCTCTTGGGATCTTGGGCATGCACGCACACATGCCTGGCGTGAGTTTTAAGCCACCGGGTCTGGGACTCAACTACATGGGAGTCCAGTGGTGGACAGTGGGAGTCCAGCAACATAACGATTACATCATGTGCTGGTCCCTGGACTTTTAAAAAAATTAAACATGTATTTATTTAATTCCATTTGATATTATTATTTTTTTTATTTGACCAAAGAAAGACACACACACACACACACACACACACACACACACACACAGAGAGAGAGAGAGAGAGAAAGCAAGCTGCCAGATCTGGGACTTGAACTACAGTTGGCCATGTGGGAATGCAGCGCCTTTTACCACCATGCCACTGCTTCTTCGCCCATTGGGCACTTCTACACTTCGCTTTTCCCTTTTTCTGAAAGGAGACATTACAGCTTAATACATATCATGAATGTCTTAATTAAGTTGCACTTTCACACAAGCAATCAATGGATAAACTCATAATAAAAGAAAAAAAATCTAAAATTAACCAACTGGTTTACTAAGGAAATGATCTATTTATTCCTCAACGATGTTCCTCTATCTGTTGTATTCTACATCAATGATTCTCAGGAGGTGGGAGAACAGGGAGTGTATTATTCAAAGAGTGACTCACTGTCCCCAGTACTTTAGGGACTGCTTCTGTGACAGTCCTTCTCACATGCCAGGTGACTCTTCACCACCATAGACGACCCTCAGACAGGCTGAATGCGGCGTGTGTGCGGAAGGGAAGACAGCTGGCCACTGCTGCTCTACAGGACGCAGGAGAGCTCATTTTATAAATCGCTGGGAAATATAAACGCACTGCCTAATACTGCCGGGCTCCATCCAAACTGTTACACATTACAAAATGGAAATTGCTTCAATAATTATTTGGCATAATGTTCAAGGATAAGACCTCTAGGATATAATTGATGTTATATGTGTATTTGATCACATACTCATGAATGAATTGAAAATGAAAAGTTTACATTTCTATATTTGTCAATATATAGGATTCTGAAGGTGGGTCTTGAACTCTGAATTAATAAATCAGTTTTCAAGGCAGGCTGCATAGTCAGTCTGGCTAACTACTGCTCTTTGAGGACTGGAACTAAGCCAGGCTCTGAAAAGAGAATCAACCTATTAAAGAAAACATCTGGGCTCCTGCAGCTGGGCTTTCCGGACAGAGTCCTTCTTGTGGTGGAGTGGGCTTGCCATCCTGGTGGGTGCTGGCCATCCTTGGTGGTCCATGGCTTGCAGACACATCGCTCCCATCTCGTGTGTCCTCACATGACCATCTCATAAGGACGCTGTCCTTGGATTTAGGGCTCCCCTAACCCAGTATGAACTCATTTTCCTTAACTCATTCTATTTGCAGAGGCCCTGTTTCCACATAGGTCACATACAGAGGTTTGGATAGATGTGAAATTTTGGGGGACCCTATTCAACCCAGGTCAGCTTCCCACTGCTCCCAGGATAAAGTCTGGCCTCTGCCCATGACCTTGCAGCAGAGGGCGTGTGGCTGAGCATGAAGATGCAGAGCTGGGCTGCCAGGCGGACGCTCCCTGGTGTGCCTGTGGTTCTTCCCTCCCCACTAGGGACGACACAACCCCACTCTGCCGTGTGATGGAAGATGGGCTTGGCCAGCTCCCATTTGGCCAAGGGAGCAGTCGTGGGCATGTGGTAAGAAGAGGCCGGAAATACACTTGTAAGTTCGGCTTGATTCTCGGCCCCTGCCATTTCCCATGGGAAGGACCTGCCCACTAGTTGCCGACCTAAAGCTCATGACACCTGAGACTGATCTGCACCATCGTCCACACAAGGCAAAGTTTGCCATTTGAGCCCCTCCGAGCCCAGAAGACATCAGCTCTGAGAGCCAGAAAGTATTGGCTGTGGTCAGTCACTGGGTGGTAGTTTGTTATAGACTGCTTTTGGGACAATGGCCAGATAATACAGAAATGTGACAGTAGGCACTTATTAACTACTCAGCCCCCATTTGTGAAATAACACGGCTGTCTCAGAGTGTCCCCCACGGTTACCATGGTTGAAGGCAAAGGCCTTCTCTTTCTTTCCAGAAAACTCTGAATCTTGATACTCTTTTCCCAAACTTCATAGGCCCAGGAGGAGCCAGATGTGGGCCTGCAGAGAAATCCGAGAAGAACCAGGCTGAGCTGAAGCCTCCAGGCATGGGGTCTTCCTGCATTGTTGCTGCCAGGAGGAGTCGCCAAGTTGTGTTTGCTGCCATGAATGAAACCAGCCTGACTCTGTCCTCGTGTCTCCGAGGGATAAAGGTCATGTCACAGCAGTCTCAGCTCTGATGCTGTCTTCAAGCCAAGGCCTTAATATTCAATGAGAAAAATGCATTGATGAAATTTTCATTAAAGAAACATGATTCCTTTCACTCCCCTTGTTATTCTGTGGCTTTGAGTATCAGGCTAATTTGGGTTTGATTACCCCAATGATCTGAAGATTGCAGCATTATTAAACATTTAGATGAGCAATGGTGTGCCAGGGCCTCCTTCTCCCCCCACAGCTGGAGCACAGGGGGCTCTGCTAATGATCATGACCAAGCAGGGGCAGACACGCCAATTAGAGAATTAGCTATAGTTTGAGGGAGATTTGACCCCTCTGCCTTCAATGGAAAGTAGCTGCTTGGCTTACAGGGCACACAATGTAATTGATAAAATTAATCAAAAGAAAATTCCAGTCCTAAATGCAGTTTTGCAACAAACAAGTGGTGTGTATGTCCAAGGAGGTCCCCTCCCCTTTCTGACCTCAAACTTGTCCCCATCTGTAGAGTCAGGAGAATTGAATGAGATGGATGTTTAAACACATTGGCTTATGGACTGAAATCAGCTTAAAGGGGGACTTTGTCTTGCACAATGATCTTGAGAGAAGAGTATCAAGGTTTATTTTTTTGAATGAATACTTTTTTGGCACTCGTGTCTTTTGTTTTTGTTTATTTTAGATTTTGTTATAGGATGTGTATGCTTGCCAAAGGTGGGGGGGGGGTGAGTGAGAAATCACTCCCCAGGTGGATGGCCATGCTGCAGTCCTTTCTTCTCTTGGGATTTTGGGCATGCACACACACTTGCCCAGTGTGATTTTCAAGCTGCTGGGTCTGGGACTCTTAACAGCACAGAAGGCCATGTGGAATCCAAAGCCTTAGCCTCCAAGCCACCTGCTTGTCCCTCTGGCACTCAGGGATATTTATGCACACTAAGATGTCTATTTCTCCCAAGCAACCCTTGATGTAGGTACTCTTCTCATTTCCACTTTACAGATGGGGAAGAAGGCTTACTGACCAAGAAGGCTTACATAATTACTATGGGCCACATTTTGGGCAGGGGTAAAGGCAGGATTTGAACTCAGTGGTCTGGCTCCAAAGCCCTTGTTATCCATCTCCAGTCAGTGTTAACGATTGTCATTGTTGGAGGCTCAGTGTTCAAGAAGAAGTGGTCATAATGTTAAGTGTTTCCTATCAAACATTAGCATGTATGTTCAAACCATTGCTCCACCCATATTGCCCTGCCCACTTTCGCACCTTGAACAAGCAGCTAGGAGCCACATCCCCTTAGGATGAACACTCTCCTCCTGGTCTACTTCAGTCCCACCTATCCCAGAGAGTCCACCTGCCATTGTGGCCAAATGTCACTTGTCTTTGAGCATCGACTTTACCCTTTTTATGATGTCTGAGTGGCTTCCCTCTTTGTCTTACCTGCCTGGTCCTGGTGGGCACTTGGGTTTGTAACCTTTAAGCTACTGAGAGATGTTCTTTTAGACTCACGAGAAACTAGCAAAGGAATTAATTTATCGTTTATCTAGTTAGGAGACATGGTAATTGCTTCAACCCGTGTTCCAAGCGTTTCTGTCTAGTTTCATATAGAAGAGGAGATCCCGGTAGAAAGAAAGAGAGGAAAGAGAAGGGAAGAAAGAGAAGGAAGGAAGGAAGAAAGAGAGAGAAAGGAGAAAGAAGAAGAAAGAAAGAAAAAAGGAAGAATTTTGGTTCGAAGGTACCAAAAAGCAAGCCATACTCCCTGGACTTGAGGGCCCAAGTTTCAGAAAGAAATGAACTGTGCTAAGGTGAGCCCTACATGCTCCACCTCTTTTTTTCCTTGAGCTAGTTGCTAATTTTTAAGTGGAGAACAGCTGAGAAAGCAGAAAGTGGCAATTCAAAGCTTTAAGTCAAGTTCACAGGGAAGGGGAGACCACAGTTGATATTTCAAGGTTAACCAGGAAGTCAGGGCTTGAGGGCTCACTTCAGAGAAAATGCCCTCTCAGGCAGCGGGTCTGGCTTTCTGCAGCACCTTCCCCTCTGGTGCTTGCTGATCCCTGAGCTGCACAGTACAGGATGCTCAGAAGCCAAGCAGAAAGGGAGCCCCTGAAAAGCTAATAGACTAAGCATAGTTTTTGCCGATGTTATGATGCCATAACAACAACATTAGAGATCAACATTCAACAAACAGGAGTTCTGGAAAGCATGCAAGTCTCTCACTGACACCCTCAAAAACTTGACCTAGGAGTAAAGTGAAACCAAAATAATTAGGCCTTCTAAAGACAGGAAATCAGTCTTAACTTATCTTAATCCCAGATTTCATTAAGGTAATCTATATGTATGTAATGGCTGAAAGAGGAATTTACTCTCTAAGAAAAGAAAAAAACTCATCAAGAGGCACAAAATTTCCAAATACAATACCTGGCATTCATGGAAATAAAAAAGTTAGCAGATACAGTAGAGGCAGGAGCCAGTGACCAAAACCCAAGTGATAAAAACAAAAACAAAACCAGATAATAGGAAAAGACTCACAGATGATTAGTTACTGAAACTATCAGAAAGAATGATTAGCAATATAGTAAATTTTAAAAATGGAAAAGATGCAGTGTTTTATCAGAGAAATGGAATTTATAGAAAAATCACGAGATAAAACCATTGAATATATAGAAAAGAACATAATAAAATATGAAATATTATAAAAGGTCTGACATGTATAATTAAAATATTTTTAGAGGATTATTTATTTAATTTTATTTATTCATTTATTTTAATTTGACCAGAGAGAGACTAGAAAGAGAAAGAGAGGGAAAGTGAGAAAGCAAGCCACCTGGTCCTGGACTCGAATCATTGTCGGCCATGTGGGAGTATCCAGCACCTTAACCACCACACCACCCGCTGGTCCCATGTAATTGAAATTCTAATATAAGAGAAAGGAGACTATGTCATGGAGGTACAATATGAAGAGATATTAGCTGAAGATTTTCTATGGCTGATAAAATACATCGTTACAGATTCAAGCATTCCTAGTCTGATAAAAACAAGGAAATTCATACTTAATCACATCACAGTAAAACTGTCATGAACTAAAGACAAAAAAGAAATCTTTTTTTTTTTTTTGAGAGATTTTCACTGTAGGGCACGTGCGCTCGCCAGACAGACAGAGAGAGACATAGAGACAGAAAGCGAGAAATCACCCCCCAGGGGGGATGGTCACACCGCAATCCCTTCTCCTTCATTCTCCTCTCGGGATCTTGGGCACGCACGCACACGCGCCCGGCGTGAGTTTTAAGCCACCGGGTCCGGGACACGAACCGCGGTCGACTACGTGGGAGTCCAGCGACATAGCCATTACGCTAACTGCTGGTTCCCAAGACAAAAAAGAAATCTTAAACACAGACAGAAAAACCACACATTTTCTTCATAAATGAGATAGTAAATACCTAACCTCTCAATAAAAATAATATAACTGGAAGATAACAGAATGACATTGATAAAGTGCTGAAAGAGAAAAATTGCCAATCTACAATTTTATACCCATCAAAAATATGCTTTGAAATTGAAGATTCAATAAAAGTATTTTTGGAGAAGCAAAAATTGAGAGAATTTATTTGTCAGCAGTAATAAGTGGATTCTTTTGCGCTAGCATAAACATCTAAGGGAGTTCATCAGACATAAGGAAAATTATTCTAAATAAAAGTGTGAACATGCAAGAAATAATGAAGAGCAACAGAAAGGGTAAATTTGATGAATACACAATAATAATAATGGGATTTGTTATACGTGTAGAATTAGATTACATGGCAATGACACTGGAAATATTCAGAAGGATTTTAAGTGGTGTTACGGTATTTTTTCATTGTACAGGAAGTGGTAAAATTAGTAAAATTCTCTAGTAGCTCGTCTCTAATGAGTGAAGGTAAATGTTATAATCCCTAGTATATACATTAAAAGAATAATGAAGAGGTTAAAACGAACAATTTAACTGAAGCTTATGAAATAGAATAACAAAAGGCACTTGATAATACAAAATAAGGCAGGAAAAAAGAGAGAAAGGTCATACAATGAAAAACAGAGTAAGAACGGAAACTTAATTGTATGAAGAGCTACACTAAGTACAGACAGGCTGGTCTTACGTTTTCTCTGTGGAGAAATGGATCTGTTTCTCATCTATTGCGAAGTGTTTCAAATGCAGATGTGCTTATGCATTACCGGAGAAGCATGTGAAACCTTGACTGACAGGCCCAACTTTAAGAGTTTGAAGTGGTCTTCGAGAATCTGCATTTCTGATGACTCAGACCTCTCCCTGAGAAACAGTAACCTCTTGTTCAGAATGGGAGTGGATGGTGATAAAGAACAGATTGACTTTTAGTTTGGTCTGTGGAGTTTAGAGCTTCGCAAGGGACTGACCCAACCTCACAAATCAACGTCATGCAAGAAATTGTGAAGTGTCTTCAGCCCGAGGCCTTTGCCCTCCTGCAAAGGGCCCAGAGAGAGGAACAGAGGTTTTGCTTCACCTCAATTACTCAGCTCTTGGCATCCCGGGAGTCGGCTAGCTGGGTTAGGGATCCGCAGCAGGGCAGGAGTCCATCCATGTCTGCGTGTATTTGTTTACGCAACTCAAGTGAAGACAGTTTGGAACAGGGCTGGATCCTGACCAGGAGAAGGAGCCTGTGGCTGTGTGTGGAGCTCCCCCTGCCCAGGACACCTGGCTCCCCTGAGGAATGTTTGTGCTGAAGTCCTGCTGGACACAGAGCCCAGAGGCTGAGGTTGCACAAGGGGCTGTGGTTTCAGGGGACAGTAGCAGCCGGCTTGTTTCCTGGTCTGCTACAGGGTTCTCTGCCCTCGGTGCCCAGAGGTGAACTAGGGATTGTGTCCCAAGGCAGAAGGGACCAGGGCAGCCCTGAAGGTGTTTGGAAGGTTCTTTGGTGACAGCCCGGAAAGGCTGGCTCTGCTTCTAAATCCACGAGGCTGCTCTGATAGGGGTCACCTCAGGCAGGGAGGGTGGGGTGGGGAGCAGAACCCAGGCCTGCCTCAGTCTGTTCAGGTGAAAGGCCCAAGGCTGAGTTTCTTCTGGAAGCTTGGAGGGACTGGAGGAGCATCATCAGAGCTACTGGAGTTATGGCCCAAGATCTTAGGTGTGATGTAGGGTCTCCTCGGTGGGAGTGAATCTGGCCTTGCTAATGTTGCTTAACTTCACCAAAAGAAAAGAATAAAAAAAAAAAGGATATGGGCGACTATTCTCGTTTGTCTTCCTTCTTTTTTAAATTGATAGACTCCTTTTTTATTTAGCAATTTCAGGTTTGTAGAAAAAAATGGAGTGAAAAGTTCAGAGTTCCCATCAACCCTATTAATGCCCTCTGCCCCTATCATTTGACCCTATTATTAACCCCTCCTGTTAGTGTGGAGCACTGGTTACAGCCGATGAGTCGATGTTAATACGTGATTATGAACTAAGGTCCACTGTTTTCTTTTAATCAATAATTGTTTATTAATATGAAATGGTATCAATGTGATTTTCCAGTAGGTGAATACAATCAATACAAGGATCTTAGCAGGGTAATTGGAATCTCCCATTGCCTCCACCGTTCGAAACATTATGTACAGTGAGTTGCTGTTCATCCATTCTCCCTGCTGTATTTTGAAACACTGGACACTGTTCTTTTTCTACATCTACCGTTTTGTTGCCATTAAGCTACACTCCTCTGTTCCTACCCCTAATTCCTTCCAGCATCCAGTAATCCTTCGACATCTCTTTACTCCTGTGAGGCCATATTTTTAGCTCCCACGAATGAGGGATGTGGCATTTCTTTTTCTGTACCTGGACAAGCTCTTTGTTTACTTTAGGGCTCCCTCTTGGTGTGGTACATTCTATGGATTGAGACAAAAAATATACTGACTCCTCTGTCCACCGTTATAGAATCACGCACAATCCTTTCACGGCCCTACAAATCTTCTGGGCTCCACCTATTCCTCCCTAATCCTTGGCAACCACTGATCTTTCCACTGTCTCTATCGTTTTGCCTTTTCCAGATTGTTCTATGGGAGTCATACAGTACGCAGCCTTTCCAGACTGGCTTCTTCCTGTTAGTAGTGTGCTTTTAGGTTTCCTCTGTACCATTTCTGGTCTTTTTATACTAGAATATTCCATTGTCTGGCTATATCGTAGTTTATCTGTTCACCGATTGGAGGATATCGTGGTTGCTTCCACGTTCTGACAATTATTGATAAAATTGCTTTAAATATTCATGTGCAGGATTTCGTATGACCTTTGGATCACTTGTGTGAATACCAAGGAGGTGACTGTTGGATGGTAAGGGTATGTTTAGTTTTGTAAGAAATCGTCAAACTACCTTCCAAAGTCCCTTTGTCATTTTTTAGGACTTTAAATTTAATTTCTCATTGCTCTTTCTGGGCCCCACAGTACTCAGAACAATTAATTTAAAAAGAGCCAGTCCCGGGAACATTATTATGCATTCATAAAAATCCAGGAGGAAGAGAAAACTCTGAAAGTCCCCAGAGGGACAGAGCAGACCTTGAATGAAGACTAGGACTGAGAAGGGAGCCCCAGAAGCGGGAATGGAGCAGCACCTTCAAACTTCCTGGGAAATTCACTTCCAATGTCGAAAGCAAAGCAACTGGGTTATGGGTCAAGGGCGAGTTTAGAATGAAGGTGCGTCAGGCCTGCAGGGTCTCAGGGAACTGTCTCCTGGGCACCCTTTTGAGGAAATTATGAGAGAAGAAGGTGCCCCACCAAAGGAGGGACACAGAAGGGTCCTGGAGACATGGGCATCCCTAGGATAGATCTGACACAGCAAGGGCATGTCACATGTTGCCATCGAAGCACACATATCCCCCTACCTGATGATGTGATCTTATCAAGAGGTGGGTTACGGGCATGGAGAGAATTGAGAGATGGATTAGTGATACCACAGAACTGCAAGAAGATCAAGGTAATCCGTCCTTATAGAAAAAAAACAAAAACCAAACAGCACAGAAATATGAGTAAAACAAAGGTGATTAAATTTTATATTATACAACCCAACTGTGGATGCTTTTTACCCAGGGTAGTATAAACATTGCACATCCCCCTCCTCCCGGCTTTAGTAAGGTGTAACTGACAAATAGAAGCTGTATGTATTTAAGGAGTACAATGTGATGTTCTGATATATGCATACACTGTGAAAGGAATACCACCATCAGGCTAATTCACATATTCATCACCGAGTTTCCTGTGTGAGTGCGGATACTTAAGCTCTCTTAGCAAATGTCTAGTCTGCATATATTGGGTTCTTGGGAAAGTCAGGACACATTTTTGCATAGGAAAACACGCCGTGACTTTCCCGATGACCCAGCAAATACTCAGTATGTTATCATTATAAACCGCAGTCTCCATGCTGAACATGGAGGCTGCAGAACTCACTCATCTCATAACTCGAAGTTTGTATCCTTTGCCATTTCCCCATTTTATGTCCCCTATATTTCTTGGGGTACACGCATGGGGTCTTGATATGGTTCTACTGGGACAATAGGGGAGGGGGGATGTAATTGAGGTTTTGTTCTAAGAACTCAGTCTTCATATTTTTGTTTCATAGCAGGAGAGCAGTAGGTAAGGAACCAGAAATGTGGCTAAGTAGCGACATAAGCAGATTACTTAGCAATATAGAGGTTAATACTCATAGAAATGAAAATTGCTGGGGACCAATAGAGAGCGTGATGGCTAAGTTGCTGGACTTCTACGTGGTCGACTGTGGTTTGAGTCCCAATCTGGTGGCTTGAAATTCACTCCGGGCATGTGTGTGTGTGTGTGTGTGTGCCCAAAATCTTGAGAGGAGAACGGAGGAGAAGGAACTGCAGCATGGCCATCCCCCTGGGAGGTGGTTTCTTGCTTCCTGTCTCTCTGTCTCTCCAGTGAGCACACGCACCCTATAACAAAAAATCCACCCCCCCCCAAAAAAAAGAAGCTTAAAGTGATTATTTCATGAGAGCAAAAATCTGTGGCGGGATAGAGTGGGAAACTGCCGTCTTTCATTATCAGCCCTACAATCCTATAATTCTGTATGACTTTGACAATAATTATAATTAAAGAAAAAAGTTTCAGTGTCAATTTTATATATAAACAAAAACATGCTATGTCATTTTCCTAATTACTTTTCTCACTCAATGATATGTGACTATTTCATGAGAGCAAAAATCTGTGGCGGGATAGAGTGGGAAACTGCCGTCTTTCATTATCAGCCCTACAATCCTATAATTCTGTATGACTTTGACAATAATTATAATTAAAGAAAAAAGTTTCAGTGTCAATTTTATATATAAACAAAAACATGCTATGTCATTTTCCTAATTACTTTTCTCACTCAATGATATGTTTTGAGGTTCGTGTCGATACGTGTAGTTTTGAACTTTTATTTACTGTGTTTTCCTTTGTAGTATCACTGCCTGATTGTTTATTCATTTGTCTGATAACAGACCTTCGGGTTCTCAAGTTTTCCCTCTTGTAGACAAGGCCACCAGGGGCATCTCTGCACCTGTGCCCACATGTGTTATTGTCCCCTAAGTTAGATTCATAAGATTGCCATTTTGGGGACAGAGGGATTCACAGCGTAGTTTTAATGGGTAATGCCAAGTCGACAAATACTATCCAAAACAAACAAAGGAACAACAAAACGTGTTAAAACAAATCTGACTCAACCTAGATTTTTTTCCCTTTTCCCTTCCTTCTTTTTTTTTTTTACCTCTAGGCTATGGGGCTGGCCCAGAACTGATTCCTTTAAAGACAGACTCGGAGGAGTCAGGCTGGATGGAGCTGACAAACATGAGGCCAGAAGGGTCTCAGCAGAAACACTCGCCCACATGCTGAGCTCGGCATCTGAGAGACCTGCTCTAAGGAGCTGGGTCTTGGCTGGTGGGGAGTGGAGACTGAGTCCCACCTGTGTTGTAGGGCTGCCTTCCTATGTTGGAGGGCTGGCTTCCTGGGTACAGAGGAAGTCGACAGGCTGGTTGGAAGTGGTAGTCTCTTTTTTTTTTTTTTTTTTTTTTTTTAGAGAGAGATTTTTGCTATAGGACACATATGCTTGCCAGAGAGAAGAGAGAGACAGAGACAGAAAGCAAGAAATCACCCCTCAGAGGGGATGGCCATATCAGAATCCCTTCTCCTCTATTCTCCTCTCAGGATCTTGGGTGCTCAAGCACACACGCCTGGCGTGAGGTTTAAGCCTCTGGGTCCGGGACTTGAACCGTGGTCAGATATGTGGGAGTCCAGCTGCATAGCCATTACACTATCTGCTGATCCTGGAGGTGGTATTCTCAGCTGGTCACCAGGCTTCAGCCCTAGATACTGAAGGACAGAGACAGAAAGTGCCACAGAATTTTCCAGCTTTTGTGTTGCGTGTCCGCATACCCCAGCTGCCCGATGTCTTTCAGTTCTCTTTAAGAAATGTCTTTTGTTAAGTATAGTCTACTTAGAACAACATAGATAGCTCAGATTTTCTTCACGTTTTCATTTCATTTTTTGTTTCTCAGTAATGTAAAAATGTATTCGTATTAAAATGGAAACAAACTTGAAAGTATACAGGGTAAAAATATCCTCTTCTGCCACTTTCCTACTTACACATACAAACATATCTCAATAAGCATTCTTCTAGACTATTTTCTATGCATGAACCTCTAGAATATGGCATACAACTATGCATATATGTAAGACATACAGACATATAAATATTATTCTTCTTTTTTCACATAACGGATATCTTGGATATAGTTTTCAGTGAGCACACTCACATTGACTTACCTTATTCCTTTAAATGACCACATAGTAATTATGGATGGGCTATGCTTGATTTAACCATTATATTGTAGTTATCTGTGATATATATTCGAATATATAGAATATATCTATTCATTTGCTTTTATAGTTATTAGGTTAGAGAACTTCTTTAAATTTTTAACGGCATTCGTTGTTAGAAGTTTTAAAGTTTAATATAACCAGTCGCAAGAAAATCACATACTTAACTTATTTAAGTAAAAGCAAGATGCACTGATGTATATAACTGAAAAATTCTGAGGTAAGACTTTAGGTGCTGGTGGATTCAGGAGATTGGACGATGTCATTAGGATTATTCATGTCAGCCCTGACTCCTTCATGACAGAGGGGTTCTTGGGCTCTGCGGGGTGGCAGAGGCTTCTCGTAGCTTCCAGAACCATTGGCATTTTAGGTCTACTTGAAATGATTTGACTAGAAAAATGAAACCTCAGTCTAAAAGTGGCGTACATACTAGTTCCCTCCCTCTCTTCTCCCCCTGCCACACTCATATAATGTAATTAGTGCTGAGCGATCCAGTAACTCCACATGAAAGGACTCAGGTCGATCTCTTTGCAATTCTGTGAGTCTTTGCAGTATAGTTTCAAAATGGCTGCCACACCTAAGCACGCTGTGTTCACACCACAGCATCTCATCACAGCAGGAAGGGAAACCTCCTTCCTGTCAAGCACATCTCATTTTTAACCAGCCAGGCGAATCTCCCCCAGGACCCCCCTGCACCTCCCCTGTGGTGCACACTCCTACCCCCTTGGGTCCCACTGACTGGGACTGGGTCACATGCCTGTGTCTCACTGCAGAGGCGCCCGGGAATGTGAGCGACTGGCTCTCAGCCTCTGGACCGGTGGATAAGCTTGGGTGGGGAGCTGCTGGGTGGACATCAGCGGCCCCTGCCCCAGGGAGTGTCTCTCCTGCTCCAGCGACAGGACTCACCTGCGAGGACTGTGTAGCTGCTCACCCTCAAACCAGCCACTTCCAAGTCTGGGGGCTTTACCAGCCAGTTGGCCAGACCAGTCACATGGTGTACACTTGCACACAGACAGGGGTTCACCCTGAACCCCAGGAATGGACGTGAGAAGGTGATTGCTTATTTATCGGGTCTGGTTACCAGAAGATGGAGAAACTGGTGCCAGAAACTTAAATTCCGGAGTTTCCACTAGAGAAGCCGCATGGGCATGTAAGCATCGCCATGGCTGCTCTGGTTAGTCTCTGTGGGATTTCTGGCTGATGGTGGGCTTTTGGAAATTTTCCCTCCATACTATCGGGTGGTAGGAAAAGTCACGATGCATAAAATACATCGTGACTTTTCCGATGGCCCAATATTACCCTCTCAGCAGTAGATAGTAAAAGGGATTTGAACTCTTTTCCTTTTATTTTTTAAATTTATTTTCCTCCTATCATCTGTAAGTGAGTGAGACAGAGGGAGAGACAGAGACACAGAGAAACCACTACCCCTCCACCCTGCCCAGCAGTCTTGCAGTCCACCTCCAGTCCCAGCCAGCCCCAGGGTATGGGCACCCGTGTGCCGGTATCCTTCGGGAGTTCTCTGGATGCGAACTGGAAGCTCTCCAGGTGGGTCAGCCTCACAGTCACCACTTACCGCAGTGTCACTGCTGGCCTCGTGCTCTTCCCTTTGCCTCCGCATCTCCCTTGATCTTACCCCTTGCCACCCATGCCAATGACCCCTTTGGAAATGAATGTCTCTTAGGTGAGAATTCAGGGAGCCCCAGCATAGACCAGTGTCACAGGGGTCAGGTTGAGGGCCCCGCAAAGCCACAGATATCTTTCAAGCTTTCACTTCCAGTTTCTGCCTGAATAGAGCCTCTACAGAGACAGGTGTCATTGTGAAGGTTAATGATATCCCCTTCTTTCTCTTGGACATTCTGTTTCTACCATCCTCCATGAAAGCTGTCCAATCTCACTTTACTCTCCCTGCATAACCATTAGCAGCTTGTGAAGAATCCGAGCTGCACAAAGGCTTGAGCTCTGTATATTCCAGCGTGGACTCAGCTACAGAACCAATTTGGATGCTCACAGCTTGAAAATGACTTGGCAGTATGTCTATAAAATGTCCACGGCCTGAGTGGGGGTAAAACATGCCTGCATGCATTAGCGATCCATTGATTGCTTCTGAAGCTAGGTAACCTTTGTACACCAAAATGAGAGAATAGCTGAGCCCTGATCAATCAAACCAGCCATTAACAATCTTGCCTAGTCCTCCAGCCTGCTCCCTCTGAGGGGTCCTGGGGAGAAAAATGAAAAGGGAACAATTTCTAGCCATAAATGTAGGGAACGTGCAGACACGCTTGAACAGAGATTGGCAAGACCTGCTCACTGCGCTGGTAGTTTCTGACTTTCCCAAACCCGCTCCCAGCCAAATACAGGGGAGAAAAATGCAGATTGACATGGGGGTTCCGGGAATAGGGGACGCCCTGCAAGGTGATTATCTTGCCATTTTCTGCAGCTGCAATTTACACACAACAGAGGGTGCTCATTTATGATTGGGCAAATAAATACCGGGGGAGGGAAAGGATGGAAAGAGGATTCTAGGTTTCTGTCTTCTCAGTAAGAGGGTCTCTGTGAGCGCTTTCAGGCCAAGAAATGCAAAATTTACCATCCCCAGGTAAACCGCAAACTGTAACTGTGTCTCATTCAACCAAAATATAGGCCTGGGGAGAATGAATGGCTATTACCTGGAGTTTTATATTCAGTGGGGATGGATGGGTTAGTCAATGGTTTTCTGCTGTTTAAACTCAGATATTTCAGAAGTTTTGAATGAAATGTTCTTCAGCGGAAAGTTCATTTTAATCTTAAAAAAGGACAACACACTTTGTGGGATATTTTACATCTTTTGTTTAAATCTGATTTTAAGAAATACCTATCAATACCAAAGACATGAAGAGAAACATTGCTTCACACACAAAAAATTGGAATATGTACGAGTTTCCTACTCTTGCTAAAACAGATGATTACAAATTTGGGGTCTCAAAGCCACATCCGCTTATTCTCTTATAGTCTTAGAGTCTAAAAAATGGATGGACAAGGTCACACCCACTTATTCTCTTACAGTCTTAGAGTCTAAAAAATGGATGGACAAGGCAGCTCTGGGGAGAATCCTTCCCCCAGCCTTCCCAGTTTCCAGAAGCAGTCCACATACTCTGGCTCATGGCCCCATTCTTGATCTTCCAAGCCAACCATGGGGCATCTTCCACTCCCTCTCCTGTGCTCATGCTGCCTTTCCCCGACTCTGACCTTCCTTCTCTCCTATAAGAACCCTTGACTTTACACTGGGCTCAGTTAAGTAATCCCAGTTCATCTCCTCATTTCAAAATTCTCAATGTAATCACAATCAAAAGTCCCTTTTGTCATCTGAGATACATATTCACGGGCTTTGGGGATAGAACTGAAGTTTAAGGGTCAGTCCCTGCTGGAGCTCTCATAAGAACATGAAAATGGAGCCACCTTAAACCTGGGTCCCCAGGGACCAGCAGTTGGTGTAATGGCTATGTTGCTGGACTCCCATGTTGCCAGTCACGGTTTGAGTCCTGGACTCGGTGGCTTAAACTCACGCCAGGTGTGTGTGCATGCCCAAGATCCCGAGAGGAAAATGGAGGAGAAGGGATTGCGGCGTGGCCATCCCTCCTGGGAGGTGATTTCTTGCTTTTCTATCTCTCTGACTCTCTCTGTCTTTCTGGTGAGTGCACATGCCCTATAGCAAAAACCTCTCAAAAAAAAAACAAAACAAAACAAAAAAAAAACAAAAAAACAAAACCAAGAAAACAAACCAACAAACCCTGGGTCCCCAAGTAAAGATGAAGCAGAGCAGAGCCCCAGCTACCTTTCATGGTCCTGCAGTGGGGAGACACCCCTTTGCTATTTAAGGCCCTGGACTGCCATGGCTGTGGCGTGATCGAGTCTATTCTGAGCACTGTGCCTTCTCCGAGGTAGAACTGAATCATGGTGCTGAATAACGACGCCCCAAAGCTGCCACGTCTGTGCAGGAGAGCATTAGAACCTGTCCCTCCTCTCTATTCGCACCCCTTGGCCAGGTTTTCCTTCCTTCCACCTCTCCCCCCAACCTGGGACCACTCTTCTGCTTTCTATTTCTATAAGATCAACGACAGATTCCACCACCGACACGATCATACCACATTTAGCCTTCTGTGCTTGGCTTATTTCACTCGTAACGATCTCCGGGTCCCTCCGTGCTGCTAACAGTCAGAGGATTCCACTCTGCTTTTGTGGTTGAACAAAACGTTTTTTGTGGTTGTGTCGTATACCATCTATAAAACCTGCTCATTCATAGATGCACACCTGGCTCTGACTGTGGCTGCTGTGACTAAGCGGCAACAGACATGCAGCCTTCGCTTTTGTCCAAGCACGCATCCTTCCTGCCCCCGGTCCCTCCATCTCTCTAAAAACATCAGAGTCCAGATGAGCTCGGTGGACGCTCTCTGCTCTATTTATTTGTCAGCACCTGCCTCTTAATCCATTGGATGTCCGTGTTGATTTGCTTTATTGCTGGTAAGCTTGTCTTCTCATTATGCAAGATGTTCCCACGGAGCAGCCCCTTGTCACACAGACCCCATCTTTGGCCGACTTTTGGTGCTCTGTATCTTGGCCTTGACTGACAAGACCCTGATGTCGCATGTTGGCTTCATTTTCTCCAAACTGTAAAGGACTTTGTGACCATATGGGCATCTGGGGGCCCCGGGAGCTCCATGGCTGCTGAGCCGACCAAGAGACCCTTATTAAAAATAGCACATGCTGAGGCTGAAATGGTCTTTAATTGGTTTCTTCAGAACGCAATAAAGACCAGGAAGTATTAAAAAAAGGGGAGGGGCGGATTTTCATGGAGCTCTGTACTTTTGTCTTTCTTTATGTGGCCATTTAAGAGTTCACGAGGCTTGTCTGATTTGGCATTTGGGACTACAACAAATGCTTTGTTTTGCCTCTTTCCAGTTAATTCCTGAGTCATTCACTCATGTGTTCATTCATTCAAGACCTTGTTATCGAGTGTCTACTATGTGCTGGGGAGTGCTCTGGGCTTAAAGTACAGATCAGAGACTCAAAAACAAGGTCTTGACCCCACGGAGCTCACGTTCTGGTTAATCAATAAAAAGAGACAGGGGAACCAGCAGTTAGCGTAATGGCTATGTCGCTGGACTCCCACGTAGTCAACCGCGGTTCGCGTCCCGGACCCGGTGGCTTAAAACTCACGCCAGGCGCGTGTGCGTGCGTGCCCAAGATCCCGAGAGGAGAATGGAGGAGAAGGGATTGCAGCGTGACCATCCCCCCTGGGGGGTGATTTCTCTCTTTCTATCTCTATGTCTCTGTCTGTCTGGCGAGCGCACACGCCCTATAGTGAAAATCTCTCCAAAATCTCTCCAAAAAATAAATAAATAAATAAAAAATAAAAAATAAAAAAAAAATAAAAAGAGACACTATATGAGGGGTCTCCCAATAGCTCGTGCAAAAATTTTCTTACTCCTGAGGAGACTGTTTTAAATGTGACTCTGACCAAGGTAGTAGCAGTGGAGGCAACAGAATTGGTCGAAGTGTGGGTGAATGATTTTAAAAGAGACTGGATGTTTTTGTAAAACGAATAGAATGAGAACAGTAAACCCTTGACCCGGGTCTTGAGGATGGCTCCAAGTCTGTTGGTCAAAACAGAGTGAATTTTGAGCTGTGGGAGCTTATCAAGTTTATCAAGAAGTATACAGATTTGTGATTTTTTTTTTTTGAAATAAACCTAATAATATTTCTGTTGATACAGATGGAGCTTGTTGTCTCATTAGAATCTTAAATAGTGATTTTCATCTTTTAAGAGAACAGTGTAGAAAAGAAAATGAAATCTGTGACTTTATCAGCATTTTTCCCCCCCAGGGACTGGATCCTGAAAAATGGTAGCATAGGAGAATCAATGACTATAATTGTGGAAGAATTAAAAACAGGCCCGGAACGGGCTCGCTCTGCTGGTTTGGGCTGGCACGAGATGTAAGACAGACGAGTCGGATCAGGTCTGCTCCGAGGCAGGGGGTTTGCCACATCGCAGTGCAAACACGGAGCAGAAACGTGCTCCTCAGAATGAGCTGTGCGGTACGCGCTCTCTCAGTATGAGAGAGTTTCAGTATGAAATCCGATATGATCCCAGGGAAGAGAAACGAGGCCACTAACCGCCAGATGACAAGCTGCCTTACAGTTCATCGCATCCACTTGGTCCTCGACACACAGCCTGCACCGCTGAGGAGGCTGAGGGAAACCAGGTCTCTGCTTTTCTTCGTGGTGCATCTGGAACAGGTGCCAGCTTCCCAGGCTGACCAGTGTGGTGGGCCATTCGGTCATGGCGGGTCCTAGGCAACATGCTCTGTATTTTTCCAAACATGAAAGACAAATGTATAAAACAGCACAACCATGCTGAATGCCAGTGCCCGGGGCTCTTCCCACAGGTGGGGATTTCCTGCCAGGAAGTGGATCTGATGCCGCCATGTTTCTCTGCACCCAGGTTAGTTCTCCTCTCTGGGAGTTAGGTTTTCAGCTCAATATTAGAAGGAAAGCTGCTGAGAAGGCACCTGGCAGTCCACTCCACACCACAAACAAGTGTTTTTTGTTTGTTTGTTTTTGAGAGAGATTTTTGCTCTAAGGCACGTGCACTCACTGGAAAGACAGAGACAGAAAGTGAGAAAGTGCCCCTGGGGTCACCACAATCCCTTCTCCTCCATTCTCCTCTCGGGATCTTGGGCACACATGTGCATGCACCCAGCGTGAATTTTAAGCCGCCGGGTCCAGGACTCGAACCCCTGTCGACTACGTGGGAATCCAGCGACGTAACCATACGCCATCTGCTGGTCCCACCATGAACAGGTCTTAGCAGGAGTGGATTTTGCCAGAAGTACAGCCTCTCCCTCCAAAGCTTTTGGTGGGAAGGATGGAGGGGAGGCTAAGCTCTCTCGTCGTTCCATCTTCACTCTTCTTGACACAGCGAGGAGGGGTTTCCATCTCCAAGACACCTAGTCTGAAATCTAATAGTACTAGGGAAGAAAGTAGCTCAAATATTAAATCACAGGTGGGCTGCTATTTTACCTGGAAGACTGGGATCACTCAGTCAACGCTGAGGGAGGTGGGGGGGGTCACGTCCATTGTTCCGCCCAGCGATTCAACGTCACTAGCTTTGGTAGAACAGAGGCAAACTCTGAGGTCAGATGGTGGTGTGGGCGTAAGACATAACGTTCTGCACGACTGCCCTACGTGTGTGCCCAGGATCTGGGACTGGGTGGGGGCGGATCCCCAAATGAAGACCCTTGTGGGGGTGCTGTCTTTCTATCTCTCTTGCCCATGGAAGAAAGAAATAACCTTTAAAAATTGGAGAACAACAATAATTACTATTAAGTCCCAAATCCAAAATTTAATTAAAAAATAATAATGAAGGCAAATTCTGAAAAATGTGATCCCAAGTTAAAAGTAGTGGTCAAGTAGGTGGCTCTACTTGTGGTTGTCCCCTCAGCGCTTGTGTGGCAATTGTGGTTTTAGGTGTTTACGTCTCTTACAACTTCTCTAGGGAGGTGCTCATGCTGCATTCATTCTGGAATCCTCCAGGCCCGGCGCAGTGCCTGGCACCTAGGAGACAAGCTAGGGGGATGTAGGAGAGCCCCTGGCCTGGTCTGAACAGAGCGGTCCTACTATGTGCTTGTTTGCCTCCTTAACTACCAACAGTAACCCCTTCCAATCTCAGCCTATCACCGAACCTCGGAACTGCTCTCCACCTAACTTAAGCAGAGGAAATTTGTGGCCAGGATTATCGAGTGGCTTTATGAAGAGTTAATTTCTTGCCTCAGGTAAACCCGTGATGAGCAGGGACGCACACACCTGGTTTGCTCAGGATGATCCTTGTCTATGCCTGTCGCTTTGTTGTTGTGAGCTGTGTCCCCTTTCACTCTTACGCATGTCCTGGGTTGGTCAGTGTGTCCTACGGCCATCATAAGCACCTGTCAGGCCCAGGTAAATCCAGTGGCATCAGGACATCCTCCACTTAGCTCAGCTTCCGGGAACAGGAAGGGTGTATAATTATCCAAGGATTCAATACATTGAGGTTGTAAACAATAGGTTAGGGTCAGCCGCTTTCCTGCCGCTTTCACAAGCGCTTGCGATGAACTCTGGATCTGTTTAGGTCAGGAGCCCACCGGTAATGAATTCTCGTTGCCAGGGCAACACGGGTGCTGTTAGTTTAACCTGGATCCTGGGACCCACCTCCTGTGCCTGCGGGGCCTTTTCTTCTCCCACTGCACTGGGGGAGGGGGCATCAGGTTCTTAAAATGACAATCAAGTTATTGTCATAAACTCCCCTCTCTATAATGTGGGCCCTTTGAGGCAGGGACTTTTGTCCACTGTGTTCAGTGCTGTATTTGAGCATCTAACATGGTAACACTCGATCCTGGAAGCTCTTTAAATATTTGTTGAATGAATAAATACTAAGATGACAAGTAGCAAGTGCTCTTGGAGCAATCTCTTACATAAAATAGGATACACTTTATGGCTCCAAATGCTCTGTGACAGAGCAGCCATGTAAAGGTAAGCACAAAGACCTGCAAGACAGCTCCGTGGTGTTGGAGACGTTTCTGAGTCACTAATGTGTGGCCTGTGTGGGTCCCTCTGTGCTGACGGAACAGACTCTCCAGGTGCTTCAAGTGCTGGCTTGGTCCAGCCATATGTGTAGGAATCGTGATGCCTTCCTTAAAGAAGTCGTGTTCCTTCTAGTGACATCCAAGTTCTGAGAAGGCGTGAACTCAGAAGAAGCTGGGGGTCCCACAAACCTCAAGGGAAAGGTCAGTCCCACGTGGGTCATTCCTTCTGGTGTGAAATACTTGGGGTAGGAGGATTTTCTCATGGAGTGAAAGTTGATAAACTCCAGTCCCTCCTGAGAGTGTTGCCAGATCATTGTTAGAAGGTCTTCAGGGGCAGGGATTAGAACCTCATTTCCCAGCACGCTGCCTGGCACCCATAAGGGACTAATAAACGTGACTTTGGGGCTGAGGAGGTGACTCCCCTGGCTGGCATTTGTCAGTCTCTTAAAACAGCCAGCCCACAGTCCTGTCCCATGGTAAGGACCATGCACATATCTGACTGCGTGAAGGCAGACAGAAGGGTTGTCCATCTTGGATCTACCACAAAGCCACCACCTGTCATCCTTGGCACATTCTGGCTGCATCCTTTGGTTGCAAGCACTTTGGGCAGCCTTTTCAGCACAGGTCTCTACCGAGGGTGTAGGTGGCTCTGGGAACAAAAGGAAGGGCTAAGAAAACAGGCTCCAGAAGGATGAAGCTTGGGCTAACTAGGGAAATCTCATCCAGGGCATATGTTTTGTGATACTATGGTTTGACTATGTCCCCCAGGGCTCATTCATTGGAAACTTAACTTCCAATGTAACAGTGTTGGGAGAGAGGGTCTATATAGGGGTTAGTAGGCTATTAGGGTTCTGCCCTCATGAATGAATTACTGTCTTTACCCATCCTCACGAGAGTGGGTTTATAAATGTGGGTTCAGCCTTCTCACGTGCCCTGGTTCTTCTGCCTTTCCCCATGGAAAGAGTCACGAGCAGTCTCTCACCAGATGCACATTGATATTAGGTGTTCAAAACTGTGGAAAATAAATTTCTTTTCTCTATAAATTATCGAGTCTGTAGAATTCTTTTATAGCAACATAGAAGGGACTAAGACTACGTTGTGGTCCAATCATTCTTGTTCCTTGTGTCCCTCTCCTCAAGGGAAAAGTCCCAGGAGAGAAATTTGAGCTTGAGTCTCAAGCCCAAACTCTGGCCAGAATTCCTTCATCA
This sequence comes from Tupaia belangeri chinensis, assembly GCF_000334495.1. NCBI lineage: Eukaryota > Metazoa > Chordata > Mammalia > Scandentia > Tupaiidae > Tupaia > Tupaia belangeri. Next base: position 2,048,982 of record NW_006160120.1, read on the forward strand.
TCTCTTCATTTGATAAGACAACAAGGTAGACATAGACTCTGCTACGGTTTGCATGTCCTTATAAAACTCATGTGTTAAGATCCGACTGTGATGGGATTTAAGAGGGTGAAAATTTGATCGACTATGGTGTTGAATGGTAGGGCCTTTGGGAAGACATCAGGATTCAGGGCATCAGGGAAGGGCCTTGCGATGAACTCCCGGTGGGGTTGCCAAGGGAGGGAATGAGATGGAGACTCAGGGACACAGATGCAGGTGCTCCTGCTGCCACACCGTGTACAGCCACAAGATCCTCCCCAGATGTGACCTCTGGACCACAGACCTACAAACCGTGAACTGAATAAGTTGCTATTTTCTGAAATGATCCAGACTCAAGTATTTTCTGTCATTAGCAACAGAATAGAACAAAATCCTCAAAGGGAAATCAAAGCTTGAGACAGAAGAACAGGGAGTGGGCATTGGCCAGCCCACAGCACAAGGCTCGCCCGGTCCATCACCACACACTGCCCATCTTAGGATCCTTACAGCTTGGGATGGGCCTGGCACTCCATAGGTCGTCCGGAAATGCGGAACCTGCCTAACTTACTTCTACTTCTGACCTCCAAACTTGAAGCGTAATTGCTTCCTTGCTCCCCATAGCACTTACTTATGATTTCTCACAACTCAATTATCATGCCTCGTTAGATCAGTGTCCTCCTTACGTTTCTTCAGGTTGGGATTATGTCTGATTTTTGTCTTGTTTCCTCACTCTCCACCTGAGTACTTGACAAAGAATGGAAGCCCATTCAATGTTCATGGAATAGTTGAATGAACGTGAGTGTTACGGGGAGGAAGCTCGAGTTGAACCAACATATTTATCTTTGAAGTGTGGAAGAAAACTTCATGTATGTTAAGAAAAAACATTTGAAATTCAGAAAAAAAGATATAAAGATGGTTGAGAAACCCAGCGTGAGGCTAGAGGACAGTCTAGCAAGTCCACATAAAGGGCATCTGATTTTCCAACAACATAAGCTTTTGTTTGGCTTATGATTTCCTATCAAGGAAGGCCCAGAGTTTGATTTCTATTTTTTAGGTTTTTGCTATAGGATGTGTACAGTTGTCAGAGAGAGACAGAGAGAGGGAAAGTGAGAAATAACCCCCCAGGGGGAATGGCCATACTGCAATCCCTTCTCCTCCATTCTCCTCCTGGGATTTTTGGGCACACACATACACGTGCTTGGCATGATTTTCAAACTGCTGGATCTGGGACTTGAGCCATGGTCAGCCATGTGGGAATCCAGTGTCTTAACTACGATGTGACCTGCTGGCTCCAGGTCCAGAAATCTTACAACTCTGGAAGGCTAAGTGTCACACATAGCAAATTTGTAAAGTACAATGCTTTCTTTCTTTTCTCGTGGCACTAAGGATAACCCTGAAGTTATAGTTTTATTGAAATATTGGAGTGATTGTATTTAACTTAGCAATTGAATTGCAACATGCTTTTTTTCATTGACTACATGGAATCCTTGTTCTTATATCCTATTTTGAATCAACTTTGTCAGTTCCATCATGTATTAAAATAGATTTGACAAATGCTCATGATCTAGTTCATGTGAATTATGTCTTTAACATTTTGAGAATTATAGGTTGATACACACACACACACGCACACATGCACACATACTTGGAAAGCTAGGAACTTTCTTTCTAAAAACTGGAATGGGTTTAATTTCACTACAATAGCAAGTTCATGCCAAAAATACATTTTCTTGGAATAACATCTGGAATTTATATTGTGACTTTCTACCAATCGTTAGCTCTCTCCTTTCTATTTCTAAACCAGGAACTGGAAATTTAACACTAAAAAAAAAATTCAACCCCCCCCCCCCCCCCCCCATACTGCCAGTTGTAACCAGGAACCTGCATATGATGTAACTGTGGTCAAGAGCAGAGCTAATCTCTCCAACTGTGCCGAGGAGACTAAGCGGGCAGTGCATTGGCCATGATTTGTGGTCTACAACCTTTTGAAAATCCTTCCACATTCAGGGACATTTCTCCCTTTAGATGTCTGCACATCCTCAAAAGTGATGCCAGAAATCCATGTCCCTGTCTCCCGAGCAGTTAGACAGTAGACATATGATGCGGATTGTATTGAGCAAAAGGAGGCAGACGAGACTAACTCAAGAGGAAGAGAGCCGTGCAAGAAAGTGGCAGCGTGCAGGGCCCATTCTGGAGAAGGTACACACGAGATACAGGGCTTTCAGAAGCTTCCAGGAGACAGAGCCCTCACCTTGTACGCTGCTGGAAATGTCAGCAGTGTGGGATGCATCTATGCCCAGGTCCATCAGCTCTGGGTCTGTCTTCTTCCTGGTCATATAACCTCTAAGCCTGATTCTCTGACCTAGTAGAGATTCTAGAGTCACTAGATATATATATATTTTAAATGTAAACTGGTTAAAGTGGATATTGTTGGCAACTTGGACTGATCCAAATGTGAATAATTGGGGCAGTGTGACCCCAGAGATGTTTGGATCAGAGATAGCTGTGTAGAGGCACAGGAAACTTACTATCTTGGGTGTGTTCCAGAACAACTATAACTTTTTATAAGACTGAGCGAAATTTGGGGTGCTACCAGATTACTTTGCTGGCAAGTCTTAGGAAAGTTTGCCCTACTACATAAGCAATATTTCAACTCCAATATTCTTGAAGTTTCATCTAGTGCTTTGATTTCCTGATTCTTTGATGCCTCTTAACAAAGGCATACAATTGAAGGTTATCTGAAGATTGACTTGCATCAATCTTCAAAAAATAACAGTGAAATCTCCAGGAATTTGCATACCCACCAACTGGTATGCCAGCAGGGGTAGCAAATTAAAATACATATTCAAAAATTTGATGATCAGGAAATTACTCCTGGGATGAGCTTTCCTGTTATTGACTTCAAAAAAAAAATAATTTTTTAGTATGGTGAAATGAAAGTAATACATTATAATTTGATGTTTTCCATGCAGATAGAAAAGTAGCAGAAATATGGGTCATTTCAGTCCAAAAAAGGGCCCACCTGGAAAAAGGATAGCTATATACATAGTAGCATGAGGAGGTGGTTTGTTATGGGTGGTTGAAAAATAGGCATAAAATTTCTTGAGGCTTGATTTGACTACAAGCTAAAGAGACTACTAATCACTCTCCAAATAACCTAAGAGTTAATTTTCCTCATATTAAATAAATCTAGAGGGAGGAAGTCCAGGGATAAAGTGGTGGGTCCATGATAGCCTCAGGGATTCAGGCTCTTTCTAGATGTTCTATCCCTCCATGTTTGTTGTGGGGCCTGCATTCATGTTCTCAGTATGGCTGCCAGAGCTTCAGCCAACATGACAGGCAAGGCAATGGGTATCTACCTGGAGAGTCAGCTCCTTTGTAAGAGTTCTTCTGGAGTCTCTCCCAGAGCTTATGTTTTAGTAATCACTGGCTGGTTCTCACGTGAACGTTAGATGTAAAAGAGCCCGAGGAAATCTTTTTTTGGCTGGGAATACAATCTTTCTAAATACCATCAGCGTTCAGTTAATAAGGAAGAAGTCTCTGACATAAACCAAATACTGTCTCTTTACAGAGACTGTTTTTTAAGAACTAGGAGCACTGTTGCTTTGCCTTTTCTTCCTTGTCAATGTTCCTTCCATCCTCTTCATTTTTTAAAAAAACAAAATTTAAAAAAAACCCACTATTTTCCAATTTACCTCAAAAAAAAAAAGTGGCAGAATTTCTTTCTGTCCTATTGCTCTTCTACCCACCACCCCCATTCTATGCATGTTTATGTTAAAGAGGACCTAGGTTACAGAGATCTCAAGAGATAGGAGAATAATCATACATACTGCAGAAAGATTTGAAACTTTGTTGCAAGTTCATGTTGAAAGATGAGCCTTAGGATTCAAGCACTTTTATTTATTTATTTTAAGTGGTCAGAGGGCTCCATTTCTTTCCAGAGAGGGACAGAGAGAAGGAGACATCACTTTCCAACAGGGCATGGCAGCGCTGCAGTCTCAGCTCTTCCATTTCTCCCTCCTGCCATGACTTTGGGCATGCATGCACACACACACCGGGCATGCTTTTCAAGCTATGGGGGCCAGATTTGAACTGCGGTTGGCCGTATGGGATCTGGCTCCCTTAATCACTTGGCTCTAGAAGCGGCCCAAGCACCTTTATTTAAAGCACCTTCGTTGCCTTTTCCATAGTTTTTGAAGTGTTAATCCTTTACATATGTATTTCGTTATAAATAACATGTTTAGTCATTTGAACTGAACCAAACATTTGAATAAACTGTGCTAATTGACTGGAATGCCAACAAAATCAACACTTCATGTGAAATTTTACTTAAAAAAAAAATCTTCAGGGACTCAGTTCACTCGAATTGAATATGTATATTTTCTTTAAAAATTCAACTTTAATGAAATAGAACTATCCAATTATTTTCCAAAAGAGCTTCTGATCTAGAAGATCGATTTCAGAATCCAAAAGCACTTCTTGAAACAAATTGACTTTTAAAAATAAATGTTATTTCTAACATGATCGTAGGAGCCAGGTGATGGCGCAGTAGCAATGCAGCACTGAGTGATGCAGGGCCCACATGGGAAGGCCCTGGGTTTGAGTCCTCAGGCTTCTCTGCACATTCTGGGTTCGCACGCCATGCCCATGATCCAGGCTGGCTGAGAATAGGGTAGAGTGTGGCATTAAGACCCTGTTAGGGGCTCCTGTCTCTCTCTATCTCATGAAATAAATCAATAAATAAGCTTAGGGGCCAGCAGGTGGTATGGTGGTTAAGGCACTGGATTCCCACGTGGTCAACCACTGTTTGGGTCCTGGACCTGGCAGCTTGCTTTCTCACTTTCCCTTCTCTCTGTCTCTGTCTCTCTTGTGGGCACATATGCCCTGTAGCAAGTTAAACATGATAACAATAATAATAATAAATAGAATTAAATAATTCTTTAAAAATAAGTAAATCAATAAATAAACTTAATGAAAATGATCACATAGTTAAATCGACCTTTCATGGGTATGCAGACCTGTGGATTGTACCAGGCACAGGGGTAGATTACCTTAAGCAGGCTACAAAACAGTTCCATTGCTCTCAAAGTCCTTTGTATGGCCTCTTGATTGTCATCCTCTCTTCTCTTCCTCTACTGGTGACAGCCACTGATCTAACCCAACCCCTGTATTTTCATTTCAAGCATGTCACATAAATGGAATCATACAACACCTAACTCTTTTTTCTTGTCAGAGTGTGTGTGCCCTCTCTAGAGAGAGACCAGCAAGAGGGAAAGTAACCATTGGCAATGGCCATGTCACAATCCCTTCTCTATTTCTCTGTTCTTTTGGGATTTGGGGCACATGTGTACATGCACCTGGCATGTTTTTCAAGCTACTGGCTCCAGGACTTGAACTGCACAGTTAGCCATGTGAGATCCCACTGTCTTAACCACCATGCCACAGACTGGCCCACAGCATGTGACTTTTTAAGCCTCACTTTCTTGCTCAGCAAAATGTTTGTGCAATGTTTCCAGGTTATGGTGTGTATGGATCTTAGCTCTTTTTTGTTGCTGAGTATTGTTCTACTGTATGAATACTGTATGAATACACCACAGGTTTTTAATTTTTTCCTTCTTTTCATCCATCCACCAGTTGATGGCTATCTGGGTTTTCAGTGCTTTGCTATTATGAATTATGCTGCTGTGAACGTTCATACACAGGTATTTGCGTGGACATATGTTTTCATTTCTCTTGGCTTGTAACTGCAGGGTGGGGGTGGGCTCTTGCAAGACATGTGAGGAAAATTTTGTTACTAAAAATAGTGTGAGTGTGTATGTGCCTGTGTGGGCCAAAATCAACATTAGTTCACTACACTGAGCCAAGTCAGACTTTCTTTCCTTTCTTTCTCACTTTTTTTTTTTTTTTTAAATAAAACAAAGTTAATTTTGGAGTTTTACACTTGCAATTTGTCAACCTTCTCACATCTCTCCACAGCTCATTCTTTACAGGAATGAAAGCCATTGGTGCTCTTTTGATCTCTAGCTGGGGTTAAGACAGGCTGTCCAGCCTCTCGTGTAAGACATAGTCTTTCCTGCTTTCTCCTCCCACTTTGTAAGTGATTATTTTCAAACACTCTAATGTGGATGACAACAAAATCTCAAATGGTGCCCAGGGTCCACCTCTGACAGGTTCATGCCACCAGACGATTTCTGTTTCTAAATTTAAACCTTCTTTGACATAGTCATTAAAGCGTCCCTCCCTGGTGTCAGCACCTTTTTTGGTTAGTGTGAGTACTTGCCAGAGAGGGACAAAATAAAACAAAGTTAATTTTGGTGTTTTACACTTGCAATTTGTCAACCTTCTCACATCTCTCCACAGCTCATTCTTTACAGGAATGAAAGCCATTGGTGCTCTTTTGATCTCTAGCTGGGGTTAAGACAGGCTGTCCAGCCTCTCGTGTAAGACATAGTCTTTCCTGCTTTCTCCTCCCACTTTGTAAGTGATTATTTTCAAACACTCTAATGTGGATGACAACAAAATCTCAAATGGTGCCCAGGGTCCACCTCTGACAGGTTCATGCCACCAGACGATTTCTGTTTCTAAATTTAAACCTTCTTTGACATAGTCATTAAAGCGTCCCTCCCTGGTGTCAGCACCTTTTTTGGTTAGTGTGAGTACTTGCCAGAGAGGGACAGCAAGGCAGAGAGAGGGAATAAAGAAAGTACCCTCCACAGGGAATGGCCATGCTACAATCCCTTCTCTTCCACTTCTCCATCTTTTCTGGATCTGGGGCATGCGCTCACTTGTGCCTGGCAGGTTTCTCAAGAGCCGTGCAGTCAGCCATGTGGAATCTGGCTGCCTTATCCACCAGGCACTGGAGCTGGACTGATGCCAGCACTTTTTATTACTTCTTTCTCCTTCATGAGACTCCACACTGGGCAGTAGTTGCTGATCTGTTGAAATCAGCAGCTATCCTCTCCAACAGCTCTGATATATATTTTTTTTTGTCCTGGAAGAATTCAAGAACCAATCATTTTTGGAGTATAAGTTTAAAAGAAGTCATGGGCTCCTAATGTGTCTATCTGTAGGTTATTGTGATGGAAGTTGTTGAGTATATTAATCAAGATGGATAAGGCTATGTTACCTTAACAAGTAAGACCAACCTCTTTCCGGCTTAACATAACGGTAGTGTTTTTCTCTCTTCCGCTCAGTGTTGAATGTGAGTTGTTAGTTAATGGTGGTGCCTATTGATCCTAGTCATTCAGTGGCCCAGTCTGATGGAGGATGCACCAGCTCATTTTTTACTCCCAGAACCACCAAGGCATGGAAAGAGATCACAGGGGATCATTCTGCAGTTTTTAAATGCTTTTGCTGAGAAAGACCACCTGTTATTTTTTCTCAGATTTCATTGGCCAAGAGAGGTCCCATGCATGACTTTAAGGGGTGGGGAAGTCAGCCCCCTGGGAGCCTGGAAGAAGTGAAGAGCTCAGGATATTGGTCTCCAGCGGTGTCTACCAACAGGGTGTGGAGAAGAAAGAACCGACTTAATAAACAACTTCACTCATCTGATGATTCGCTCTTTGACTCTCTGGATCTCAGCAAATTAGTGAGTCTCCACACTGATGGATTAAAGAGAAGTATAATTGCAGTTGGGCGCTTTTTTTTTTTTTTCATTCAATATCTCTATAATCTTATTTTTGTCTGATGAAGGCATTAGCATACATTTTCTGGGCTCACAGCCAGGTGAATCATTTTCTTTGCCTGTTTCCCTGTCTCCCTGGTGCCATGCTGGTTGCCAGAACCAAACAGTGGGCCCAGTCAAGAACTGCTCCAGGGGTCCTGAATTGACCAGGCCTGTGCCTAGACACTCCTCCTGCTCCCTTGAGGGAGCCCAGCCCCAACAAGTGCCACCAGCAGGGTGAGGCGCCAAGGACAATAATGCCCCTTGGAATCTGATAAGTAACATTTGGTCCCATGCCCAGATCAACTTTTCATCACCGTAGAAAGGAGAGGAGTTTGGGACATTTCAGTCTTCACTGAAACCCTCAGGCATGCCTTTGTTATTGCTCTGTGGGATTATTGTAACACTCTGCTGGAAGGACCGCACCTCCACCTCGGGCTACTAGAAGATTAGAAGAGGTGAAAAAGCAAAATGAAAATCTCAGATTCTTATTGGGGATTAGGAGACACTCGACTCTAGCCAACTTTTACTTTTCCCATTATTTTAATGGAAGGGGAAAAAAGAACAACTCCAACTCCCCTACTCTCCTTACTATACCATAAATGTACAAATTAGAGGGAAGAAACAAACCAACCAACAAATGAAAAGAAATAACTTGACCATCAGCCCGGATTGCTGTGCCTGAGATGTTTTAGCTTTCTGGGACTTTGAGGCCAACGCACACACACATGATTCCAAGACCTGTCTCTGGTGTGAATATGGGGAACAGATGCTCCCTTACAGGGAGACATGGAAGAAAAGGCAGCCTGTCAGCCAGTCATAATTTATTCTGCCAACTATCAAAAATCTAATCAGACACATCTGCTGAGTAAAATAACCATGATGACTGATGATTCTCAATGAAAAAGACAGTTTTGAATTCATCTAACTTCAGCCAGGACTCAAGTAGTCATTCCCAACTGTAGGCAAATGTAAACATAAGAATTCAGTGTGGGGCTGGCGCTGGATCGCAGAGGTTAAGTGCCATGGAGAGGAAGCCAGATCCCGTATGTCTGACCAGGGTCCGAGTCCCAGCCCGGGGTCCTGACAGGATGGAGAATTGGAGGAAAAGAATTGTAGCATGACCAGATCCCATGGGTGGGTGGTGGTGGGGGGGTGCTTTCTCTTTCTCTCTTATGCATGCTCACATGCACCTTATGGCATAATAAAAGGAAAAAATAACTTAATGTATAAAACAAACCAGAAATGTAGCTGCTCTGCCTGAAAGTAGGAAATGGGTACTCCATTTGTGATAGGTCCCTCTCACTGCCCCACCGGAACCCGTAATCTCTGAATCTTACAGACAGAGTTCGTCCATTTAAGAGTCCTTGGTGTAGTCTGGAGACAGTTCCATATGTTTTGGCAAATACTTGGAAATGATGAAGTTAAGGAAGATCAGTCCCCAGATATGCCAATTTGGCACGTAGATTATTGCAAAAGGAAATCACCTAGAAGTGATAGCTGTAGAAAAGGCCATTCAACCGTGTTTTCCTTTATAGCAAAGCCATGAAGCTTCCTCCGAGAGGGGTCCCTACCAGGGCGAGAAAACAGCCTCACCACCAGAAGATGGTGACTGGGGCTGCGATAAACCTGAATAAATAAATACGCTCCCCAGAGTAACCCTGATCTCCCACTACCTCACATTCCCCCATGCAGCTTTTCGTGACTTTCCTAGAATTTACTACCTTCTAGAAATCCTTTGCTCTATCATTTCTTCACAAATGTACTGTTCTTTGTCAGAGTATAAAAATACCTTGCTCTGGCCACTTCTTTGGACTCCTGTGGAGATTCCTATGTTTATGGAGAACTATGAAATCTGTATGCTCTTCTCCTGCTGTCCTGTGTGAGTTTGGTTCTTAGATTCAGCTTGAAGATTTCACGTAAGATCTAAGAGGAGAACAGGTGACTACTAGCCCTGCCCTACGGAAACATCTACAGGCGTTCTGGGTGGACACAGACCTGGTGGTAGGTATTGTCTATAGAATTTAGCACGAGGGATCAGGGATGATCATGTATGACCTATGATGGACGCGATGGCTCCTTACAACAAAGAATTGTCCTGCCCAAATGCCCACCCAGCACTCTTGAAAAAACACGAGACAGAGACCAGCAGGTGGCCTGGTGGTTAAGGCACTGGATTCCCACATGGCCAACCACAGTTTGAGTCCTGCACCTGGGAGTTTGAAAATCATGCCAGGTGCAGGTGCCCCAAGTCCTGAGAGGAGAATGGAGAAGGGATCGTAGTGTGGCCATCCCTGCCCCAGAAGAAGGCTGATTTCTCACCGTTTCTTTCATTCTCTCTGTCTCCCTCCAGTGGGTGCATGTGCTTACAGGCAAAAACCAGAAACAAAACAAAACAAAACAAAACAAACAAACAAACAAACAAACAAAAACATGGGACAGAGGTTTTAGCTGTCTTTCAGAGGCAGGAGCTCTGTCACCTACTGGGTGGCCAGCCTCAGACTCTTCTGTCTCTGCCTTGCATGGCGCTTTTCCCACTACACAGCACAGATATGCCAAAACTGTTTTGCCCAGACTTCTCTGCAGGCAGGAGAGACCACGGGACCCACATCTGACCAATGTAATGGGAGAGTAAATACTCCAGAGTGAAAAGAGTTTTCTGAGAAAGATCTTTTGTTTATGGCTTTTGCTTTTTTAAGAGAAAAACCCAACCAAACCAAACAACAGATGCACAAGAAGAAACTTTACTTTCTGGCTTTGAAAACAATTGTGGGAATAAGCAGCCATTATGTGAACATGAGGCAGCACGCTTAAGAACCAAGAGGTAGGCAGAACAGAACCACAGACATGGCTGAGCCAAATCAGCCCTTCTGTTCCAGGGACAGTAAGTATGACTCTTCAAGCCTGCGAATCAGTTTGGTTTCTGACACCCAAACTCTCCATTGGATATACTTTCCCCACTTAGATCCCTCTAGATGCCTAGAGCGGAGCTTTGAGGGAGTCCATGCACGTGTTGATGCTTTGATGTTCTCTGTGCTTCTGCTTGTTGACTCACAGGCTGAACAAACCCTTCCCTTCTTCTTTGTGCCTGATCTTCTGTTTCTGCCTGAGGCTTGTTATCTGTTTTCTATAAGAAGCAAAGGAACATCAGGTGATTCGTAACACTCTATACTTAAATTATTTGGAGTCACTTATCTGCTGGGCCCACTCCCACCCAACCAAGAGAGCTCAGTGTAGGAAGTGACATTGACTCTGGATTTGTAGATAAAGCACCGCTCTGCTCCCTCACCAGGATGGGCCTGGGTAAGCCCTCAGGAGAGCAGGGAAGGGGGCTTGTGCTGAGTCTCCTACAGGGCCTTTCTCCTTCCTCCTCAGTCCCTGCTCTGCTCCCCACTCGAAGCTCTGTTTTTCCCCAAGAGATAGACCTGGGTCAGAAGCCATGGCTGCAGTGTAGACAGATACAGCTCGACCAGCTGACCCACCTGGGAGATGATGTGGTTTTACTCAAGGGAATGATGGCAACCAAACAGGAAGGAGTCACTGATGTTGGGATTCCAGGTCTAGGACAGGCTGGTGGGGAGCCAGGCATCCTTATGCCACCTGGACACTGGGAGGAAGGATGGGGCATCCTGCTGCCGCAGGCACAGGAGAAGCAGACAGGGCAGGACACCAGGTCCCAGCTGTGTATATGCCACGAGCCTCCCACATCCTCCTGCATAGACCTGCCCTTCCACCCATATCCCAGCAGGGAATCACACCTGACCATCAATCCCCAGGTTCCAGCAGCCGGAGGATGTCCAAGTCCCTATGAGGAGACAGCTGCACCTGCAGCTCCTTCTCAAGTCCTGACTGGTGATCAATAGACAAATTGCAACATGAGGAAAGCATTGTAGGGGGAGGAGGGCGTCTCCCAACCACCCAGAGAGAAAATATCCAAAGGGATTTAGAAAGATGGAGCAGGTGTGAGCCTGCTGCTAAGTAGAATGAGCCAGGATGCATTCATATGTGAGATCAACGCACATCTCTGAGGTCTTCTGAGGTTATCTGAGGAAGACATACAGGTTTGTGTGGGACAGAAGTCATTTTCAGACCCAGTGGATGGTCCATGGGGCATGGACATGTACTTGCAACTCGCCTTTTTTTTTTTCTTTGAGAAGCTCTTTGGACATAGGGAAAAATGTTAGATCACAGCGCCTGGGTGCTCACCTGAGCCATGAGAAATCGGATGCATAGGAATCTTCCCATGTCCCTCTCTCCTATTAGATTTCCCTCTTTCTGTAACATAACTGTCCCCTAACTTTGTTTTTTGTCATGCTCATGTACATTATATTAATATTTTTACTGAATTTGCTTATACTCCCAAGTCTTGTGTGTGTGTGTATACATGTACATATATATTGCTTGCCATCTCAAATATCTTTGTTTTTAACAGTATTATACAGTATATATATTCTTCCATGACTTGCTCAGTTAACCTAATGTCTTTGAGTCTGACAGCTGTGGAAACCTACTTTGCTGGTTTCCTTGAACCTCTGTTAGCATGCCACTGCCAGTGGGTATTCACAGTTGGCTCAATGATTTTTGCTTTCACAGACAAATCTGCCTTAAACATCCTGGGGTGTAGGTCCCTGGGAATTTACCAAGACTATCTCCCTAGGAGAGGTAGGGGCTTGCTTTTCTAGTTTCCATCTGGGCAAGTCAAGGGAAAATGCCGAGCAGGGGTGCGATCTGGCACACAGGTAGGCAATCCTGTTTGACCTCTAGGAGGAGGCTTTGCAGGCCAGCCATTAGGACACCCCCTCTCTTGATAAAGCACCTTGCTTTCTTTTGGAGAATTACCCTTCTCCCATTAGGTGCTTCCTTGGTGGGACTGTTTGATCAAGATGGCCCGTCCCCACCCTAGGAATGTGATCCTGACTGAGCCAAGGAGAATAAACCCTCACCTGGGAATGATTGGGACCTACTGCAGTGCCTTGAAAAGATGCCATCATCTCCTCTTTGCAGAGCCTCAGAGAGGACTCAGTTCTTGCCCTTTCTTTCTCAAGCAAACCCATGTCCCACATTTTTTCTTGAACTTTTCTTTTTCTCTTTGCTCATGTTGGCTGGCCCCTCTGTTCGTGAGATGCAGCCAAAGATCCCTGGTACAGCGGCCCACAGACTGTGCCATGGTGGCAGGAAGTGGATTCTATGTGAACCTGAGGCAGACAGACGTCCTTCCTGCTCTTTTACCCAATGTGTTCACATCTCCCGCCCTGGGCCACTCAATTCTGAAGAGGGATTGGGGACATGACTCTTTTGTGAGGTAACCAACTCCTAGGGAGGAGAATTTTTCTTGGCATTAATACACATTCAGTTAGCACCAACGTTGAGGTAGGTGCTGTGCTGATGGGAGCGGCATCCCGCATTCCTGGAGAGGCCCTGATCAAAGCTTGACCTGAGTTCTCCTAAGATGCAGCAGGCCATCCAAACAAGCATGGCGAGAAAATTCCCTTATGTGTGTGTTTTAAACAGGAAAGAGGGACCAGCAGTTGGTGTAATGGCTGTGTTGCTGGACTCCCATGTAGTCGACCGCAGTTTGAGTGATGGACCCGGTGGCTTGAACTCATGCCAGGCATGTGTGCATGTGTGCCCAAGATCCCGGCATGGCTACCCGCCCAGGGAGTGGTTTCTTGCTTTCTGTCTCTCTGTCTCTCTCTAGCTTTCTGGAGAGCGCAAGCACAAGTGCATGCACCCTATAGCAAAAACCTCTCAACGACAACAACAAAAAAACAAACAAGAAACAGGAAAGAAATTCTAGTTCAGGTCATTGTCTCAATTCCTTCCTCATCAGAGACCTTGGTGTTCACTGAAGGATCATTCTGCACGCTGGCATCCCCCAGGAAGTGGAGAGAAGTAACAGTCCCTTCTTTTAGGATAGAAAATAAATTCCATGAAAACATGGATTGGTCACACCAACCAAGAACTAGGAGTTTATACGTCCAGTAAATCAAAAGACCCCATAAGCCATGGGTCAATGGTTTCAAATCTATTTTCCAAACACAAACAGATGATCCTGAAAGACACAGACAACACTTTTAAGGGGGGGGGGCACTGTGAGTTACATGCATTTTGAATTTGCTTCTATGTAATATAAGAGAAGAATGAACTTTTCTCACATAAGAGACTGGGTATTATGAACGACCGTTCTTTAATCCTGCATCTCTATATTTCAGTAACAGAACATTTATACTCTCATTTTCATTTGAAAAAAACCTGCACCTTCAGTTCATATGATCTGAGAGTCAGAGGTTGAGCCCAAGACCTAGAGCTAAGCCAATCAGCACATATTATTTACACGGCTAAGCCAATCAGTAAGTAATAGTTCCAGAGCTAAGCAACTCATCATGTGGTGTTGCCTGGCAACAGTGGTTTATCAGAAGTGGACACATGACCTAGCCTGACCCAATCATATGAATCTCAGGACTTCTCTGGAAGCTCATGGCTCTTTTCTGCTGGGCTGAGCCTTACAGAATGAAACTTCCCAGCCATCTTGCCTCCGCAAGCCTCAGAATGCAGCTAACAGAGTTAGAGATGGAGCCAAAGCAGCAGAGAAACTGACTCACGTTGAACCAAGTCCAAAATCTAGCCATGCCTGAAATCAGCACAATACTTAGATGTTTTGTTTTGGGAGACAACAAATTCTCTTCTTGCTGAAATGAGTTTGGTTTGCATTTTCTTTCCCTGGCTACTGAAGGAGAAATCCCAGCTAACACCTGGAGTGGTGCGGCAGCCAAAGCTTTGTGGCCTGTTTGCCCATCTCCAGAGAAGTCGGTTGACTTCCTGAGCTTCAGCATGCATTGCCTGAAGCACTGTCCTGGCACTCTGGTTCTGGGTAATTCTTCAATATCTCGTCTTGTTTGTGAACTTTGAAACAGATGGCCTGGGTTGAAATCTCAGGGTCACCACCGCTAGCTGTGACTTTGGACAATTTACTCAAGTCCTTTGTGTTACAGTTGTGTTACCTGCAACATGGAAATACAGCTAGTCTGGCCCCTGATAAAACTGGTGTGTGAGAGGTATGTGTTAGTATATGAAGAATGACCAGAATAACGCCTGACACATAGCAATCTCTCATTACGTCATGCTATTTACATGGACAGTCTCCATCCTGCTGGCTGCCTCTGCTCCCTAGCGCCTTGCTGCCTTGGTCAGTTCTCCACCTTAGGACTTTTTTTATTCCTTTACACAGTCTATATTTTTCTGTTGTGTCCCAATACTAAGGAGTTCTCTTTCCAATGTCATAGGTACCTGACCTTAGAAGTCAGCCAGGTAACAGGTTAATTGGGTCCACCTTCAGACAGAAAAATAGGGAAACTGTTTCTATGCATCTCATTTCAGTTTATAAATTCCTTTAATATGATCTTTTCAGTATATATATATATTTTTAGCCCACATCTCAAAGCACCATCCTTGGGTAGCCAAATTCCAGTTTTCATGGGAAATGATCTGCCCACTCCCACCCAGTGGCTGCACCAACCCCCTGTGTCAGGCGGACTAAGACTATGAGGGATCTTTTCCCAGGCCACTCTGATTGGTCCAGGGATGGGCATGTGATACACTCTGGCCTAAGAGATGCACTGAGACCTCTGTTGTGGCTTCTGAACCTGACAGACTCTTTCTACTGGGCCTTAGTTTGTCCTGAGGCCATGACAACAGTTGCTCACAAAGAATGCCCTGAGGGCAAAGGAGGAGCCAGGAGCCAGGACACACTAGGCAGTACCTGACCACATCCTTTGACCCTCTGGATATAGCTGTACCTGAAACTAACAAGCAAATCTGTGTATATTTTAGTTCACTGATGTTATGGATTCCTTTCCATTTAAGTTATTTAACTCATACTTTCTGTCACATACAACCAAAAGTCCTGACCGACCAACTCTTTCAGTTACATGCTGTTGGGGTGTTCAGTGTCTCAGCCTGCAAGAGTAGTAATGACATGATCATGGGCACAGGGCACTCCAGGAGAAAGGCAATGGCATGTAGAGGGATCCAGAAGTCATGCAGGATGGCTGGGTGCCACTCAGCCTCTACCTTTAGCTGGTTCTACAAGAAGAGTCATCAGACGATCAGTTCAGTCCTTACAGTTCCCTCGACGGTGACTTTCTTTACCTTTAAGACTGAGCACTCAAGGGGGAACCAGCAGTTAGCGTAATGGCTATGTCGCTGGACTCCCACGTAGTCGACCGCGGTTCACGTCCCAGACCCAGTGGCTTAAAACTCACACTGGGTGCGTGTGCGTGCGTGCTCAAGATCCCAAGAGGAGAATGGAGAAGGGATTGTGGCATGACCTTCCCCCCTTGGGGTTGATTTCTCGCTTTCTGTCTCTATGTTTCTCTCTGTCTGTCTGGCAAGCGCTTGCGCCCTATAGCAAAAAACCTCTCAAAACACACACACATGCACACACACACACACACACAAAGACTGAGCACTCAAGTAGCTTTGGGTGGTTTCAATTAGGCCTACAGGGGGAAAATTGAGGAAAACTTAAAGCCAACTCCACTAGAATGTGACGGTGCACAGTTTATGGATGACCCAGGTGGCGCTGACACCAATCAGGAGGCTGACAGTGGACTGGGTGTGCTGTGTTAGAATGCTGCATTTCCAATCTGTCTCGACTCCAGAGAGTCGGGGAAGCATTTATCTGCAAGAAGGAGGAAATATCTTTTCACTCACAGAGTAGAAATTACTGTTACTATACAGCCATTGATCCAGAAAATCATTGTCTACATGGATATTTTTCTTTTTAATGTGCAAATAAGCTGCTTGGTTGACTTAAAGGAGCAAAGGTTCCCATTAACTTCAGAGTTGGCCATTTATCAAGCAGACAATGGTTGAGTCTGTATCCACTTGCGATGAGTGACTGATCCTGTCCTTTTTACTCACTAGTATGATTTCCTGACTTTTCTAGGCTAATGACTCACTTTCTTTGGTTTCTCTTAGCTGCACAGTGTTTCTGTGGGAAAGTCCTTCAAGTTTACATTCTTATTGGTAGCAAATGTTGACAGGCACTAGGCCTGCTCATTGATGAGAGATGACCATCTGTCCAAACAGGCATGGGGCTTTTGAGAAATGTCATAAAAGGCAGGAGCCAAGAAGCCATCACAGACCCAGTACTCAAAGTAACAAGGTGGTGAGCCCAGGGTCCTTTCTGAAGGCACATCAGAGGACAGAATCCAACTAGTCAGTTTGTAGAGTTTATTCCAAAAAGGCAGAGGCAAAAATTTGACTTTTTGTAGATGGAAAAGAAGTGTTTACAAAGATGAGCTAAATAGAGAACAACTTTGCATTCCATAGATCTAACAGGTGTAGTTTCACCTATTTGCAAATGACTTATACTACTCAGGATAGGTGAGGTTATGCTGCAGTAACAAATAAGACCACACATCTCAGTGGTTGAAAATCAGAAGGATGCATTTCCACTGCAATAGGTCTTTCGGCACATTTGAATACAGGCTCACAGAGGCCCCATTTTAGCCTGTGCCCTTCTATAATCACTGTGGCAGGAAGAAGAAAATAAGGCTTAATGACAACTGGCTTTTGAAATATTTACCCAAGAGGGACACCAGCATTTCCTCCCACATGTCATGGACAAAGTCAGTCCCATGGCCACTGTACCCCATGATATACAGCACTGTGGAGCAAGGCTTGTGGGTGAACCCAACTCTCTCAGCAGCTGAGCAAGAACAGCACAGTCCCAGTAGCTGGGTGCCAGGAAGGCCCAGGCTTCTCTCTCCTCAGTTTTGTCTTCTTCCAGTGAACTGATACAAAAGCAGATTCTTACTGAAAAATGAGCCCTGAAGAGAGCCAGTTTCTTATCATAGAAATAAAGAGCAAGGGAAGGAATTTAAAGGGGCTGGGGACCTGAGTTCTTCTGGAAACAAATCAGAGAATCAAAAATGTTAAGGACAAAAATGACAAAGTTGTGCAAATGACAGAGTAGTGTAAGTATTGATATTTTGCAACAAAACTGTTTGGAGGCTAAGTAGCATAGCTGTTGCGTGCCCACTATCCTATTTGAAATATATTAAAAAGAGGTGTTTTTCTTTTTTAAGGTTTTTGCCATGGGGCACCTGCACTCACTGGAGAGAGACAGAGAAAGATAATGAGAGGGAAAGCGAGAAATCACCCCGGGGGAGAGCCACACTGCAATCTCTTCTCCATCCTCCTTCTGGGATTTTGAGCACACTTGGACATGTGCCCAGTGTGATTTTTCAAGCCACTGGGTCTAGGACTGAAACCATGGTTGGCCACATGGGAGTCCAGCGCCTTAACTACCATGTCACCTGCTGGCCTTGACAAGAGTTTGATAGTTGGATATATGTGTCATTCTCTTTTCTCCTTGAAAGATCCCTCCGTATTTCCTGACAGTTTTTTCTTATTTCAATATGTGTTTATCCTATCAATTGACTTACTTTTAAAACAACTATGTTTAAAACTTCCTGAAGACTGAGTTACATTGGAATTATTTGTAACACTCAAGTGATCAAAACAACAGAAGCATATAGCAAATTTTGATAAATAACTATTAAACATCAAAGCAATTTTTTTTTATTTGAAATGCATGTCTTGAGGCAGGGATTGTGGAGTCTTAATTAAAGGGCATTTGCCTCAGACCCCACTATTACATGTCACTCCCATTGAACATGTGGGAGATTTGCATACCTTGAAGCAAAGCACCATGGGAAGGCTTTGGATCAGTGAAAATTGTACTTTTCCTTCTAAACCTGGAAAAAAGGTCACTGTGAAAGGAGAGATAGAAAAGAAGAATGGCAAGAGTGTTCTCAGATAGATCAGTTCTAGTGCCTGGAAACATATTGAGTATGGGCACCCATATACCCAGGCAGTGTTTAAGACCCCAAGAATAAGTTGGCTTCAATTTGAAAATCCTTCCCCTATATCTGATTCGCCAGTCTGGCTTCCCTCTCCTGCTCGCCCCGGCATAGCTGACGCAGTGGGGGGAGGACTAAGCCCTCTCCTTGGCGTTGCTCACACCTCGTCTGGTCTGTCCCCAACAATGTTATGAGCTTCTCAGGGAGGACTGGTCTCCGCTATCATTCTGCCATGTTGTCGGGGAAGAGTATAGTTCTGTTTGCTCATGGATGTCCAGGCCTGCACTTTCCCTGCGTGCTTTAATCTGTTCTTGGGTTGCTAACAGAAATACTTGAGACCAGGTGATAAGAAAATTGAGGTTTATTTACTAAACTCAACATTCTGGGGGCTGGAAAGTCCAGAGGGATCATGAAATTGCAGAAAAGCAGAACTTTTAGCAAAGCAGAGAGTGGTGTGTATCTGTGAGCTGCTCTCCTGCGGTCTGGATCCGAATGACTCCTCCCTGCCTCATTTCCTCTCTTATAGTCACACCAGAATCAATACTGGAGGCCCGCCCTAATGATTCGATCATACCCAAAGGTCCCATCTTGGGACACCATGAAAGGATTAAGTTTTCACTTAACACCTTTATATTTGGGGGAAATCCAATCTCACCCACCAAGATCAGGTTCTAAGACATGAACCTCCGGGAACAATCCATTATCCAAACATAACTCCATGCCTTCCTTCACTTCATGACCCCACCTTCTCACAACTTCCCTCTTCTTTTTCTTTCCCTTTCTCTTGTTCTCACCTTACTTCTCCCTCCTGCTTACCCCAATTTCCTCTCTCTCTCTCTCACTCACACACACACACACACACACACACACACACGCATATGCACACGCACACACACAGAACTAAGGCTGGGATATTTATTTGCATAAAATATTACAAACAGGGCAAGAGTGACTTTTTTTTGGGGATTGGGGTCCAAGCTGTTCAGACCTTTGACAAATGGAGCTCATAGCAGGGAAAACAGTTTGCTCATGTTGCGCTGAAATTTCACTGCAGCACCAGGGCACTAGATGTTTGCACCGGGTAACCAAATATACCAGGGACAAAGTAGATGAATTCTATTCTGAAACCACTAAAATGAAAAGGCAGCTGCAAATTAGCTTTGAAATGGACATCCCTGTCCTTAGAGATTTCATAGTGACAAATGGATTAGTCCCCAAGTGGAACACAAGCCTACTTTACTTTCATGGAAGCAAAGAAGAGGAATAAAGGCTGCATCTCTGTGCGGCCCTGAATCAACCCAGACTCCACCAACCTCTGTTTTATTAGCTTAATGCTTCTTAGCTGAGTTTCTTAATTAAGTCACAGTAAGACTTGGCCCTTAAGAAACACCTGGGTCCTTGAGTTTATTTATGTATTAATTTTTAATTTTCTTTCATTTAAAATGAAATGTGTTTAATTATTATATTATTGTTTTGTAATTAATGGTGAAACAGGCTAGCTTGAGGTTTAGCAGGATGGCAGCCATTTTGAAATTAAGAAAGGCCTCTAATGAGAACAATCTGACCAAGTGCTGAGTCATGGGGAGATACATTTCAGAAATGTTCAGTTGAGAAACCAGGAGTGGGTATTTGAAGTAAACAGAAATCAGGATAATTACTCAGGGGAAAGGGATCGACATTGATTGTAGTGAGGAATGATTTGCATGTGTTTGCCTCTTGTACCTATAAGTACTGAGAATATGCTGAGGTTTTCAAGACAGTTTGGTGGTGCTTGCTGATGGACTTCCTGTAATCTGATTGCAGAAATGAACTCCTTTATTCTCCAGCCTCTGTGCTGGTTTTATTGACCCCAAGTAGAAGCAGCTGGACTTAATTTGTTGGTAACAATAGCAGCTCCAAGGAATGTAAGCTTTAGCCCTCTGACAACCTCTATTAGTGTTCTCTCAAAGCCATCATACTGTAATCCTAAAACACATGTATATGCAAAGGAAATTAAGACAATCCCTAGGAACCTGTTTTATCCCTGTCTATGGGGGACACACACTCCAAGTAGAAAGTGTGATGCTCTGCAAGTTCAGCCTCAAGTGCAGTATCTTCTCTTTTACATAAACTTTTAAAAGATTTGCTGTAGGGTGCGTATGCTCAGTGAAGAATGAGTGAGAGTGAGAGCAAGAGAAAGTGAGAAAGCACGCCCGGGGTGGGGGGCAAAATGGCCACACTGCAGTCCCTTATCCTCCATCCTCATCTTGAGATTTGGGGCATGCATGCACACACATGTACCTGGAGTATTTTTCAAGTCACCAGTCCTGGGATTCAAATCGCAGAGTAACCATCTGAGATCTAGCCACCTCAACCACCATGTCTGTCACCTGGTGGTTCTCAAGTCCAGTGTCTTTCTCTCTTTCCCACACTCAGTCCCAAATTAGTCAAGAAAGGCCCGGCTATGTTGCAATAACAAATAACCCCCAATAGCAGTTGCTTAACTCATCGACATTTTTGTTTTTCCTCACACGAAACTGACCGAGTGTTTGGGTAACCCTGATGGGTAGGGTATGCTAGTGGACTCAGCCTTCCTGGTAGCTCCCATCCTGTGGTGTCAGCCTCACGGGTTGGCTTCTACTGTCACTGCACAGGGCAGAGTCAGAGAGTCCTGCAGCACAAGAATGCTCAGTCTGAAGTCATGCATGGCACAGCCTCACCTTGCTTCATGGGAGGAGAAGTGGCATCCTTCTTGTAGAAAAAATGTGAGTCAAGATGGTTTAGTCTGGCTCCCTTACTTCCTGTCTTATCATGTGTGATGGCCACAGGATAAACGACTTATGTTATTAGTTATACTGCACTCGTGTGCTTGCTATGTAATTATGACTCTCCTGTTTTACACCATTGCATGTAATGTGCAAGTGTGTGTGCAGCAGTTTGGTTTTGGCAATGAGCCACTTTTGTCTGCAGCCCCTTTAAGAGAAAGGGAGCAGCTACCTGGTCGGCTAGCTAGCTAGCACTGCTTAGCTCAACTTTGGTTCAGCTTGTTCAACCCTGGTGGCCTTGGCTTTTTCAACCTTGGCCTGGCATAACTCCATGGTGTGAGCTCCAAGAGGGAGGAAGCACTTTGTGAGTGCTACCATGAGCTCTGTGAGCTCCCCTGAACTCAGCTAATAAATAATGTGACATCGGTGTCTCACATCTTTTTCCAGCTCCCTGCATCTCAGTTTGACCTACCTTTTGGAGGAGAAAGAACCTCATAAAACACTTCTGTTCCCACAAGGAGGGGACAACAGACATGCATGAGGTTGCAGTTTCTGTTATCTCTCCATCTAAAAATGTCACTTCAAAAAAAATTTTTGTCAGAGAGTATATGTGCACACCAAAGAGTGCCACAGAGACACCTGTGGAAGCAGCTGTCTCCCATGCCTGCCCAGCACTGACCCTATACTAGTGCTCCAAGCTGGCTCCAGGGCCCATGACTCCAAGGAGCTCAAGGTTGATCATATGACTCAAGCTTGGTCAATCACGATTGGCTCAGAAATGGCATGTGACCCAGTTGGAGCCAATTCGTGCCAACTTGGGGTCTTTGCCAAAGGATAGGGGAGAGGAACTCTTGGCCGATGAAGTAGGAGTGGAAGATGTATGCCTGAGGCTTTTGGGCCCACCCTGGGAGGGCACATGCCTCACTGCGATGTTGAAGAAAATTGAGCTGGGGTGGGGAGAACAAGAGAGCAGTACGGTTTTTAGATTCAGATGTGCTCGAAGCCAGCTCATCTCTGGTTTGTCTGTGCCGTGAACCAATAAATCCTTCTCCTTCATTTAAACTGGCTGGACATGGGTTTTCTGTCACTGAAAACCAAATGGCTCCTGAAAGATACAAGGTGCCTCCAGGAGGGCTGGGGTTCTTTTCCCTTGCTGTGGGAAAGGAGCACAGTCATCCTGCAGTCACAGTTGACGGATGTGTTAGACCTAACTAGAATAATCCTGTTGAATTTTCAAAGAGCACACATTCTGCTCCACTTTTCTTCCAGAAACTGAAGTCAATTCATCCTGGAAGAGCACACGTCTCGGAAGAGACCAGGTACCAGCGTTCCCCGTTGGCGACTGGTCTCTGCAGCATTAGCATCACATACAAGATGCCAGGCTCCACGCTCCTCCAGCCCTCTCAGAAGTCCTGCAGTGTCAGTCATCAGAGGATCGATTTTGATGACAGACATAACGAATTGAAACCCTAAAGTTTGTTTACTCTGAATGCATTAAGGTAATAGGCATCAAACTGGAACTATATTGCTCCTTAAATTACCTTGAAAACAAAATCGATCGTTTATTTACTATGGCACAATTTAAGGGCAAACAGTAGGTGCGGACTTGATGTTTCCACATGTCAGCAAGAGGAGAGGCAGTTGTGCCCTGTTCCCAGGCTTCCTGGGCAATCTGTGGTCAGAAACAACAGGTGAACCAGGAAAGGAAAAGGGGGAGGGGAATGCCCCAAGGAACCTGGGTTAGACGTTTTCCTTGGCGAGAAACAAGGCAGATATACTTGAGGAAACAAGATGTGTGTCTGCAGGAGGCGCAGACCTACCCCGTGCGTGGTGCTCCACTCTCAAGATAGATGGTGAGAAATCACCTTCCAGAGGGGAGGACCACTTTGCAATCCCTTCTCCTCCATTCTCCTCTTGGGATTTTGGGCATGCACTCACACACATGCCTAGTGTGCATTCCAAGCTTCTGGGTCTGAGATGTGAACTGTGGTTGACTACATAGGATTCCAGAAATGAAACCATTACACCGTCTGCTGATCCCCACACTGGGCTCTTTTAATGCCAGAGAGTGTGTGTGTATGTCAGAGAGAGATAAAGTAAATACTCCCCACTGGGGCATGGTCACACAGCAATCCCCTTTCCTTCATTCTTCTCTCCTGTTAGGATCCCGGGCATGTGTGCTCAGGTGCCCAGAATGTTTTTCAGGCAGCCTGGGCAAGGATTTGAACCACAGTTGGCCAAGTGGAATCTGACTCCCTCCACATAATACAATCACGGTACTATGAGATTGGCCCCAAAAGGTCCTGCTCCCTTCCACGAAGGGTCTTGCTATGTTGCTCGGCCAGCCCTGGGCTCTCCATTCTCTGGCCTCAACCTCCCTCAGTCACTGGGATTGTAGGTGCACTCCACAGTGCCTGACCTTTCAGATGACTGAAATCGAACCTGTCACCCATGTGGTCATGGCCAATGAATCACAGTGTCCTGGTAGCACATGCCACCATGACTAGGCCTAATCTGGACATTTTCAAGGTTTCTGTCCCATTTCATAGTTCCTCTGTCTTTAGGGGACATGTCAGTTCCCCATGGGACAGCACACATAGCATCATTCATGCTTAGACTTCAGAAGTCTGATATTCCTGCTTAGACTTCAGAAGTCTGATTAGCTGTCCCTTCCAGTCTCCAACACCACTCGCTAAATTCCTTTTCTGCAAGAACCTGGCAGATGTACCGGCTAAGACCTTGCACGTCTGCACACACATCCTTCCCATGCTTGAACAGCTGGCGGGCCCTGCGTTGCCTCTACCCGAGTGTTTGACGTGCAAGGGTCATTGCGGCTCACCTCTTGGTGACAGCTGACAGACTAACTGAGAAGAAAACGTTTATTTTTTTGCTTCAAGAGATGAGAATTGGATTGTAAATCAATGAGAGTCCCCATCTGCAAACATGCTCTTAAATGTTACAAGTCAGAGGAGAAGTCCCTGGGAAATAGTGCTGCTATTATAACTAGGACAGGATTTCCTTGGGAGGCGGGTGGTGGGAGAAAGATGGTCAGAGACAGAGAGACTGCCCTGGTCTCTAAGCTCCACGTGAAAGTGGAACCAGAGCATGGGGTGGGCTGGAGGTAGGTCATGTCAAGGTGGGACCGACGTGCTGAGACGCTGTGGTGGCTTCCCCCCCTCCCATCTGTGTTTTCCTTCTTTGGTATTAGATATTTCCCTTGGTCCATGGCCGTGTAGACTGAAAACTACATTTCCCATCTGGGCTGGCTGGGAGATGTGGCCACCGAGTTCTGGTTAGTGCAAGATAAGCCTAAGCGCTGTGATCAGATTCCGAGAAGAGCATCCCCTGACCCACCACTTCTTTCCTCCTGCTGTCTGGAGTGCAGACTCAAGGGTCCTACCTGGAGCAGGCACCTTGAGCGTGGGTGAGGATCCTTATGGGAAGCACAATGGAGTAACAGATAGAAGAAGCCTGAGTCCTCGCTGCCATGGGAGCCAGCATGTATATGAGCCCCGGACGGGCCACGTTTATGTGAGAGAGAAGTATATTTCATGCTGTTTGAGGTTATTGCCCATGTGGAGCAGTGCACAGCTGAACAAAATCTCAAACCTTGTCTCGGGGTTGCCGCTGACCTAGCAATCTTGGAGAGATTCGAAAGTGTGATAGGCAGTTCCAGTGCCCAGTTTGGTTAGAAGCACAATCAAAACACCCTGGGCTGTGGGTTGGGGTGAGGGGCACAGAGTGGAGTGGTGTTGGGGTTTTAGAAAGGTGGCGAAGGGCGGTGGGGTCTGCTACCCCACATATGACACTTGGACCCGAGGATTTCTTTGAGCCAAAAGCAGATGAAAAACAGCGGATGCAGGGAGGGCATCCTAATCTCCCCATTTTCTTCCAAAAGGCAGGAGATAAAAATTCCCATGTGAACTTTCCCTCTCCGTATCAGGAGAAAAGAAGCATTTTTCATGACAGATTTCTGTGCAGACTTTGTTAAAACAACTCTTATCTTTTAAGCTTCTCTGCATAAGTTCGTAGCTTCTTCACAACTTAAGAGTTCTTTGGCCAGTGCAGTACAGACACGATTGACTTTGTTTCTTTCAGTTTTCCTTTCCATCTGAAGGCTCAGTTCCACGTAACACTTGTGTTGAATAAATCCGTATCTTTTCTCCTGCTAATGTAATCTGTGTCAATGTAATTCCTGAACCCCGCTGGATTCCTAAGAGGATGGAGGTGGAGTTTTGTCTTCCTTATAGTGGACACCCCAAGAACTGGCCAGGACAGGGTGGACATAGGAGGTGACATCTGAGAGGAAGAAGGAAGGAGAAAGGCGCAGAGACCCCTGAAGCTGGGAAAGTAGGTTCGGCTTTTCATTGAAATCAGTTTGGGTGAAGTTTTACAGGGAATCTGGGCAGGGAAGGATTTATTAATAATGGTGAAGATTCAATGTGCTAACAGTGATTTGCTGAAAGAAAGAAATAAAAAAAAAAGGAAGGAAGGAAAGAAGGGCGAAGAAAGAAAAAGAGACTGCATGAATTACAACCAGAGAAACGAAAGAGCAGCAGGGTGGGGCAGGGGCCAAGGATGGGCACCAGGGCCTCCCATCTGTTTGCATATCTAGATATCTCGGACCCAGTCCTAGACATGGCATTCCGTTCAGTAAACACAGGCTGTTGTTATTTTTTTTAAATAATTATTTTATTTAACTTTATTTATTTATTTATTTTAATTTGACCAGAGAGGGATAGTGTGTGTGTGTGTGAGAGAGAGAGAGAGAGAGAAAGAGAGAGAAAGAAACGCAGAACGCAAGCCGCCAGGTCCAGGACTCAAACCATGCATGGTCAGCTATGTGGGAGTCCAGTGCCCTTAACCACCATGACACCTTCCGGCCCCTCACTGTTGTTATTATGGATGAGAATAACTGGGTTTCTGATTGCAAATGAGAAGACTCTAGTGTTCCTAGTTGATTGTCTCTCTCTCTCTTTTTTTCTCCTCTTAATTTCCTAGATAATGTGTGTGCTTCCTGGTGAGAGATGAGAGAGAGTGAGAGAGAGAGAGAGAGACCTTCCATGGTGGGATGGTCACACCACAATCCCTTTTCCATTTCTCCTTTGGAGATTTTGGGCATGTGCACATACACACCCAGGGTGTTTCTCAAGCTGCCAGGTCTGGGACTTGAACTGTGCAGTGGACTATGTAGGAGCCAGCGGCCTTAACCACCATATCACAGGCTGGCTTTGATTGCCTCTTTCTGAACTTCCTTGGTCACTTTTTCTTTAATACTTCAATCTGATCCAACTCTCCTTCAGCTCCAAGGTTAATCTCAGTGCCTCTCAGACTCCGGGTGTAATCACCTCAGTCCTCGGCAATCTCTTCTCCTCTGACAGCATGTTATTATCTTGTCATCAGGCACTGGAAGCAGCCATCCTGTGACATCCTCTGTGGATTTTATGTTATTTCATTTCTTGTTTTCCCAGCATATAATGGGTTACAAAAAAACACCTGCTG
>NW_006160120.1:2075783-2105640 GCF_000334495.1 Tupaia belangeri chinensis
GGCTAGTCCCTAATTTTTTTATCATAAATTTAAATTTGGATATAATGATATATTTGTATATAATATACACAAGATACATACAAATAAATATTTTATATTAAAACATTTATATTCAGTAAATAGATGGATACAATTTCTGGTATGCTATTCTATTATGATAGCATAGAATATATTACATTACATCATAATAACTGATACAATAAATACCAGTATTTTAGAAGGAGACTGTAGTGTAATTTCTCAAGTATACCCAACTGAAGCTTAGTATTACCGCCATTTAATACCAGCCATAATTTATTTTTTTAAAACACACAGTCCAGATGGTAGCATAGTGAATGAGATGGCTAGATCCCACATGCTGACTGCATCGCTCTGGACCCGGCAGTTTGAGAAATACACCAGGCACACATGTGTGTGTGCCCAAGATCCTAAAAGGAGGGCAAGACGGAGGAGGAAGGAGTGAGGTATGGCTATCCATCCCTCCTGGAGGGGGATGTACTTTCTCTCTTTCTCTCCCCCTGGTAAGTGCACACACCTTCTGGCAAAATGAAATCCTCTGGCAGAATTTAATCTTTCTTCTTCTTCTTTTTTTTTTAAGCTTTCTTTTTCTTTCTTTTTTGAGGGAGAGAAAACCACCCTCATCAACAGGGTCTCATGTAGTGATCCATCCCCAGTATTCCCAGTCAGTCAGGATCATGGGCACCCACACATGGGCCAGGCGTGTATGAGTCGATACAGAAACCAAACCCCTATCTTCCCTATGGCTTCCAGCATTGCAGAAGAGAGAGTGCATTGTGGCTGTGCCACTGTGGCTGAGCCATAATTTTTATTTTCTTTTTTTTTTTTTTAGAGGTTTTTGTTATAGGCTGCGAATGCTCTCCAAAGAGAGACAACGAGAGGAAAAGTGAGAAATTAAGGGGGATGATCATTGCTGCATTCTCTTCCTGGGGGCATGTGTGCATCTGCAACCAGTGTGATTTTCAAACTGCCAGGTCCAGGATCAATCACATGGAAGTCCAATGCCTTGATCACTATGCCACCTACTGATCCCTGGAATTTCATATTAATGTATTAGATTTTTATTCTTGGGAGTTTTGAATTGATGGCTCTATCACCTGTCACTGACTGCAACAAAATGTGCTCGTTAATTTAAATTAAATTTTTTTTCTGTGATTGTCTTTACATTTTAAAATATGTCATTTTTAATTGAATTATTATGATTATTGTTAGAACACCACTGATTAAAACTACATAACTATTTCATAGCTCTTAAGAAAGAGTATTAATCCTAAAAAAAGTAAAATTCTTTGGGATACACTTCTCTTAATACAATAAGCAGGGGAGCTTTTTTCAATTAAAGTATTCATAAATATTACTTGTTATTTTAAGATTCTGTTATTAATTCTATTGCATTACATTGCTTTTGTTGGCAAAAGCACTGAGACCTTGTCCCATAAACAAGCAGGTGGAAATGGAAAGGCTGCTTCTGTATGTGGCTCATTTGTTTGGGCTTCTTCCAAGTTATGTGCTAGTGCTAACATAGTTATTTATCATGGCCTATTTTTGATAATCTATGAGCTGACATTTCTTTTAGGTTCTTCAATGCCAGTGAAAGTGAAGAATTGAAAACCATCTAACTTGTAAAAGGATGTGATTCCCAGTTATATACCCAGATGTGGTAGCCAGTTATCAGAGACATTTGCGATCTCAACACTGAGGCCCATCTTTCAAAATGCATCTTTGCCAGGTACCCTAGAGAGCCAATCCCAACTGGGGAAGACACCATGGTAAGGATTGGAGTGAGCGATGCCTTTTTTATGGTGACTTCTTCCACTCCCCACTCTTCCTTATCCTCCTTCTGTCCTGGACAGTTGGCTGCATGGGCCATATTCATGGCTCCCTTTTCCTATAGCTTTGGTTTGGTTTTGGCCAGCACAAGCCCTGGGAGTGTATAGATAGATGGGAATGATGGTGCATTTGATCATTTCTTCCATGGGGTCTATCTGAGGTTGATCAGTGTGACTGCCTCTCTCTGAGGAAGACTACAGTCTACTTCACATTCTACATAGCCTCCCCTGTCTCCAGATTCTAGAAAACTCTCTCTCCCAACTCAACCAAGTACAAGTTCCTGCTAGTCCCAAGGAACTGTACCATCCTTCATAGCTTTCTTTTCCCATACCCTTATAAATATTTCCTCTATTAAACTGTTCTAAAATTATCCAAATTTGAGGGTGCTTTCTGTTTTATGGTAGTATCCTGATAAATCTATTTCTTATACAGTAGAAAGGGTATTTGTAAAGTAGGAAATAGAAAATCGAACATATGTCAGTGGAGGATCTGGAAATTGATTATCTTATAATTGTGCATGCCTGTGAACTCTTAGAAAGCTAAGTGCCCTGGCACATCAATTTAATGATGCCAGACCTTATACCTGACCTTCTGTCCCTGTCCCCTTAACCATACAATGCTAACTAAGGACATGGTTAGGAATCAAATAGGCATTAAAGATGTCTAGAAAGTGTCTTTTTAACCAATGCCAAATGATACAGGTGAATTCTACAAAGCTTGGTGTGGATCCAGCACTTTCCGTCCTTTCTTGCTGCCCAGCCACACTCGCCACTGCCCTTACCTGCAAGGTAATGGAATGTCCTCCTTTGAGTGTGCAGAGGGGCTGCTTTCAGGAAGCCAGAATCCCAAGGGTGGCCTGCTTGAGTCTAGCACCAGCCGCCCTTGAAGGGAAGCCTGTCTGGTTTATCCACCAGGCTCTCTGCAGCGCTGATTTAGAAATTCCAGACAACCCATTGAGAGTTCTTTATTGCAGCAGCGGGCAACTGATCTACAATAACATGTAAAAGGATAGGGGTCACCAGGCAACGACAGCAGCTGCAGCTTAAAGTTGAAATTGGAATTGAAACTTGGGCTGGATCCACCTGCTGGAAGTCGGGGTTGATCTTAAACATCCCATCCTGAATTGACTAGGATTCCCTAGGGTCAATAGTCCAATATTCTTTGTGCCACTGAGACCTGAGGCTCCTGGCAGATGGCTGTGGGGTGTGTTTGTATTAGCTGCCACTGTGGCTTTTCCCTTAGGAAAAGGTTTGTCAGATTCCAGCACTTATTTTTATGAACTCATGTATTAATTAATTTATTTGAGAGAAACCACAATCTCAGAGCCTCAGCTCATGACCATCCACTGCATTATTTTTGGCTGAGTCACTGTGCAGGGCTGTGGTTTCTGTGGTAGTTTAGATCGTTGTTCAGCAGATATTCACTCTCTTTCCTGCACATCTGGGTGAGAGCACTTCCTACTCTGCTGATGTGAGTTCAGCCAGACATCATCCTTTGACCAGTTGGATGTCAGTGGAAGTAATGGGAATAGAGGGATTCCATGTGTGGTTTGGCTTGCTCTTGCCCCAAGGATCTGCCATGACAAGGGTGTGTCCAGGCAGCTGCTGTCCTGGTGCTGGGCCCAGGGTGCACACACATGGAGCAGACCTGGGCACTGAAGCCACGCCTGCCTGGAGGAGCCCATCTGGACTGAGCATGACCGCTAGTGCTGATCATGAGCCGCTGGGTGGGGCTGGCAGCGACGGGTGAATTTCTGGGTTTTCATATTGTCCCTGAGACAGAACCACGTATGATATCTTAAAGGCACATATGTCCCTTCCTGAGTCCAGTGGAGATCACTGGTTTGACAGCCAAGCCTGTGTTTGTCCTATTCCTGCCGTATCCCCAAATGCTTGACACAAACAAACATTCAGTAAGAGTTAACTCTTAGGCCAAGCCCCAAAGAGTAGAGAAATACAAAGATCTGATTTTTCTTTTTTTTCCAGAGAGAGACTTTTTTTTTCCCCCTATAGGGTGCATGTGCTTGCCAGAGAGACAGAGAAAGATAGAGAGATAGAAAGCAAGAAATCACCCCGTGGGGGATGGTCATGCCACAATCCCTTCTCCTCCATTCTTTCCTAGGGATCTCGAGGAAAGAATACATATGTGCTTGGAGTGAGTCTCAAGTCATCAGGTCAAGGACTCAAACTCCAGTCACGTGGGAGTCCAGTGATGGAGCTGCTAGGCCACCTGTTGGTCCCCAAAACACCTGATCTTGAAGACTGAGTTCTTGTGCATCTGTGCAGAAGAGGAGGGACAGCAGGCCTGACTGATAGTCTTTGAAAGTCCTACTTATAAGGTGGGTCCTTGATTGGTGTCTGGGAATGTGGATTTTGGGAGGGTTCCTACCACCCTGTTTGATAACAGTGAGTCACCGTGCCTGAACTGTTTGTACAAAGCAATGAGGTTTATGGTGCACATCTGCTTTCCTTCTGGGAGTGTGCAATTTTGGTCCATGCCAGGCTGAGTGTACCATGTGACCAGCCCCTAATAAAAGTTCCAAGCACTGAGTCTCTGATGAGCCTCCCAGTGGACATTTCACATCTGTTGTCATAACTTGTTGCTGGGAAGATTGAACAGGTGCTGCGTGACTCCTGTGGGTCTGTAGAAACTTGAATCTGGTTTCCCCAGACTTCCCCCTTGCACCTTTTCCTTTGTTGATTTTGCTTTTTGCTGCAATGAATCATAGCGAGGAGTGACTTGATGTTGTGAGTGTTCCTGGTGAATCATCAGACCTGAGAGTGGCCTCGGGGGACCCTTTGACACAATATCCTCCTCTCTTTATGGACTCTAAGTCTTTGCTTTGGATCCCTTATCTCACCTAGATCACTGGCCCTGACTGGTCCTTAGGACTATGTTCAAATCTCTCCTTGACTAAAAATCTTAGAGCATTTTCATCCTTCTTGGAATTATATGGAATTTATATCAGAATCACTGTGTCATAAATGATCATTAGTTTCCTTCCTAAAACCGTCCATGTTTTAATTTTGTGACATGTGTCAATTTATGACAGTCCTTAGCCTGGAAGCCAAGATAAGACGATAAAAAGTGAATGTTTTGACATTGGTTTGCCTTGTCCTCAATGCTCTGTGTTCACTGAAAATAGACTCCTGAGGATAGAATTTTAATAGATACCAAATTATTACCTAACTTCAAAATATTTTGACAATTCTTCATAGACACAGCTATAGAAAGATATGTCTTTCAGTTATAGTTTATACAACTAGAATTAGCCCTAGAACTGTGAATCCTATTTTTAAGTGTAATTAGAATTTTATTCCTATACCCTGATTGCATTAACTCATTAACTCAGCCATCAAAACTGACTGAGTACCTACTAAGTGTCATAAACTGTGAATGTTCTGAAAATTCAAGAAGAAGAAGAAGACTCATTCCCTTCTTTGTAAAGTCTTGAGTTTTATGTTTGGCAGTTTTTGTAGATATTTTTGTTCCTATCTAATATCTAATGGTCCATGTTCCTTCTTCACAGTACCTGCAGGGGTACTAGCCCTCCTCCCAAGTAGCCCTTGTCTTTCAGAGAGGTTGAACCCATGTCCAACTAAAATAACAGGCCCTGATTGGTCTAATCTCACTAGCCATCTACGACACTCTTTGCTACATGATTGGTTTAGTAAAATTAAGCTTAAGCCAATCAGCGTATAATATTCTCCTAGGTATAGGATGGTCCAATTAATGAGACGTTCATGGTTTCTTTATAAATCTTCTGGATTGAAAGAGAGAGCGATTTGAATCCTAGAATTGCTGGAAGAAGGGCACACCACAGAAAATAAAAGGGAAGATGAAGAGGGCTTTGATTAGGCCATTCTTGATGGTCTAAAATCTCTGGGCTTACTGTATACATAAACCAATGCATCATTTACAATAATTAAACCAGAATGATTTCTTGCTTTTGATGTTTACATTTAAAATGAAATTATTTACTCCATAGCATTCACCTATCCTTTTTTTTTTCATTGTCTACAATCTGATTTTCCTTTGGGAGATTTATCCCATCTAGGGTCGGTATGTGTTTTGGGTGGGACTGACACCATGCTCAGCTCTATAGGTGAACTCTTATTAGCTTAAGCCAACCACCATACTCCCTTATTTCAGGATAGACATGTAACCCGATTTGGGAAGTCCAGAGAAGCCCTCAGGTCTGGTTCAGGGAACCACATTCAGACAGAATGTGGAACATCCCTCCCCCCCCCATTTTTCTTTATTTTCTCTATTCTCTTAGGCCCAAGGTCTTAAGTAACCCTGTGATGTTTGTGGGCAAGATTTAAACGAGACTGTCTCATATAAAATGGTCAGGATAAAATCCAAAATGACCTGATAGATAAATAACCAAGAAACTCTCAAAACTCAAAGGAAAAGGCATTTAATTAGTAGATGCCAACACTAAAATAACACAAATATGGAAAATTTCTGAAAAATACTTTTAAAGAAGCTGTTGTAGAAAAATCTTTCAATAAGCAATTATGAACACGTATGAAATAGAAAAACAGAGTCTTAGCAAAGAATGGGAGAAAACTTGGTGATCTGTGGTTAGGAAAGAGATTTTTAAACATAATACCAACCCATAAAAACATAATCTATAAATCCTTAAGAGAAAAAAAATGACTTCATAAAAATTATTCTGTGAAAGACTGTTATGAGAATAAAAAGTCGAGTTTGTTACTGGAGAAAATATTTAGAAATCATACATTTGACCAGAATTCGTATCCACAATATACAAAGAGTTCTTGAAACTTAAAAGCAGGAAAACAAAAACCCAATTAAAGAACTGGCAGTATTTTGAACAGACTCTTCACCAAAGAAGGTATGGTGCAAATGGCAGTATTTAGACATGATAACGTTTTTCTGGATTACTAACCATTAAAGCCACAGTGAGACACCATTACCCACCCATTAGAATAGCTGCGATAAAAACAAACACCCACCCAAAGCAAACCTGACAATACCAAGTGCTAGAAGGGTTATGAAGCAACCGGAACTCACACATTGCTTTGAGGAATACAAAATAGCACAATCCCTCTGGAAAATGATTTATAAAGTTAAACAGAACATTTACCAGGTACACAGCAACTCCATTCCTGAGTGTTTACCCTAGAGAAAAGAAAACATGTTCACATAAAAATGTGTACATAAACATTTATAGCCACTCTCTTCCTAATTGCTAAAACATGGACACGACCCAATGTCCTACAGCAGGTGTGTGGTTGAAAAATCTGGAGGACCTTCACACGGGGGGATACTGCTCAGCCGTGATAGACAGCAGCTCTTCTGCATCCAGAAAGCATTATGTGGAATGAAAGAAAACAGTTTCAAAGGTTACACACTTCCGTTTCAGCCATGTGACTTCCTCAAAAAGAAACAGACTTTCAGGGATAAAAGATGGTGCAGGGGTTGGTCTGGGGTGTGTGTGTGTGTGTGTGTGTGCATGTGTGTGTGTGTGTGTGTGTGTAGGGGGATCTGTAACTTCAAGGGACTAGTGCAAGGTAGATTTTTTTTTTTCTTTCAAGGGTGGGAGATTGAACGGTTCTGTATTCTGATCGTGGTGGTGTCCACAGAAAACTAGGTATATATTAAAATTCATAGACTTTAGTATAGCACTAAAGGTCAGTTTCACTGTATAATAATTTTTAAAATGACATTTAAAGCCACATGAATAGAACTGATGTCTCTCAAAGTATTCATTGGATTTCTCTTTAAAAAGAAGGAGGGGGGTGATCCTCCGACACCCCCTCATCTGGGTATGACTTGGCTTTCCACAATCAAATGGCTGCAGAAGCTTGGGGCTGAGAGCCCTGCCATTCAGGAGGGCATAGAACACTGCCTGCCTGTGGAAATACAGTCCAAGTGAAGTCCTGATCTTAAATTTTTCCTCTCTTCCTCTCATAGCCCTGACAGGGCATATGGAAATGATGTTAGAAATGTAAACTTTGAGTATGGATGGAAATTTTATTTTTAGAGATGTTTATAATTTTTCCTCTCCAGTTGAAACCCTCATTCATATCCAGAGAAGTTTATTCATGGGTATTGATAAGAGGATAAATCTTGCAGGGTTGTTGCAAAGGTCTGTATTCAGAAAACTGCCCTGCTTGGAGCTGCATTTTTTCCTAGAGACTGGGAGGGGGTGGTGGGTTGTATGGCATTCTGAATTTTCCATGTTTTCTTTTCCTCTTTGTTTGTTCACAGAGTGCCCTAGATATCAGGCAAGCACAAGTCCAAGGTGGGAAGGAAGATAGAATTTTGCAAACACAATCACCTTTCAAAGTGCATACAGAGGCTTGGCTCATTCTTGGAATTCTCACAAAGGAGACAGCAACAGACCAAAGCCTTTGTTACCATGTTCTAAGCCAGCAATTGGGAAATACCCACAGTAAGAGATGCGATATCTGTTGTCCATGTTTAGCTTCAATTTTAGGTAGCTGGGTTTCTGTTTAAATGAGCGAGGCTGGAAATATCACACGATAAGGCAGGGATTGCTTAAGGAACTGATGTTTAAAATGTTTGTACACAAACCATGACTTTTACTTTTCCACATCATACCCCTATCACCAATTTTGACAGCATGTGTGTGTATTTGTTAGTAATACACATACATGTGCATTACTCTCACTGTAAGTGGCAGGGAGCCAAAAGAAGCTGAATTAGAAGATACAGGTAAATGGGTGAGGAGGACTGCCATGTTTAACTGCAAAGTCCAGAAGAGGATTGCAGGCTTGGATGGATCTAGATTTTTATCCAGTATGAGTCTTAGTTACAAACAAGAGAAATCAATTTACCTTGTTTAAGTCTAAAAACGTGCACTGAAGGCTAACTTCTCATTTGGGGAGGCATGAGCTCATAAAACAGGAAACTCTCTAAATATGGAAGAAATTGGAATAGGAGCAAACTAATGAAAACAAGAGCAGACACAGTTCAACCATCTCTTATGTGCCTGGCAGACAATGCCCCTCGCATCACAATGCCCCTCGGTGACGGATGCTCCTCAGATGAAGGGCCTGGGAAAGGGAGACTTACCGTAACTCACCCAGGTCCAGTGTGACTGTCCTGGCTGCCTGGGAGAGTCCACTAATAACTCTGTCCCCACTAATCTTACTTAATGATTAGGAGCATCCCTATTTACTGTCAACAAGTAGTCGAATGTCATTATTGAATACTGTGGTCATTGAATGGTTGTTGAATTTTATGGTCATTGAACCAAGGCTATGGAGCTAGGAAGAGGAGAAGATTAGACACACACAGCAACTAATGAGATCAGTTGATACCACTAAACTCAGTCTCTTTCTCCCCCTTTCAGCTCTCAGCCTTCTTCTGTCTAAGATCGCCCTAAATGGTCTTACTCCATATGAGGGACCCTATGGCTCCAAGCTAAGCTCCATTCACTTCTCTCTCTCGCTCTCTCTATTTTTGTATGTGATTTTTATTTTCTTTGCCAGAGAGAGACAGACACACAAAGACAGAGAATGCACCTCCCACCCCATAGGGTGTGGTCATGCCACAATCCCTTCTCCATGTTTTAAATCTTATTGGGATTTTGGACATACACACATGTGCACATGGTGTGTTTTTTTAAGCCACTGGGGCCAGGGTTTGAACCATGTTTAGCCATGTGGGATCCAATTTCGCACACATGTGCACATGGTGTGTTTTTTAAGCCACTGGGGCCAGGGTTAGAACCATGTTTAGCCATGTGGGATCCAATTTCCTTTATCGCTAGGCTATAGGGCTGACCCTGAGCTCCTTTCACTTCCAAAGAAATGGAAAAAGATACCTCCTGGCTACGTATTTCAACAGAAATCACAGAATGTCAGCTTATTGGCCCCCCATGAGCTCAGAACTTCTTTCTGGAATTTGGGCTGATGCCCCAGGAACCTCAAGTGCTAAGAGCAGGGGTGTTGCCCAACAAAGATGGTGGGGCTGTGATCTTAAGAGGTAAAATGGATGCGGTTTAGGGACCCACGGCATGTGTCCAGCTTACACACCCGAACCAGCCACTTCATATGAACATCTAGCAGACAAACTAGATTCTCCACCTGCTGCCTCCGACACTGCCTTCACGGATAACCACGAGGACTGCTCACAGCATGGTACCATCAGATGTTGCCATCTGGAAGGCCAGCTGTCTGCCAGTTCCATTAGGGACATTGAGACTGGGAGAAAAGGGTCTTCCTTACCTGGTTTATAATTAAGGGCAGGAGTCGGCAAATGCAAGAGTGAATATGTTAGACTTCGTGGGCCAACTGTGGTCTCCATTAGGCATTCTCTAAGAGAGAGAGAGAGAGAGACTGACTGTGGGTGTATGGGTGTAAAATGTGAAAACCATTATTAGTTCAGGGGTGGGACAAATTAGCCAAGGAGGTGTATTCAGCGCAGGGCTCTAGCTGGCCATCTCCTGATCTAGCAGAGGAGGTAAGGCATGGACATGTGGGTGGAAAGCAGGGGCTGCCTATGTCATTTGTCCTGGCCCACCAGTGTGTGCCTGCAGAATCTGTGAGGTGGTGACACTGGGAAGGATGGTAGAGATGAGACTTGCCAGTGGATGCCAGATTGCTGGCGCAGACCTCCCATGTCAGCCATCTGGAAGCCATTCGTCTTCCTCCCATTGGCAGTACCAGATGCTTCTCTGGAGAACGGCTTCTCTCCCCTGCTCAGCTCAGGCCTTGGCTCACTGGGGTTCCTGTCCTCGTCACAGTAAAGGTCCAGGAATGGGATGCCCTCCTGCCAGAGGATCCTTTAAGTGTATGGTAGGGTTTCTCACCTGCTTGGCATCCTGCTCTGGCTGCTCAATCATGGGAAGAAGAAAACTCAACTCCACTGTGAACTAGAAGGCCTCGGGTGATCAGATTCCTGCTCACCTCTTCAGTCTCTGGCCATCCTCGCCCTTTCCTCTCTTATCTCTACCCCAGCCATCTCCCGGCTAACATGCCAAGCCTGGCGCCCCTTCTGTGCCTTTGTAGTTGCTGGTCCCTCAACCTGAAGTGTTGGTGTCTCCAGTATTCACAGAGCTTGTCTTATGTCAGCTGTTCTGAAAATGGCTTCATCAGAGGCATTTTCCAACCACTCTAGAACAGCCATTCTCTTCCCCCTTGATCTTTTTTGCACAATTTTTCTGTGTTGTGCTTGACACCTTTCATGCATTGGGTCGTCGGAAATGTCATGATGCATTTTTGCATAGAAAAACAGAAAAGTATGTCATGACTTTTTCGATGACTTAATAGTTACTGTTAACCCATTTACTGTTAGTCATTCCCTTGGACTGTCAACTCCAGAAGGGCAGGGATTCTTGTGTGTTTGTTTCTTGTATTCACAGCACTAGAAACATTCTGGGAAAATGTGCTCCCTGAATATTTGCTGAGTGAACAAATCAACAAAGATATGCTGGCATGGAGATGCTCATTTTCTCCCAGAAGCTTTGAGCCTAAGAAGAGATGAAAAATGCTACAGACACAAAGTGAAAAAAAAAATCTGTCTGAAGGCAGAGCCAAGAGATCGAGAACTAGATCCTGATGTGAACAACTTGATCAAACTCCACCTGAAGTCAGCCTTGTTTCTGCAGTTTTCAGCGACAAAAGCTAACCAACTTTCTTTATGCATAAAATCATTTTGGATTGGAGATTTTGTTTCTTGTCATAAAAGAGCCCTTAAAGTTTTATTTGGATAGTCAGAGAGGAAAGGAAATGACGGAGAGGAAAGCAGAAGATAGAGTAGGCTAACTGGTCAAATGGTACATCAGGAGATGCATCAATTCCAGCCTTGGATAACATGCAGTTCTGGTGAGCCTTAGAGAAAGAGCCCTTCAGAAACAAAGCAAAGCAAGAGCCAAAAAGCAATCTAAAGTGAAGTGCTATTAATTCAGGATATCGGAGCTGGGATATTTGGGAGCACATGTTCTTGCAACATAGGAAGTCCACACCAATCAGGAAGGAGCCGGGGCCACAGGAGAACACGGACACTGAGGTCATGTGAGTCCTGAGCCACTTCAGCCCTCCTGAGCGTCTTTCTCACAGCCTCAGGTGGGTGCCTGAACCTCAAGTTTCCCATCTGAAAACTGGGATGAAAACTACAAGTCTTAACAAGGGTAAATAAAGACATCTATTAAAGCACCTGGCATAGAACCTGGCCCATGGCAGGCCCTCAATAAATGGCTGTTGAAATTAACCATAATGATTGCCCATAATTTGGCGCTTCCCAGCTTCAAATGGATTCTGGGATTTGGAGAGTTGCTAAAACTCTGTTTCCCACCACCAGAATTTACAGCCAGCAACAGAAATGCTCCACAGAAAAACTGGAGGCTATGACTTCCCGGAGTTTGTGCACGAAGTTTACAAACTGTTTTCACATCCATGACCACAGAACATCCCAAAGAGTGGGCGTTAAATGAGAGTGGATTCCTCAGTGACGGGGTACTGTCTTTTCTGGTTCCTCTCCACTCTCTGGCTAAGTCAAGAAGAGAAGTTTCATTGGGTAAGAACTTCTTATCATATCTCCAGGACTTTCTAATCTCCAAGTGAGTTGGGGAGAAACCCAAGTCACTCACACCTCTTCAACACTTGGGCCCCCTTACCAGATTAGTAAAGTTCTAGAACAGGATTGCTGTCCTTGATGAGACATAAGAAAACATAGACATTTTGATGGGATAAGATTCAGGAACAGCTCCTACCAAGCATGGTAGCCTTGTTGTGCCAATGGCTGCTCCTTCAGGAAATCAAGGGAGGAGTGAGGATAGTAGAAGGAGATTGAAAGGTGGCCGTGGAAAGTGTAGGGACATGCTGAAGTGACAGTCCTCTTTCCTTCACTTTTGCAGAGGAAACACACTTTTCTGCTATGGCCCATGGCTGTTCAGACCCTTCCGATGCTTCTGTCCCAGGAAAAAGGTGCACAGTGATGTCTCATGCTTGCCTGTCCCAGACAGCCATCTGCCATCGGAGCACTTCCTAGTCCCCTGCATTGGCAGAGACCAGGCCTCATCGCCAGCCATCACAACCTGGTGGTGGATCCAATGGATCCAATGCCCAGGGCCTGTGTGCCCAGAGCTAACAGAGCCCATCTGTATGGACTGCTTGGCGCCAAGACACAGAGGCCTGAGAAGACCCTGACGCAGGAAGAGCCGGGGCTGGCAGGCTCACGTGTTTTTTCCTCCTGTCTCCAATTACTCCATCCAGGAGCAGCAGACAGTGTGGAATGCAACCCTCCAGGGAGCTGGGAAACCTGAACGTCCCAAGGAGGAGCCTGGAGAAGAAGGTGGGCATTTATCAGGGTTCTGTGCACCTCCTCCTAAGGACACTGCTGAGAGACCTTCCCATTGCACAGGGAGAAGTTTCCAGAAGTTGATAGATGATCGCCTATATTTTAGCCAGCTGTCCACGTCTTAGGGTCAATGCCTGATTGCACAAATCCACACTGTGCATCTGTTTTCCTTGTAAACATCTGAGTTCTCTTCTTTTTACAGCCTCAGTGTGTTTATTGCTTCATAGAAGATTCCTAATAAGATACTTCTCAACTTTCAGTGGGGTCATGACTTGATACACCATTGTAGGTTGAAAATAAGTCAACGTGTATTTAATATGCCTAACTTACCAAACATTGTAGTTTAGCCAAATCTACCAAGCCATGCACAGAGCACTTACACTGGCCTATAGTCGGGCAAAGTGATCTGACCCAAAACCCAGTTTACAAGAAAGTGCTGACTGTCTCATGTGATGTCCTGACCACAGTTCATTGGAGAGCGTGGCATTGACTGTTTACCCAGCAATCGCGTGGCTAGCTGGGAGCTGCGGCTTGTCACTGTCTAGCCTGGCCAGAGAGGATTGTACTGCAGAGCCCTAGCTGGAAAGATCAAAAAGCAAAATTTGAAGTGTGGTTTCTATTGAATGTGTATCACTTTTGCACCATAGTAAGTCAAAAAGTCCTAAGTTGAACCACTGGAAGTCAGAGACCATCCGTAGGTATACCAGATGACAGGCCATTATTGTGACATGGCAGCTCTCTTCGTGAACCATCTCTGTGGGCTTAAAAGCACAACTCCTCCATGGCAGGGTGTGATATTCATCTCCGGGTGAAAGTGTTTTCCAGTCAGTATGAACCCAGGGCCAGCAGGAGATGTCCAAAGTGAGGGGAGCCCCAACCTCCTTTCCTGTACCTGGAAGTGGACTTAGCCTCTAGGGGTACTCTAGGATTCAAGAGAAAGACCCATAAAAAAGCCACCATCTTTCAGTTTCAAAAGACTAAAACCCATCTCAAACTGGTGCAAGCCAAATAGGAATTCATTGACCCATGTGACTGGATCATCAAAGGGTGAAATAGGGTTTGACAGGGTTGGCATATGGTATGGTAGTTAAGGCGTTGGACTCCAACATGGCTGACCACAGTTCGAATTCTGGAGCTGGAGGCTTGCTTTCTCATTTTCCCTTTTTTTCTCTCTGTCTCTGTCTCTCTCTGATCAAATTGAAAATAATAATAATGATGACAGCTGATGCAGGAATTTGCCTTTCTCTTTCCACCCCTTTGCTTTTCCTTCATCTGTTTTAGCTTTATTTGTAAGCAGGCTTTACTCTCATGATGGCAGAGATGCCCACTGGGAGCTCTGGGCAACATCCTACAGCACAGCAACTGAGAGAGAACCGTTTCCTAAGTCTCTCCTTTGCAAATTCTCAATGGCCTGGCATGGTCATGTGACCATCAAGTCATTACTGTGCATAGGAGAATGGAGTCCTCTGATTGGCTGGACTGGATCCCATGTACACTTGTGGAACCAGAAGTGGTGTCTCTATAGGGACTGGGAGTTGGGTGGGACGGGGGTGGTTCTCCAGAGAAAAAGCCAACTGCTGCTATAGATGGGGATGGATGCCAGGTGGGCAAAGACTAGAAGCCAATTCCATGAACTCCTTTTCCTTAAGACCCAAGCCCAGGCCTCCCGTGTGTCTTCAGTATCCTGAAACAGTCCCCTACTGACTGTACCACTGTCCGAGCTCTGGAATTTTTATCTTACCACAGGCTGTGATATGTCTGCTTCATAGAACATGGCTCATTGACATAGTCACATTTACCACAGAGCGAGTGTCAGGACTCAGATCTCTGCCCTTTCTTTTAATACATGATGTTGCTTCTGAGAAACTGGCAAGATCTCTCAACCATGTTCAGGCTGAAGTCCCTTCTCCTGCTATCCTGAATTGAAGGCCTTCCTAACCCCCCTCCCCAACGCTTCTCACCCACTGTATCCTCCTGTACCGCACCATGCCTGTGCCTCAATTCCTGCCCAGGCACAGGCACTATCCCATACCTTCTGCTTTGTCTGGGAGTCTCCTATCCACAAACTGCCTTCTCTTCCCTTTGGTATAATGGTAAGATCATGGGCTCTGAAGCCAGACTCTCTGGGTTGAAATCCTGGCTCTGCTTCTTTCCAGATGTTTGAGATTTAGCCAATCAGCCAATCTCCCTGTGGTTCAGTTGTCTATAAAATTAAGAGAATGATGGTGGCCCTCTGAAGGTGTGTTGAGCAGATAATTAAGGAAACACCATGAGTCACTTAGAAAAGTGGCCAGCACTTTGTAAGCACACAGTAAATGTTAGCTGCGATTATTTTTTATTGTCATCATTACCAACTGGCAGAGTTCGCTTCTGCCCCCCTCATGACTCTGGTTCACTCTGGGTAGCTTCTGCCTAGAGGGGAGAATTAATTGCTTCCCATCAGGCTAAGGGGTACATCCTCATCCTATCCTTATGTACAGAAGGTACCATGTGTCTTCTCAGTGCTACAGGGAACAGAGTGGGTGCTTAGGAGGCTAGGCTCTGAAACCAGGAAACGGGGTTCATACCCTGGCTCTCGCCGCTTATTAGCTATGTGACCTTGAGTCAGTGATTCAACCTCTCTGTTTATGCCTCAGTTTCTGGGGGAAATGAAGATGATAATAGGACCCACTTCCTGGGTAGAAATGGAGACCTAATATGTTAACTACTTGACATAGTGTCTGGCCCCCAGCGGTGTTCAGAAAGTATTTGGCTCTCATTCGTTGTTTACTGTCTGTCTTGCCCTCTGCACCATGAGCATCTGCAGAGTAGGAACCAGGCTGTATTTTGTGTGTGTTTTTGGCCCTCTTGTGCCGTACCTGGATCTGGTTGGTGCCATGTTATGCACCATGCTTGCAGTCTGGGCTCCTGTCAGTTTTTTCTTTCACACTTCCTGCCTGAAAGGCGCAGCTCTAACCTGACAAACAAGCATGCAGGAAGCCCAAGGAGCCTGGGGAAGGGGGACCTGGTAGCCGCAGGGAGCTGGCATTCCTCAGTGGAGGCCAGCGGCCTGCCCATGGGGGAGCGTTTAGGATCTCATTTGGAGACCTTGCAGAGATGTTCCTGCAGAGGGCCACAGCATATGCTGTCTCTGGGCTGTGCCAGATGGTGGGGTTTGGCTCAGCTCCCTCTATCTGCGAGCCCGCTGACCCATGCAGAGGCTCCAAGATGCAAAAGAGGAATTATAGTGGTGCTTTGAAATGACTGGAGCTGGGAGGCTGCAAGGGTCCTGGCAAAGCAGGAACTCGCCATTGTCGCTGGGACTTAACTGTGTGCACACTTCAGCAAAGCAGGATGGATTCCAGCCTATTTAATGACCACCCTGGTTAGCTGTCTGGTTCATTCAATTTGACCACCATGTAAAGGATCCAGAATAGAACAGTGGGTGAGCAATCAGGCCCCAGAGCCCCACCGCCTGGGCTCAAGTCCAAGCTTCTCCATTTACCAGTCGTGTCGACCTCTGGTAAATAGCTTTAATTCTCTGCATTTCAGTTCCCTCATCTGTAAGATGGAGACTATTTTTGCCATAACAACAGAAAGACATATGAGAGGACTTCAGAAAGTTCATGGGTGGTGTGGAGGTTAAGGCGGCTAGATCCTACATGGCCAACTTCGTGGTTTGAGTCCTGCATCTGGTGACTTTAAAACATGCTGGGAACATGTGCACATGTGGCCAAAATCCCAAGAGGAGAACGGAGAAGGGATTACAGTGCAGCCACCCTGGGGTGTGTGTGTGTGTGTGTGTGTGTGTGTGTGTGTGTGTGTGTGATTTCTCATCCTTTCTTTCTCTCTCATCTTTCTCCATCATGTGCTTTATAGAAAATAAACAAACAAACAAACAAACACAAAAACTTTATGGAAGAACAGAATTAATGTATGAGTTTATTTTGCTACAAAATATTTGAAATCCACATATAGCTTTTTCATAATAAATATTTCCCATGAAATCTAAAGACCTTTCATATAGGTTTTTTTGAGAGCCCCTTGTATGGGATTAACAATGTTGTTTGCCTGTGTAAAACAGTTGTGCTTTTTTTTTTTTTTTTTTTTTTTTTTTTTGCCTTAGCCAGACCCTCACTATGTCACGATCCTCCCACCTCAGTCACCCGAGTAGCTGGGACTATAGGTGCATGCCTCTGTAGCTTTTAAGGTGGACA
The DNA here is from genome assembly GCF_000334495.1 of Tupaia belangeri chinensis. Taxonomy (NCBI): domain Eukaryota; kingdom Metazoa; phylum Chordata; class Mammalia; order Scandentia; family Tupaiidae; genus Tupaia; species Tupaia belangeri. Next base: position 2,093,126 of record NW_006160120.1, read on the forward strand.
CGGAATGGAACCCGGGCTTCCCATGTAGCCTCTGCATGCTGAGGGGCACCATCAACCAGCATGTGCTACTACAGCTGAGCCAAAGCGAATCCTTTTTTGTAAATGACCAGAAAGTGTGTGTGCCTGCTTGAGAGAGAGAGAGGGGGGAAGTACCCCACGATGGAGTGTGGTCACACTGCAATCCCTTCTCCTACATTCGCCATCCCATCAGGATTTGGGGTGCACACAGGTGTACTGGGTGTGTACATCAAGCCACCGGGGCTAGGAGTCAAACTGCAGCTGGTGACGTGGGGTCTGGCTCCTTTAACCACTCGGCTATGGGGCCAGCCCAACAGCTAACGCTTACATAGCACTGCCCACCTATCAGGAACTCTCTCTGGTGAGTGCATGCGCCCAATAGCAAAAATCTCTCTAAAAATAAATAAATAAATAAATAAATAAATAAATAAATAAAATACACTATCTCACTTAATCCTTAAAACTACCCCATGAGGTAGGGCCGGCTCATTGTTATCTCTATTTTTAAAATAAGCAAAGTAAAGAGTAAAATTATACCTTTAAGGTCACAGAACTAGAATTGGTGGAACCAGGATTCAAACTCAAGTAGTCTGGCTCAAAGTCCATGTGCTTGCCATCAGTGTGCGTCACCTGCCAACATGATGAGAATCTAATCAAAGACAGATACAATCTTGCCCTGGAGCAGGTGCATGTGCTTGTCTCCAGAGTAACACAAAAACAAAGACAGCAACAACCAAAACAACTGCATGTGCAAAAAGTTGAAACAACCACACCTGTTAGCTTAGCCAGCTGATGATAACCATGCAGTCTTTGTCCCCTCTAGCAAGTGGAATTAGTTAAGATGATCTTGGCTATACCTTAACTCGAAATGTTTTCAATAACCATGATTTTAATCATCGTTATTCCGCACCCAGGAGTTCAGGTAGCTGTGTTTTGCTTAATCCCATGGGTCAAAGACATCATTAGGGAATTTCTGGTCTGTGATCTTTCGGCGTCCACTTTGTCCACAGTCCAGCCCCAGTCTTGACAATAAGGTCCATAGTTCCAGGCAGTTCCAGGTGTGAAAATATATGAGAAGACAGGGGAGGAGTTGCCCTTTCTTAGTTATCTTCTTAGAATCTTCTAGAAGGCTTCCCATCAGTTCTCACTAGCCACTCGTAGGTCACTGATCACTGGTGGAGGGGCAGTGAGGTTGCTGTCGCTGGCCATCTGGAGTTGATGGCTGGCCGTTGGAGAGTCGACAGCTCTGGCTACTGCACATACTTAGTGCTGCCCTTGCTTCAGCCATGGTACCTTTGGGAATGCCGGACCCACTCCCAAATAGCGTGACGGGTAATCATGTGTATCACTGAGCAATCCTTTCAGTTGCAAGTGACAGGTAGTTCAACTAAGAGGGGCTTGAATGAAGAAACAGAGACAGGTGGTCCAGAGTCGTCAGTGATGTCCCAGGGGCCAGGCTCTTTTTTTTTTTTTTTTTTTTTGAGAGGTTTTCGCTATAGGGCGCATGCGCTCGCCAGACAGACAGAGACAGACATAGAGACAGAAAGCGAGAAATCACCCCCCTGGGGGGATGGTCACGCTGCAATCCCTTCTCCTCCATTCTCCTCTCAGGATCTTGGGCACGCACGCACACGTGCTCAGCGTGAGTTTTAAGCCACCGGGTCCCGGACACGAACCGCGGTCGACTACGTGGGAGTCCAACGACACAGCCATTATGCTAACTGCTGGTTCCCAGGGGCCAGACTCTTTCTGTACATCTGCTCTGCATCCTCCGTGTGCTGGTTTTCATCTGCAGGCTCATCACCTTCTGCTTCCAAAATGGCTGCTTTGCCGCTAAATAGGAAAGAGAGAAGTAAGTAGAGATAGAAGAGCTTCCTCGGGAACTTTCTGCAGACATCTGTTTACCTCTCATTGGCCAGAACTGGGTCATGTGGCCACTATTAGTTGCAAGGGCGGCTGGGAAACTTAGTACCTTAGCTAGGCACCTTGCCACCTTGAAAAAAGCTTAGGTCCTAAAGGATAAGAGGGAGAAATGGATACTGAGCAGGCTGTTGGCGGGGTCAGCCACACCCTTTTTAATTCATTTAGTTTTTGCTACTGGGCAAGTACACTCACCAGAGAGAGATTCTCCTGTTGGAATTCTGGGCATACACACACTTTTGCCCAGTGTGTTTTTCAGGCTACTAGGTCTGGGACTCAGACCATGGAGCTGGCCACATGGGATCCAGCCATCCCAACCACTGCCATGTGGCCACCACTAGCCACACCCTTCTTTAAAGCTCAATTCTACTGTACCCCTCATTGTAAATCCTCTTCTCACCCCATAGGAATGGGCTTCCCCTTCCCTTCTGGGAAGCTAAGTGAAAAAGGAAGAGGGGGAAGGATGTAATGAAATACTTTATTCCTCTCAGTCATTCCTCAAAATCCCGTCAAGGTGATACTTTGGGTGAGACTCAGAGGGTTGTAGTGATGTGGGAGACCGAGGCCCCGAGGGCAGTAATGGTGTGGGAGACCGAGGCCCTGAGGGCAGTAACGGTGTGGGGAACCGAGGCCCCGAGGGTAGTAATGACTTGGTAGTACAGGGCTCAACAGGAATGTGAACGTAGGTCTCTCACTCACAGGCCCACTCTCTCGCAGTCCACCATGCACCCGTGGAAGCCCCAGCGAGCCTGAATAAGTGGCCAGTGTGTGCCCGTGCGCAGTTCCCATTTTTATCACATCCCCCAGTTACACGGTGCATTCCTCAAGATCTGAGTGACGCCTCCGTTTCCACCCCGAGGTCAGTAGTCTGTAAGGGGCCCATCAGTTTGCCTCCTGGCTGAGCACATGGGCCGCCATGGGCCGCAGTAGCTGTGAGTGTGATTTGCAGACTCCGACTCTGGAAACCCGAGAACACTAACTACGTCTGATCGTGGCGAGAACATTAAGCTTTCAAGCGGGCTCCGTGCTACAACAGAAGCTAATGCAAGCAACGGCCATTTTTCTCTTTGCGTTCCCTCCCCTGAGTTCTGCTGGGGGCCAATTCATGGGGAGTTGGTTAATTGGAACTGTCCCTGCTGCCCCCGTGAGAAATGGGACGCTGAACACCATGTCCCCAGGAGAAAGTCTCCCATCTGTTCGCTGCATGAGAATAATTACATGTATAAATTACTGCCTTCTCTTCCCTCCCCAGGCCAGTGGGAGAGGGCTGTGCTTGGGATGAAGGCTCCTGGGTGACCTTTCCGTGAAGGAATATGACTGAACCCGCTCCTAAATCAGCTCTCTGCCCTCCGCACAGCTACAGTATCGATTTCCTATTCCAGGGGTGGAAAACGGACATTTATTTTGAAATATGTCCTGTAATGAATCTGTGACTTGGGAAAGGTGCTTCTGCAATTATTGCCGTTGAACTTGATGTGACTTCCAGCTAGAGAGAAAGTCACCGGGTTTACTGTTATCCATTATGACTAAGAGGCAAGGCCCGGGCTGAGCAGCTTGGAAAAGCACCCCAGGTATCCCCACTGTGGCAATGATGCTTCCCCTTGGGTAGTTACTCTCTGAATACCCTACTGTGAAATGTATCAGGTGGAATTTCCTCTACCTGGGCTTGTGGGTGGGGCGGGTTTGTCAGTTCACTGCGTCTTCAAGGGCCTCCTTCTCCCCCTCTGTGGGATGAAGGCCTCTGTGGCACTGAACGCTAACCCCCAAGATGCCAGCACCTGTGTCCCTGGAACCTGTGGTATGCTAGATTACATGGGAAAAGGGAATTAAAGTTGTTGAGGGAATTAAGGTTGTTAGTCATTTGGCTTTAAAATAGCGAGGTTATCCTGAATTAGCTGGTGGGGTCCAATGTTACAAGGGTCTTTATAAATGGTGGATGAAGCAGAAGAGAGATGGCACCATGAGAAGGATGAGCCTGACACAGCCGATGTGTGGAGGGAGGGGACCTGAGCCAAGGAACTTCTCTAGAAGCTGGAATAGGCAAAGAAACAAGTTCTCCTTTAGAGACCCTAGCGGGAATGCAGCCTTGCCGATGCTTTGATTTTAGCCTAGCAAGACCCAGTTCAGACTTCTGACCTCCAGCTCTGTAAAATAATAAATCCATATTGTTTAAGCCACAAAGCTCATGGTAATTCATTATAGCAGCAATAGGAATTTTATGCAACCCAAATCCTTCTAGTTCTGGGATTTGCTGTTTGGTCCCCACCCACCTGAATCCATTCATTCTCACACTCTTGCTCAATTCTCCTTTATTGAGAATTCTGTTTTGTCTTTTTTGCCACCCAGATGCAAAGTTTGGAGGGCCTAGACCCTCCTTGGTATCCGTACTCCAAGTCATGCAAATGGTGCCACGCTGCTCAGCATGCCCAAGAGAGGCAGTGCTTGCAGAGTGCTCACCGCCCACCAGCCATAATGCAGGCACCTTGCATCTTTGGAAAGACCTTGAAAGGTTGGGATTATTACTCCCACTATTTGACAAATGAGGCAACTGAGGCACAGAGAAAGTGCATAATTTGCTCAGGGTGATACAGCTAGGAAAAGGCGGGCATGGGTGTAGCCCTTGCAGATTATCAGTCCATCATCCCCACTCTCTGGGATAGAGGATGGTCAAGTTCTGTGCAAATATGGCATCCTGTGAGGGGGACCTCAGGTCCCAGTTTTCTAGGGTCATCCCTGTGTCTTGGAGTAACAATTGACACTAGCCCTCATGCATGTCCAAAGAGGATCTAGTTTGGGGAATAAATACAGTCACCATGGATCCAGCCCTCCTTCCCTGTGGTGACCGAAGCCTCAATAAGAGGGTACAGGAGCTGACTAGAGCTGCAGCTGCTGGGTGCAAGGAGCATGGAAGAAAGCCCTGGAGTTGGGAATGTGTGATAGTCTGACTCTAGGCCTATTTAGTTCTGGATCTTGGGGAAATGGGATGCATTCCATAGCCCTTGGCAGGATGCCTGCTGATACTCAGAACCAGGGCATGGGAAGAGTGAAGAAATTTAATTGTTGCTTTCCCCTGGACTCCAGCGTGAATTTCTTTTTGTGTGACACAGAGAAGGCATTACACAACCTATCAAAAGAGACCCTGAGACTAAATGGTGATTGTGAAAAGGAAAATGCTCTGGAAATTTGAGCTGGGTGTGTTGGGGAGGCGACATCCCTGTAGCTGGGTGTGTGTGACCACTGTTCCTCATACTCCCTGGGCTCATATTCCCTAAATGAAACTCGCCAAGAAATTTCAGTTCTTTAGCAATTTAGCCCAAGTCCCTATATACATGAATAGGTCCTGAAGTCTACACACGCAACTCTTTTCAAGCCCAGGTTCCACCTATCCTGTTTTGGCCAGGATGTGCTTGGCAAATCAGCTTCAGGATAGCCATGCAGGGTTTAAAAAATTGTTTTTAAATGTAAGTATGTATTGAATTTGCCAGAGGGTTCATGTGCTTGCTGGAGAGAGACAGAGAGGGAAAAGGAGAAAGTATTTTCCAATGGGGCGTGGTCACACTGCAATCTCTTCTTCATCTCATCAGTATTTGGGGCACGCAGCATGCTTTCCTAGTCACCAGGGCCACTCAGGACTTATGAGTGACCTTGACTGGTGAGCAGATCCCTCGTGCTGGTATTGAGACCTATACTTTCTGTGTAGTATGCTTTGTGGACTGGGCTCGGTCCCCAGAGGGTGGCCCACTGTACCCCATCGCCTCTCACCTTAATGACTGCAGCATTTCACTCTGGACCTTCTTGTTTCAACTCAAAAATCCATTGTCCACACAATAGTGAGCATGACATTGAATCATGTCACATTCCTGTGGGGCCACCTTTCTCTCCAATGGCTTCCCATTCCATCAGGAATGACATCCAAATACCTCACCATGGCTCACCAGGCTCTGCACGGCCAGCCCACACCCCACATTGATGTTATGCTATTTTGGTTTTTAAACTTATTTATTTCCTCCATGGGTGAAAAGAGAAAGAGAGAGAGACAGAGAGAGAGAGACCCCCAACAGGGTCTCTGTGCCATGATTCTACCTCCAGCCTCCACCCAGCAGGATCACGGGCACACCCATGGGCACTGAGCATGTGCGGGGAGACCGAGAGAAGGAAACTTGGGATGTTTCCATACGGCCTCAGCATCACCACCAGTCTGTAGCTTCAAAAGAAGTGATCTGGGACTGGATGGGAACAGGGTCACTATCCAGATGGAAGCACTATAATGGGAGTCTTTAGCTCTATACTTTTTCTACTTAAAAGAAAAAAACTAAATATGGAGCCAGAAGGTAGGTTGGTGGTTAAGGTGCTAGAGTTTCACATGGCCAACCTTGGTTCAAGTCTTGGACCTGGCAGCATGAAAATCACACGTGTACATGCATGCCCAAAATCCCAGGAAGAGAATGGAGGAGATGGGATTGTAGCTTGGCCATCCCCCCTGGGTGTGATTTCTCACTTTCCATGTCTATTTTTGTCTCTATCTATCTCTGGCAAGCAAAAACCTTTAATTTTTTTTTTAAAAAATTAAAAAATTAAGTTAAAAATTTAAAAATATATACACATCTCAAAATGCATGCCTATCCTTTCCTTTATTCCTTCTTCTCAATCCAAACACCATCTGACACCGCACGTTTACTTATTTATCCTGTTTCTGCTCTGACTGCCCTGCTAGAAGGCGAGCACTATGAAGGCCAGGGGTTTGTCCTTTATTTTTAGCTGCTGTATCCCGGACACCAAAGACTGTCTGCAATGTAGTAGGAACACAATGAAGGAATGAATGAACAAATGAATGAATTCAGGCAATGACGCCTTGGAGTCAGTTTGTGGAAATGAGGAATGGATGAATCAGATAATTAAAGAAAAGCTGTGCATTGTGGTCTCGTAGTCAGCAAGCTTCTCCTTTTTGTATTTTGCATTTATGTTTACCTATCCCCAGAGAGTATGTAAACACATTTATTTTCTTTCAGGACTTTGATATTTTCTACATTTAATTTGCTGAGGCATGTGGACTTCATTTGATGTACATTAATGAGATATGGATCGGATTTAATATTTTTATCTAGATCATTAAGCACCTTCAAAATGATCTGAATGCCATTTATTGAATAATCTATCTTCCTCTAAATAATAGAAATGCAACCTTTATCACATTGCGAAGTCTTATATTTATGCTTGTCTTTTCCTCAACTTTCTATCGAGCTGTTGCTCTCTTCCCAACCACCCCACACTTCGGTTGTTGCTGTTCTCTGAGTGAGAAAACCCAGGAGAGCAGAATCCATAATCTCTTATCTCGAGAGGGAGAAGGGGAGGTGTTTGTGACAGGGTCTCTCCACACGGGCGCCCTCCTGCCCAGCAGGTAGCCTGGGCGCAGGCACACTCTGCCATGCCCAGCCTGTTAGGTGGGACTGGAATCGGTGACCACACCGCACTGGCCTTCCACTTCTGCCACTGTGGCTGGGCCTCGAAAATAATTTTTATGACTTACTTCTCCAAATTTACTTTAGACCACTTCTCTGATAATAATTTAATAGAACTTGACATTTTAAAGAATATGCCTATGTATCTTAGCATTTGATTCTTTCTTTTTGTAGCTTTAGTTACATGACTCTCGAAGACTTGCTCTAATGATACCTGAGTCCTACACATTGCTATTTAAAGTTGGATTTGTTTCAAATCTCCTTGGCGACTCTTAACAAAATTAGATACAAACCTCCTCACTCTGAAAGTCAAGGCCTTCCACAATCTGATCATTGATAAGTAGAATCAGTCCTGTTTATGTAGACCATGAGAACCAAGAAAGACAAAACTATCATTCTGGCTACTGATGTCTAAATCAGGGTGTTGTTCATGTTGTATGAACATCGCTCATGGAATACAGACGTGTGCAGACAGGCCACATGTTGACCATGTTTGGAGCTAGAGGAGACAAGGACCATCTGCAGCCAGGAACTGGCCAAACACACCCCTTTGCCTGAGTGATGGCTGCCCCTTCACCCAGGGTAGTTCTAGCTTCACACCTCTGAAAGGAAAATACTCAGGAGACCTAGCTCCCACTTCTTGACTCTGCCTTCCTCATTGCTTAGAATCACTGAACGGAAGTCTTAATTCCTGTAAGAATCTCTGCTCTGACCCTCTTACTGAGGCATTTTTGGGAGGCCGTGCGTGTTACCTCCTGGCTGCAGCAAGCTAAACGAACTTCCCTTGACTTCAGAGACAGAGAAAGAGAGAGAGACAAAGTACCCCCCCCTCCCCGTGGAGTGTGGTCAAGCTGTAATCTCTTCTCCTGAATCGCTCCAGCCTGTCAGGACTTGGGGATGCAGACACAAGCACCTTAAGTTTTTCAAGCCTCTAGCTAGGGCTAAGTTTCAAGCTGCGGTTGGCCATGTGAGACACAGCTTCCTTAACCACCAGGCAATGGGGCCAGACTTGTTGGTGCATTTTAACATCTCTAATCCTATCTTCCAAACTCCGCAATCGCTTTATAATTCAGAAATTCTTTTGGTGTTTCATTTTGGACAAGCCTCTGGATGCATCTATAATTTTTCAGAATACTAACGTCAGAGAGAAGAATGTATTGATTGCACCAGAAATACAGAATTTCCAAACCGCACATTGTGAGAACCTCCACACGTCACACTGCCAGGCACTGCAACAGAGAAATTCTAAGGAACAGGCAAGGGTGGGAGGTGGACCTGTAAGCTTAAAGACACACCAGGATTTAGCAAACACGTGGTATGAACTGTAGTGTCTAGAGAGGCATGCGGGGTGAGGGTGATTAAACCACCAAGATGAGAAGGACGTGTTTGATGGTGAGAGCAGGCATGTGGCTACTTTTGGGTGGGCGAGCAAGGACTAGGTTTAGGATGGACTCACAGAGGGGATCCTGGCAAAAGGCTACTTCTTAACTTGGTCCTGGTTATAAGGATGTTCCTTTATAATAATGCATTAACTATACCATTTTTTGTGTGATTTTTCTCTTCCTTTGTTTTTTTAAATACTGTATTTAATTTTAAAAGAAAAAAGTTAAAGAGCATGGCCTCAAATAGTTTGGTTTCTATAGACAGGAGTCTAGAGACAAGAGAAGCAAGGAGCTATTTCAGCTAACGAGGAAAGAGATGCTGGGCTTGACCCATGGTGAGAGCAGTGGAAGCGGGGAATTGTGGTCCAATTCTGGATGCATTAGAAGGAATTGGTTGAGGATTAGAGAAGCCAGGCTATGTTGTTGCCTTTTTAATTTTTTCCCCTACCATTATTGTTTATCTGGTAAACATTGTAGCCAACCAGATACACAAATGGACAAGATGAAGGTTTTCACAAAAGCATCAGAGATGCAGTTATTGGCCTGGCTCTGTGGCCTTGTGCCTAAGGCAGCCAGATCCCACATGGCTGATCACATGGTTTGAGTCCTGGATTGGGCAACTTAAGAAATCCTCCAGGTGCACTCCAGGTGTGCTGTTACCCAAAATCTGGAAAAGAGGGAGAAATGGAGGAGATGGGATTGGAATGTGACCATTGCTCATGAAGGAGTGCTTTCTCGCCCTTCTGTCTCTCTCTTTCTCTCTCTCTCTCCCTGATGAGCACTTGCATCCTCTGGCAAAATTTTAAGAAAAAAAATCAAGTTAATAAAATAAGGAACCAAAATTTTTAAATGTTTTAAGTAAAAGATTGATCATATTAAACTCTTTTGCATTGTTTTAGTATATACTCTACCTAGATTGGCAAAATAGCAATGTGTAGATATGTGTCATGAAAATCTGCTTTTCAGCAGTTAAAATCCTGTCATCCCATTGACTTATGTTATTATTTCTGACAAGTATAACGTATTTGCTGCTCTCCTGATAATTAGAGGGTTTTGAGGGCCTGCCCAACACTGTGTCGTGTGATCTTTAAACCACCGTGTCTAGGGACCAGGGGGCCTGGGCTTCTTTGCAAGAAGGCTGCCTGCAGCTTTAAATGGGTCCTTGGGTTGGCTACACTAGGAGTGAGTTATGATGTCAGCATCCCAGAATCCCTAATGATCTTCAAAGCAAAACTGCTTTTACTCTGTCTCCCTCAAGTCACATTTCTAGTTGATGAATGAACAAAGGAAGAGAAAAATCTATGGCTTTGGGAAAGGAGGAAGAGTGAAATAATTTGTACTTTAAGAAGTCACTATGCCCCGATTATTTTATTTGCTAAGAGAAAGGGGTTTCATTTTCATTTGATTTCTTCCTATAAATCTAGATTCAGAGAAAAAAAAAAAAGAAAATTTGATTTTACATTCTCTCTTCCACTTTTGTCCCTGGTTACCTGCCCCAAGATAGAAAATCTAGCTATGCCCTTTTGCAGCATCTACACTTTTAAAAAAATATAATGAACATTGTTTAGTGTGTTTTTTTAAGTTTATTTATTTATTTATTTCCTGTGTGTATGAGAGAATGAGAAAGAGACAAGTATCTTTAGCAAGGTCTCACAGTGTGATCCTTTCTCTGTCTTTATTCTTTCCCCACATGGGGATTGTGGGTGTCTGTATAGCATGTAAGTTGACCCATGAACTGAACTTTGATCTTTTGTCTGACCTCCAGCACTGCAGAGCTTTGTGTTATTGCAGTGCCACTGTGGCTGGGCCTGTCTTGGCTCCTTGAGAACTGTTCACAATCTCATCTAGTTTACATGAAATAAATCTGCAACTCCCAGATAGATGTGGTCTCCTTGCTGCAAAGAGGCAGACCCAAGGGGAAACTATGGTTTGTTAAATCCTGCTTAATCCTTTCTTGGCCCTATTCCAGCATGGGCTGAAAGGACACTGGCTAGGACTTCCAAAACAGTTGATCCTTGAAGGAAAGTCACCCAACACAATTAACCTGCTCCATATCCGTGCCTTGCATGAGGCTACTTCAACTAATTAAAAGTCATGCTTCTTTGGAGAAATGCCTATACAAGTTCTTAATCCATGTTTTAATTGGGTTGTCAGAGTGTTTTGGTTGTTATTTTTAAGTTGTGGGGGTTTATATATTTCTTGCAAATTAACACCTTATCAGATACATAATTTATAAATATTTTCTTCCATTCTATAGGTTGCCTTTCACTCTACTGATTACTTCCTTTGCTGTGCTTTTAGTTTGTTGAAATGCTACTTGTTTATTTTTAACTGTTTTTCCGGTGCTTTTTGTGTCAGATTAATGAAATCAATACCAAGATCAATGTCATGAAGTTTTTCCCCATATACTTTCTTCTAAGACTTTTACAGTTTCAAGTCTTATATTAAGTCTTTTACTCTTTGAGTTGATTCTTTTAAAGGGGATAAAATAATGGTCTAATTTTATTCTTTTGTAGGTGGATATCCATTTATTCCAACACCATTTGTTGAAGAGACTATCCTTTCCCCATTGTGTATTCTTGGCACTCTTGTCAAAAATCAGTTAACCATATATATGTGGATTTTTTTTCTGGATTCTCTATTTTGTTCAATTTTTCTATACCTCTGTCTTTATCCCAATGTCATGCTGTTTTAAGTAATATATTTTTTGAGAGATTTTTGCTAAAAGGTATGTGTGCTCCCTGGAAAGACAGAGACCTAGAGACAGAAAGTGAGAAATCTCTCCCCAAGGGGATGACCGTACCACAATCCCTTCTCTTCCATTCTCCTCTCAGGATATTGGGCACATATGCACATGCACCCAGTGTGAGTTTCCACCTGCTGGGTCCAGGGTTTGAACTGCGGTTGGCTATGTTGTAGCCCGGTGCCTTAACCACTACACTACCTGCTGGCCCTGTAATATATATTTTATAATCAGCCAATGTGATGCCTCTAGATTTGTTCTTTTTTAAAAAATAAAGATTGTTTTGGATATTCCTAGTTTTTTGTGTTTCTTTATGAATTTTAGAATTGTTTTTTCTACTTCTGTAAGGACAAAAATGCCATCAGAGTTTTGATAGAAATTTCACTGAATCTGTAGTTTGCATAGGCTAATTTGGACATTTTAACAGTATTGGGTCTTCCAGTTCATGAATACAGGATGCGTTTGCATTTATTGTGTTTTCTTTCTTCAGTATTTTGTAGTTTTCAGTGTACAGAGCTTTCCCTTCCTTAGTTAAGTTTATTCCTAAGTATTTTATTCTTTTTGATGCTATTGTAAATGGAATTGATTTTCTAATTTTGTTTTCAGATAGTTGATTAATAGTGTGTAGAAACCAATTGATTTTTGTATGTTGACTTTGTATCTTGCAACTTTGCTACATTTGTTTATTGGTTTCAAAAGTTTTTTTTAAAATTTTTTTAGTCTGTAGGCTTTTCTATATATGAAATTATGGCATGTGCAAAGGAATAATTTTGATGTCTTTTATTTATACATATATTTTCTTAATAGCATTGACTGGGGTTTCCTGCATTATTTTCGATAAAAATGGCAAAAGTGCCTTATTCCTGATCTTTAAAGCTTTTAGTTTTCCACTATTGAGTATAGCATCTGTAGACTTTTCATATGTGGCCTTTATTATATTGGATGAATTTCCTTCTATTCCTAGTTTTCTGAGTGTTTTTATGAAGAAAGAGT
>NW_006160120.1:2106049-2119883 GCF_000334495.1 Tupaia belangeri chinensis
TTGAATCCACCAAGTACTTCTTTGGTGTCAACTGAGATGATGATATGACCTTTATCCTTCAGTCTGTTAATGTGGTGTGTCACATACAACCACTCTATGAGAAGATGCTCAGTGTCCCCCATCATTAGAAAAAGGAAAATCAAAATCACATTGAGATGTTGCCTCACACCTGCTTGGAATCTATGATCAAAAACACAAAAGACAACAAGTGTAAGTGTGGGTGTGGAGCCCTTGTACACTGGATGCAAAAATGATGTAAAAATGATAGAAAACAGTGTGGAAGTCCTCAAAAAATAAAAATAGAAATACATGAATCAGCAATCCTACTTCTGGATAGTTATTTAAAAGAACTGAAATTGGGATCTGAAAAAGATTTTATCACTCTTACAGCCATCGCAGCATTATTCACAGTAGCTAAGATGTGAGAGCAACCACAATGTCCATTGGTGAACGAATAGATTCAAAAAAGGGGGTCTATACATACAATACATTGCTGTTCAGCTTTTTTTAAAAATGGGGGAGGGCATTAGCAGTTGGCATAATGGTTATGTCGCTAGACTCCCATGTAGTCGCCTGCTGTTTGAGTCCTAGACCCGGAGGCTTAAAACTCACGCTGGGTGCATGTGTGTATGTGTGTGTGCCAGGATCCTGAGATGAGAATGGAGGAGAATGGACTGTGGCATGGCCATCCTCCCTGAGGGGTGATTTCTCACTTTCTGTCTTTCCAGTGAGAGAATGTGCCCTATAGCAAAAATCTTTCCTTGAAAAACAAAATTGCAAAATTTGACAACATGGATGCACTGCACACTTCATCCTCATGTCAGCAACCTCGTGGTCACAAGATGGCTGGCTGTTGAACTCCAGCTTTCCCTTCTCTGGAAGAGGGAAAGTGTCCCAGGGAGAAGGTTTTGTTGTAAGGCTCTGCCAATTTTCTTTTTTGTCTAAGGTGGGCAGCCCTTAACATCTTATGTCTTATCAAAAATTCACACACTGACTCCTGAGCCAATCACTGGCAAAGGGAAAAGCATGCAACATGGTGATTTCAGGCCAGATGAATCCTCTGAGACTGAAGATGGGCTGGAGTTTGAGCTCTTAAAATCACCAGCTTTTTTTTTTTTTTTTTTGACATAAAATCAGGAATCTGTTTGCAAGGAAGAAGGGGAAAGAGACAATACAGTAGATGACAAAGAGCACCTCCTAACCGCAGTCGTTACTGTTGTTATCGCTTCTGTAACTGTTGCCAGGAGATCTTGCCAAGACTCTGGGTACTGGCGCCTTCTCATCAACTCTAGTGTAATGAGGGGATGATGGCCAGCAGATATGAAGGGCTGGGGTTCCTGGCTCTCCCAGGAGCTGTGACTAAGGTCACGGCACAGCTCTCACACGCCCTCTTCTATCGGGTAAGTAGAGGGTGAGCAGAACAGAAGAGGCCCACCTTCCCAGGGGCTTTCGGAAACATGAAGGTGACATTTTTTGTTGTCATAACTAAAGGGCACTGCTGGCATTTGATGGAAGAAAGTCAGGGACACTAAACCCCTCAGTGTGCTTTGGGCAGCCTTGCACCGTGAAAATTGTTCCAAATAGCAAAAGCAGCCCCTGATGCTAAGTCCTGTTTGAGTGCAAGGAGGTCCCTCTGTTCCTCCTCCTCCAAGGCACCCCTTCGCACCAGTCACCCTGCAGAAGTCCATCCAGCTGAGCTCACATGACACCGTTGAGACTCTGTCCTTATACCTGGGAACCCTGGAGCTTCACCAGTGACTACTGACTGCAGGGCCACACATGCAGATGAAGACCAGGCTGCACTGCAATCCTGCTCATGACTGTCCTCTGGCAGCTCCCTCTGCTCCCAGTACTGCAAGCCTTCACTGGGTGGGGGGAATCTCCAACACCTGAAGTATGCAAGGGCTGCAGAGCCTGGAGCTGCGGAGGTGGGAATTGAGGCTGAACACTTCCCTCATACTCTTCTTGTTACTTTTGCCGGGATGTTCGGGACACCGGATGCATTCTTTCTTATAAACTTTACTCTGAGGTGTGATCATGTAAAAGTTGATCATTTAATAATGTGAAGGCAGATTTTCAACACGAAATTTAAAAATCAGGTTTTAAATATATTCATAAGGTTTACTGGACCAGATCCATAGCTCACCCGTTCGGTGCTATGTAAGAGTGCTGGAAGCCACTTGGCTGACCTTGGTTTGAATCCAGCCCCAGTGGCAACCCGTTGGGCTCATGTGTGTGCACATTTGTGTGCCCAGGATTCTGACGAAATGGAGAAAGAGGATTGCACCATGATCAGGCCCCATTGGGTGTGGAGAGCTCCTTAATTAAATTCCACAGGGAGAAAGCAAAGAAGGAAATCTTGCTAGGACCCTCTGCTGTATATAATTTCCTGATCTGTTTTCCAACCCTGTCCCAAATTTCCTCATAAACTGTTTCTTGTTCTGGGAACCAAGGGCATGTTTTCTGCACAAAAATCAGTAACTGACATAACTGCTTGATACTAACTTTATTGCCCCTAGCTTTTAACATATAAGAAAACATATGAACATACATTTTCCTTTCTGTAGACAATTTTGTCTCTATGTTTTACACCCAATAATAATAGAATTTGCTTTTTTTTCTTGTTCTATAATCTCCTTATTTTACTCTGATATCTCCTTACTCTGGTATCTCTTTTTTCTACTCTGGTATCTCTTCTGCTCTGGTATCTCTTTCACTCTGGTATCTCTTCTACTCTGGTATCTCTTTTACTTTTACTCTTACTTTATTCTATAGGACCTTACCTTACTCAATAGTATCTGGTCGGCTGTAAGGAGTGTCTACTCATCTGACTCTTTTCCTGTACTCAGCCATTTTGCTGAGGCCAGCTCAGCATGAACACGTTTCTCTGAGTGGAGAAGGCTGCGGATTAGAAATAGACACAATAACAAAACACACAAAGACATACAGGTATAGAAAAAACAAGGATCAGGTGGGCACAACTTCTCTGATGGAGAAATTGCAACCATAACCAGCCTCAGGTTTATTCTTTTAAAGGGCAGAGAATGGGGGAAGGGGAAAATGGGATGTAAAAGGAATGGGGAAGAAGGAAGTGGAATGCAAAGAGAAAAAGGGAGGAGAAATTGGGATGCAAAGCCAGTTGGTTTTGGATGTAAATCAACTGAAGATGCGAAAATGACTGGCGCCATATAATTTCTCAGATCCTTTTGGGGAATAATCTGATAAAGGCTTGTGACTTCCTTTAGCCTGATACTGGGCAGTATCAAGGTATTGAGTTTCAACAAGAGCAGGAAGACAGCCATTGACAACAGGCAGGTATTGTTTTTGTATGTAGATGCTTCTCATAGCCCTGCTAGAGTAGCTTATGGAAGCACATATCTGCATGTGTCTTCAGGCCACATGTTTTAATCACATGTTTTCAGATTGGCTGCTCTCCACAATTTGGGGATAATTTCTCTTTATCACACACACTTGCATGCATGCACACCCTCTAACATAAAATAAACAGCTCCTTTCTCCCCCACGGGGCCTTCTCAGAGCATTGAGAAGAAAAACAAATTCCCAGTCTCAGATAGCCATGTAGTGGCCACTGCCTACCTCTGTAACCTCCTCTCCAGATCGCTCCCTGCGGCCTTCACTTCAGCCACACTAGTCCACTGGGCACACCCCATATGTGTTAACCTTACTGTGGCCTCAGGGCCTTTGTACATACCATTTCCTTTTCCTGAGGTGCAATCCCACCTACCCCAGCTGGTTTTCAACACTCAGACTGGCCTCTGTGTATCCTCCACTGAAGGGCACCACTGCCTCCCGCCTAAATGCCTTCCCAGTCTGAAGGTGCCCCTCCACCCTGTCACAATCTGTCAGCCCCCTGGTATGTTCTCCATAGTGAAACCAAGCAAGGACTCCCTAATGTATTTCCTAAGATTCTTGAAATATAGGTCCATTTACACTGTAGTGGTCCAAAGTAAGGAGTAAGTCTTCAGACTTTGGCTATGGTGGTGAAACAACATGGACCGTGAGTGAAGGCCATTGACCTCTAAAGCTCTCACTTAAAGGAAAGACAAGGTTTTCATTTCAATATGTGCGATGTTTTGTAGGATGGAAAACCGCTAGCTGTGAGCTCAAAGACCCCAGGCTGAATAGCTCCAGACACCTGAAGAGAAATTTGAGTATCTAAGGCCTCACCAAACAAGAAGGCCCACGAGATGATCATGCCCTCTTTGAACCAATCACTGAACTGATCATGCACCTGGGACCTCTGCCCCTAATTTTTCCTTTAAAAATGCATGTGGGGAACATCTCTGGGAGACTGGGTCTTTCCAGCATGAGCTGCCTGCTCTCCTGGCTTTGCGCTTTGCAATAAAGCTGTACTTTCCTTCATCAGACCATGTGCTTCCGGTTTGGTTTTACAGCGCTTGGGCAAGCGAAACTGAGTTGAGTTTGGTAACAATAGCATGGATGTATCAAGATAAAAGAGGGTCTTTCTAATCCGAAAGCATGCCCTGGGAGGCGAATTTTCACACTTGCTGTGTGACTTTGCCATGAGGGAGTCCCAGAGCTAACAGAGCCTTGTGTCACCCTCCAATTGCACCGTTCTCCAGACACTGCGAGGCCAGCCTTTAATGGACAGAAGGTTGTATGATAGGAAAGATAAAGAGGGATTTTAAAACATTGTACAACCATTAGATTTGGCTGGTGGATAAAATAAAGGACTAGAGTCACAGAAATCAGAGTTTTCACTTGACTTAGTCATTGTATTCCTGTTCATGGTCATTTGGCTGCCAGTGACAGAATCTAAACCATTTCATCTCACCAAGAGGGAACTCAGGCGTTCAGCATCAGGGCTGGTATGTGAGTTCTATGTTGCTGTAGGGAGACAGATGCCTTCTTTTGTTCCCCTCAATGTTGTCATGAGCAGGTGCCTCACAGGCCTAATGTGGCTGCTGGTGTGCATGCAGCTGAGTCTGTCTCCTTTGTCAAGCAACACACAATTATGTCTCTTGTCTTGGTCACCTGCTTAGGCTTCAAAGACAGTGAGGTTTTTCTTTTCTTTTTCTTTTATTTTTTTTAAATGTGATACTTAGATTTATTTATTTTTATGCTAGAGAGTGTGTGCTTGTGTATGAGAGAGAGAGAGAGAGAGAGAGAGAGAGAGAAAGTGACCCCCAGTGGGACCTGGTCATGCCAGAATCCCTTTATCTCCCATTCTCTATGTACTCCAGTTTGCATGTGTCACCCCAGAATCCCTGTGTTGGAACGCGGTTGTACTGTGAAGATAGTAAGAGAAGATGTAATCTGTTTATGGTGTTGGAAGGGGGGCCTTTGGGAAATGATAAGCATGGGGGTGGGGGACCCTGATTGAATTCTGGCAGGTTTATAAGGAGGGGAACAAGATAGACACACAGAAGCATACACGTGCTTCCACATGGCAAATGTAACCTACTGGCAAAGGGACACTCACAGATGTGGCCCCTGGACCTGGGACCCCCAAACCGTGAGCTGAATGCATGTCTATTCTTACAAATCACTCCATTTAAGTATTTCCTGTTATTAGCAACAGCATGGACCGGAACAGTAGGTCAAGAACTAAAATCAGTAAGTCAGCATTTTTATTAATGAGATGCAATGAGAGTAAGAACAGGACGGAAGGTAAGTAGCGCGGCATCACACAGCGTCGCGTGAGATCAATGTTTCTTCACACAGAGTCGCGTGAGATCAATGTTTCTTTTTCTCTTTTGTTCATGGTAGAGTGCATGCATGCGTATGAGAGGAAATGAGGTCTGCTCAGGCCAGATTCTTGTACCCAGTTCTCCATCCGGTCAGCACACAAGTCAGCAAATTGCTGCCAGAGTTGGGCTTTGAACCCCAGCTGGCTATGTGAGATCTGGCTTCCTCTGCACGGTGCTTTGTCATGGTGCTATGGGGCCAGCCCAAGATAAATATTTCTTTGCGAGGCTTTTCAGTTCTGTTGTGTGTGTGTGTGTGTGTGTGTGTGTGCGTATACACTTGCATCCATTTCTCTAGGGGTGGGTGCCTCCCAGGTGACAATGAACAATGCATTTTATGCTACGTGTGGAGGTAAAGTCAGTTTTCAGGTCAATGCATTAAACCATATGTACTGGACTTCATGAGTACATTACTTTGAGAATTTTTTTTAAAGAGGAATTTTGACTTCTCACTGATGCATGGTCTTGAACCAGTTATTGAGGCTCTCTGTGCCTCTGTTTCCTTGCCTGAAAAAGGGTGAGGACCCTTGCACCTGCCCCCCAGGCCTGTAGTGAGACGACTAATGGAGAAGCAGGTAAGAGGCTATGCGTATTGCCTGGCATAAACCAAGGCCCCGCAGGTGCTCCTGCTGTTTTGTTTGTTATTCATTTTCACCGCACAGCTGCCTTTGCATTCCTTGGGACTCCACTGCAAAAGGAAGACATTGGCTTATCTCTGAATTTAGGAAAAGTTTATGAGGCAGAACCTTCTTGGATAAAGTAATCTAAAAACATTAAGCAGCAAATCCTCATGTAAACAATTACACTACGCCAAGTAACTATGTTACAGAAATACAATAGTGCTGCAGAGAGAGGTCAATCTAGGAAGACATCCCAGAGGAGGGAGTTCTTGGCTTATCTCAAAGCAGATTTGGGGGTAGGATTGGAAGAAAGCTAGAATGAGGACAGGAAGGAGAAGAAATGGAGGTGGGGAGTTCAGCAAGTTGTAATGGGCCAGTCATGCCCTAATGCTGTGATAAAGAGGTGGTCCTGTCTCCGGAGAGGGAACCTTCAGTAGCTGACATGTCTCAGTGTCTACAGGCAAGCGACAAATCAGAAATCACAGTGCGCGCAGTTGAGGACATATTATGATCATGTCAGGGCCGGGCATCTGCCTAAGTGATACAAATGTTTATGAATATTAATAACCATTTGTTCCCAAAGGACCACAAATCAGTTAATTAGGGCCCTGTCAACCTGTTTATATTATCTATAAATGAAAACCCGGCAGCAGCCAAACATGAAATTAAGCGAGCCATGTGTGGGCTGCCACCGTCTCTGGATAAATTACAGCGCCAGTTCCAACGTGAGCCCCCACCCGTGCAGGGAGGCGAGCATTTCTCTTCACCTCCCTCATTTTAATCAAGTCCATGGTTACAGGAGGCACCAGAGTTTCATCGCTGCGTGTGTGTGTGTGTGTGTGTGGGGGGGGGTGATTTAAGGCTGTCAGGAAATTAGCTGCAATACAGAATCTTGGAACAGAAGAAGGACCATAAATCAATGTTCTGTGGACGGCTAATCAGGCCCCCGTTCCAAGCACTGATTACCCGGGGCCCGGGGTCCATCCGTCTCATCTTCGTGGTGTGATGGAGCCAAGGTGGGGGCCCCACGTCATGTTTGTACCTGGACAGTTCAGCACCTTGGGTCCAGGCATCTTAAACATGTTTCGTGGAACAAGCCCCAGCAAGTCACAGGATCCCAGAGTCAGAGGCAGAGAGAGACAGGGACAGAGACGGAGGCAGAGTTAGAGAAATTCAGTCCCAGCCCTGTGCTTAGAGCCAGAGACAGACACAGGACAAGACACCAGAGAAGGAGCAGATGACAGGAGGATGGAGACACAGAGCAGGCACCTACTGACCTGATCAGGGAGAAACCCAGTCTTCTACCTCACTGCACCGTGATGTGATTTCTTCCCACAAACCTCCTCCTTCCTGAAAACTGCCGCGGGGCAAATTCTCGGAGTATTTTTCCCTTAGAGGAGAGTGATTTTCTGACCCCCTGGATACTAACACAACACTAAATTCCTCGAACGAGCATGAAAACGAGCACAATTGCTTGAAGAGTTAGAAGTAGTTATCCAACTACAACCCAGGCAGACACGGTCCCTTCAGTAGAGAAGAGATAGCACAGATCCTTGAGTATCTCCTGGTTCAAATCCAGACTCCGCCATTCATGGGCTGCATGACCTTGGGCAAGTCACGTGAGCTCTGTGTGCCTCAGTTTCCTCTCTGTAACAGGAGGACAATAGCAGACTGACCTCACAGCAGGGTTAAAGGGCTCATGCCTGTGAAGTGGAACGTACAAGTTGTCTGGTAATTTTCCATGAGGAGATGGAGGTAAAACGGTGAGAGGCCCACAGTCTAGTTCCAGCATAAACCGCTGTGAGCCTTGGGAGATTACCTGAGCTGTCTGCTCTTCGCCTCTATTTCCCCTAAGCAACCAAGTTTGGCCGTACCCATGAGGAGGCCACTCTCCCACCCGAATGGAAGCTCTGGGGTGGGACAAAGTCTCACCTGCCTGCTGCTGGGTCCCGAGAGCCAGCTTCATGGGCATGTGACCATCAGTCGTTCAGTGCCCATGCTCAGAAGAAACCCCATGCTGGGGCCAGCAGGTGGAGTGGTGGATAAAGGCACTGGGTTCTCATATGGCCAACCATGGTTCAAATCCTGGACCTGGTGGCTTGCTTTCTCACTTTCCCTTTCTCTCTCTCTCTCTGGTCAAATAAAGAAAAAAAATAACAATAAGAAATGGAAATAAAGAAATAATTCTTAAAAAAAAAAAAAAAGGCAAGAAACCCCATGCTTGAGTTAATGCATCACCATTGCCATCTTGAAATTCTTATACACTTTTGTATACTGGGCCCACGTTTCCATTTTGCACTGGGACCCGTGTACTAGGGAGCTGGTTCTGCCCACACACAGGTAGTAGGGTAGTCTCAGTGGGTGAGCGAGGCCCAGGCAGGAAGCCTCTTCCGGAACACCCAAGCCACATTTCCTCCTGTGAGCCAGCAGCGCCATCCCTTCCCGTGGGCAGGGAAGCTCCCAGCTCTAGCAGTTTACCTTAGAAGGAGCCCTCTTCTGCTTGCAGATGTGCTGTGGGGCGCAAATGCATTTCCCCACCAGAAAGTGCTTCAGAGTCACCCCCATGTGTCCAGGACTGATGCACCTGCTGGTGAGTCGGGTCGGGGGTGGAGAACAGGGTCCAGCTCAGAATCTGCCATCCCATCTGCTGGGGTCCTGTGGCTGCTGCCATCGATCGGGGCAAATTCAGGGACTTAGAACTACACACAAACATTCTCTTGTGTTTCTGGAGGCCAGAAGCCTGGAATAGAGGTGTCGGCAGGACCGACAGGTGTCAACTCCTCCTGAAGATGTGAGGAAAGAATCCACTTCTCGCCTCTTCCAGCTTCTGGAGGTCTCAGGTGCTCTTGGCGTGAGGCTGCATCTTCACGCAGCTGCCCCTGCACGTGTGCGCATGCCCTTCTTCTGCCTCCTACACGGACACTTGTCATTGAACCGAGGGCCCACCTGGGTGATCTGGGAAGATTTCATCCTGTGCTCTTCTACTTACTGATTCTGCAAAGACCCTTTTTCCAGATAAGGTCCCATTGACAGGTACCGGGATTTAAGACATGGACATATCTTCTTGGCGATCACAGTTCAACTGACTTGCCGAGCCCAGGTGCAGAAGGAAGATCAAAGGCACACAGAAGCAAAGCGATGACCTCTCGCACTGCCCTCGTGAGTGTATGGTGATAACTTGTCCCAACTCTTCAAGTAATCGCGTCCATTTGAATGCTTCCTGCATGCCAGGAGAGGTTCCAGTTGTCCTGCATGTGCAGTAACTCATTAACCCTTCACAGTAGCAGGTTCTGGGATTATTCCCATTTCACAGATGAGCGAATCCAGACACGCACAAAACTAAGTCATTTGCCTCAAGTCAGAGCTGGTGGTGGAGGCCGGCAGGCAGTCTGTCTGCCTACAGAGTCTGAGCTCTAACCTGCTGGCTGTGCTGGGGACCGGGTTCTTGGACCAGACGGTACTGCACCAAGCAGGTGCCATAGAAGGAAGAGGGAGTGGCGAGGACAGGACCAACTAGAGAGAGAGGATGGGGTGTTGTGCTGGCCTCAGCCAAATGCAGGGCTCTGCACTTTTCCTGCTTCCCAAGAAGAGTTTAAAATCCAAATTTTTGTGTGTAAATTCCCAGTTAGTAGATTTGGTGGTTTGTTGATTTTTGAGACCTCAGAGAACACGTTGGTGGTCTACAGCTCAGCTGCCACCTGCAGGGCATGGGACAGGGCCTTGGGAAGTCAAGAAGGCAGGGCCTTGGGGGGTGGACAGTGGCACATTGATAACACATGATGCTCTGTGAGGCTGACCGCATAGGAAAGTTCCAGGTTTGTGTCTGAAGACCTCCCAGAGTATGTAATTTATATGCACGCCCAAGACTCTGCAAAGGGTGCTGTCTCTCTGACTACAGAGAGAGGGGTTCACAGTCTAGTTCCAGCATAAACCAGCTGTGGGGACCAGCAGCTGGCATAATGGCCATGTTGCTGGACTCCCATGTAGTCGACTGCGGTTCGAGTCCCAGACCCAGTGGCTTAAACTCATGCCGGGCGTGTGTGTGTGCATGTCCAAGATCCCGAGAGGAGAATGGAGGAGAAAGGATTGTGGAGCGGCCATCACCCCGGGTGTGTGGGGGGGTGATTTCTCGCTTTCTGTCTGTTTCTGTCTTTCTAGCGAGTGCACGTGCCCTGTAGCAAAAACCTCTCCAAAATAAACAAAAAACCAGCTGTGAGGCTGTCTCTTCTTCTCTTGCCTATGGGAGAAAATAATTAAAGAAAAGGACCATAGGGGGGGTCCTGCTGTGGCTAGGGGACTCTATATCCTTCTGTAGCATAGTCACACCAGGAGGAGCCCTCAGGTCCTCGCTGCTCCACGATCCCAACCCTCCAGTTTTACTCTCACCTGGCCCTAACGGAGCCATCAGAGGAGGTGACAGCGACCGTAATTCTGTTTTTATGATTATGGAGCGACGGTCATTTCTGGCTGAGTGGTGCTGAGTGATGGGTGGTGATTTAAGGACCTTGTGGAGGGATTAGCGAGGTGAAGTTAAATGCATTTTCCTCCGAGGCGCGCACGGCTGCAAACAAGTTTCTGTGGAGGATGCTGATAAAAAGCAAATTATTTTATTCTGTTCACAATCAATTCCAACTCCAGACTGCAGAGTCCCCCAAGAAATAAGGTATTAACACTTACTGTGCGAAGCTGAATTCTTCAAGGAATAGTAATCCTTAAGCAGACGGAGGAGACATCGTTCGGGAACCATTAAAATCCAGCGGCGCGCACCGCTCATCCTTCTTCTTAAGGAGCCATGTGTTGTCTCGACGTCATGGGTGTGCGAAAGGAATCCAAATCATATTTCACTGGCAAGGAAAGGGTTTCCTCCAGGGGCTCTCGTGCTAGGAGTAGGAATTTCCAGTGTATTTATTGTATTCGTGAGAGAGAAGAAAGAGCAAGGGCACGCAGGTGAGAGAGAGCCCCCCTCGGCGGATCTCCTGCCGTGACCCCCTTTCCACACCCTCCAGTTCATCAGGGTCCCGGGCACACACACATCTGGTGTTTTCAGGTCACCTTGTGTGTGAACCCCCAGCTGGATACGTGGCTTCCAGTTCAGGATGCTGCGGGCTGCACCATGGAGGCCAGCTGGAGGGAGAGATGTTTGCCATGGGGTCTCCAGCCTATGTCATGGACACCAGTCCTTCTGACTCTTCCTCGGGTGATGTCACCCTGGCTCTCTTTTGTTGCATCACCTTTCCCCGTACTCAGGACTCCCAGTGGCTCCAGGGAAGGTATGAGACTTCGCCATGCCTTGTCCACTGTCCAGCCTCAGGCACTAGTGGAGGTGGGGTTAGGCAGGTGGGGACAGGGCCTGAGTTGGCCTGCTCAGAGCCAGTCCCTGACCACCGCTGCGACATGGCAGAGAGGGCTTTTCACTGTGGCAGTCGTGCTGAGGGCAGAGTATCGGCTGGGGTTGCTGCTTATCATCTCTTCCATTCCTGCCAGCTCAGCAGCAAGCCAGCCTGGATGAAAGCAGAGCTGAGAGACAGAGCGATGGGCCAGCAGGTGGCCTGGAGGTTAAGGTGGATGGATCCCACATGTCTGACTGCAGAGGTCGAGTCCTGGACCCAGCAGCTTGAAAAACACATTGAGCTTGTATGCATGAGTGCCAAAAATCCTGAGAGGAGAATGGAGGAGAAGGGATTATGGCATAGCCATCCCTCTAGGGGGTGATTTCTCACCCCTCCTCCTCAGGCAAGCACATGTTCCCTATAGAAAAAAAAAAAAAAAAGAAAAAGAAAGATGGAAAATAAATGGATCTCTGTTTCCCGAGTCCAGAATGCAGGTCATTTAACCCCTGGACCCAGATGCACCTGAACCCTAAATACCTGAACTTTTCTTTACATAAACTAATGTATTACTTTCCCACTTTGGTCTCCTTGGCATCGGCTTCTATTACGTACAATCAAGAGTCCTGGTGCATACCTCCTGGTAAGACTGTCTCCCCCGAGCCCTGGCCATGGTCAGAGCTTCCCCCAGAGGCGACAGTACAGAGACCACGTCCTCCCTCTGCTCAGAGTCATCTGGGGTCCTGGGCTCATGTGGTTTTATAGTCTCTGTGAAATAATCAACATTTATTGAACATCCAATATATGCCTGGGCTTGAATTCAACCCTTCACCCCAAAAGAGGACAGTGAAGAAGGTGTAGCAGGGTGGGTGGCCAAGGACATGGGTTCTGAAGCCCAAGTGTCTGGTTCAAATCCCAGTCCCCGCCATCTTCCTGCTAAGTTCCAGTGGCTTTAAAACATGCCTGAAAGTTCTGACAAAAAAAAAACCACAGAAGTAGTTTGGTTTCCCTTCTGTGACAATAGGTGAGCTGTCCTCAGCGGTTGGAAGGGTCAAGTGACATTGCAAATCTCCATGGCTTGGTCAGAAAAGGCAGATCATCTTCTGCCTCTTTCTTTCTTTTTGGACTTATGTCTTCTCAGCCCTGAGCCAGTGTGTGAGAAGTCTAGCCACCCTGATGAGACACTGTGATGAGAGACCACACAGAGATAGAGAGACACGATGGAGGAGCCCCAGCCATCAGCCTTTAGAGATGATCTCCAAACCATCCCCACAATGCAGATGGAGCAAGGCAAAGGGACCGTCCCCAGCCTGTAAACAGCTGACATGTGAGCAGAGTAGATGTCGTTGTAACTTTAGGCCTCTAAGTCGTGCAGTGGTTTGTAATGCAGTGACAGGCAGCCAGAGCACCGCGCAAAACTGGAGAAGCTGTAAGCCGCAGTCCACCACTTTCCTCACCTGTAATATGGAATAATCCCAGCCCCTCCGGCATAGCCTTCCTGGGAGGAGTCACTGCATAACACACAGCCCTGGACACAGGCGGAGAGTACAATGGTCATCAGAATGAGCCCGGCAGTGCAGGAAGAGGAGCTCAGTGGGCCTGGGAGTGAACAAGAGCGTGGCATTCAGAAGGCAGACACCCCTCCTTGTTTCCAGGGCCTACAGCCCAAGATCCAGAGTCCTCAACTGAAGCTGCTGGGAAAGCCCGTGAGCGAAACTTCAGGCCCAGAAGGTCTCTCCCTGTCTGCGGGGTCCTTGAGAGTGAACTTGAACTTTGTCCTGCAAGCACAGGCTCCTCTCACCCAGGTGGAGAGCCATGGGGGAGACAGAGCCAGGTGGGAGATGACGTGGTTGTGCAGAGAGGAAAGGAACGAGGGGCTCACAGGGGCAAGCCAGGGGCAAAGGCAGCTGCAGGCAGGAGGGGGACCGACGGCACAACTTGAACCATTTCTGGTAGCTTCCTATCCAGCTCCTGAGATAGCGGCCCCTCTTGGTGGTTCTATGTGGCCCCAATAAAGGAACAGAAACAAGACACATGCACAGAGATAGAGGCTCAGAGAGACAGAGAAATGCACAGAGGAAGACAGACCGAAGGACAGAAGAACAGGAAGAGGAGGGGGACGCCAGAGCTCCAGAAAAAGCAAAGGAAGATGCAGGAA
>NW_006160120.1:2120038-2133526 GCF_000334495.1 Tupaia belangeri chinensis
TTCCTGCTGCCCCCCACCCCAGCCCAGCCCAGCCCAGCCCTTCCACCTCCAGACTCATTGACGCCCTACTTGCTACAGCACATTTGACCCACAGGCGCTAATGCCCCCAGGGCCCAGCTCGTCTCCACCCTGTCTCCCAAGCTGTCCGCCTCCTGGACAGAACAGATGTGCCTTCTTGCTCATCCTCCCGTGGGCAGAGAGGCCCAGCCAGGGAGGTGCTCACGCGGAGAAGGCACCAGGCTCCCGCGCTGTGGATTCAGAGCAGACTCCCTCCCTGGGAAGTGAGAGGGAACAGATGTGCTTCTCGGGTCTCCATGGAGACTGCCAGTGAGGCAACTTCGATGGACAGCCTACCCTCAGAGCTTTTGTCTTTGCAAAGCTTTTCAGTGATGCAAGCACTCAGAGCAAATCTGCCAGGCACCCAGAGGGGCCAAGAGTCCCTCTTAGCCTCATGGGGCCTGGCTGACCAGGACCCCAAAGCATGGGCAGTGGATGTGTGGGGCCCCTGATGAGCTCAGTACCATAGGTACAGATTCTGGTTAAAACACGCTCCACCTGCTGTTACTAAAACATGCAGGTGCCTGCTCTAGTTTCAGTATGAAGGCCAGACGGGTCTATGCTGGAGGGAAGAGAAAACACCAGCATCCCTGGCATGTCTTGAACCAGTGACAGAAAGCACACTGCAGGGGTAGAGGTGGATAGCTAGAAAAGTGCATGGCCCAGCAGCGCAGTGGCTCAGAGTATTCAGACTCTAAGGCACTCACTGGTCCAAACCGTGCTCACCCACTCAGGAGGCGTCTGGGCTTCATGAGGGTGGAGCTACAGCCTCCACCCAGGAAGACCTCATGGGACCTCCTTTCCCTTTCAGAGAGCAGAGAGCAAGGCCAGGAGAGGGAGATCTAGGGCTACATGGATCCCCTGTCAAAGGAACTCATCCATCACTCTGATACCAGGTGCTGTAAGGCCCTAAAACCACCGGGCAGGACGGCCAGCATTTCTACAACCAGCAATACCTCTGCCAGCCGTGCTGGCTGTACCTGCATCTCACCTGAGCATTATTACGGGTGTCCCTTTGAACCAGCTTCAGGCAGCTCTTGTGTAAAAGTTAACCTGGTCCTGGGGCCAGCAGGTGGCATAGCGGTTAAGGCTCTGGACTCCCACGTAGTTGACCATGGTTTGAATCCTGGACCCGGTGGCTTAAATTCACGCTGGGCACATGTGCATGCATGCCCGAAATCCCAGAAGGAGAATGGAGGAAAAAGGATTGAGGCATGACCAACTCCACCTTCCCCCGGATATTGGTTTCTCACTTTCCCCCTCTCTATCTGTCTCTCTTTGGTGAGCACATATGCCCTATGGCAAAAACCTAAAAAAAAAAAAAAAAAAAAAAATTAGTCAGGTCCCTGGGCATAAGGCTTGTGATATTATTGCTAGCTCTTTTTCCTGACAGTTACTAAAATAAGAAATGTGCATCTGGTCACACCTGTAATCTGTCCATCATGACACCTTGGGAAATATTCTAGTCCAGACCCTGAGTTTCTGCACGACTAAGGCCCAGAGACATGAAGGGATTCGCAAAACCACATCATTCGCGGGCCCCTGCCTTTCCAACTTCCCTTTGTCTTCTGGGCTGGCTTATTCCCAGCTGACACTCAGGATAAGGCCCTTGGCCCAGGTCGCTCTGTTCTCAGAGGGTTTCTCTGTCTGAGCCATCTCTTTCTCCCTCTGCCTCTCCCCTCCTTCCTTTCTTCCCTCCTCTCCCCTCTCTATAGCACAGAAATAAGTTACCAAATAGCTTTTTGAACCTCAGTTCTGCCTAACTTATTCTAAGCTGCTCTTTCCAGTGAGAGAACCAGTAATTTCACCAAGACAGGCCAAAAGATCCGCATTCCCCATTGGAATCCTACAGGAGGATCGATGTACGCGCTCATTGATTGGACAGATGTTTGTTAGAGCTCAGATGCATGTCAGATCCTGTTTAGAGCAATGAGCCAAACACAAACCCTGCTCTGCTAGAGCTGATTCTGCAGGGGAAACAATAATTGGCAAAGGTATCATTTAAAGCAAAATGAATGAATGAGTGAGTCATTGGTCTTTGTGACTTTGCAGAGGCAGATTCTCCCCCTTTTTTTCAAAGAGAGATTTTTGCTATAGGGCATGTGCGCTTGCCAGAGAGACAGAAAGCAGAAATCACCCCCGAATGGCCAAGCTGCAATCCCTTCTTCTGCATTCTCCTCTGGGGATCTTGGGCACACACACACACACACACACACACACACACACACACCGGGTATGAGTTTGAAGCCACCAGGTCCAGGACTTGAACCACGATCGACTATGTGGGAGTCCAGAGACATAACCATTATGCCATCTGCTGGTCCCAACAGATCCCTTTTCACCTTTCAAGGCCTGGCTTCACTCTGCTCTCTCCTGGCAGCCCTCCCCGGCTCCCCCGTCCCCTGAACATCTGGATACGCCGTCCTCTGCCTTCCCCAGCACACAACACGTGGCCCTACTGCGAATCGCCTGCAGCTCAGGAGATGTTTGATGAATAAAAACAGATGAACGAGCATGTGTTTATGTTCAGGAAGGGTGATCGGGGATGTGCTCGTGTTTCTAAGCCTTGGAAGACGTGAGGGTGCGTCCTGGAGCTGCTGGTGGGGAGGCTGTGCACGTGGGTGTGTGTTTGGAGGCGGTGAATTGTGCGTGTGGATGGGAACGATGCCACCTTCAGTAGGGCAAAGATGCAGTCTGAGCCGGGGGCTTGTAAGTGTGTGTGTGACATAGGTTTGTACATGCTGTGTGTTTTATAAGGGAATGTGTGTGTGACGGTGTATTTGTGTGTGTGTTTGTATGTGTCTGCCAGTGTGTGTGTATGTCATATGTATATAACGTATGTGTGTGATTTATAAGTGAATATGTGTGTGGGAGACAGTGCAGGAGCGTGTGTGTGTAAGAGTGTGTGTGTAAGTGTGTATGTGTGTGAGTGTGTGGTAGACACAGGTGCCCAACTAGCCATTCCTGCCTGAGTGGCAAGTGTGGCTCACAGACCACACCTACTTCCTGGAGACCCAGAAATGCTGGCCTCAGGAGGAGAGAGGGGAGTAGAAGGACAGAGAGGCTAGGAGCTTCTGGTCCCTGGTGCCATCATGAGGAGGGCAAGCGCAGGCCAATCCCGGGGTACCTGGGCTGCTCAGGCTTTTCTGCCGCACTCCCTCTCAACCGCTTTTCTCTGAAAGGCGCCTTAAGACTGTGGATCGTTTGCCTTTGGAAAGACCATGGGTCTGAACTCGGTTTTCCCATAAGAGGCAGCTGCAGTAGGGAAGAGTCGGGGCTTGTGCCAGGCCACAGGCCCCCAGACCCCCCCAGTGCCAGCTCCATGGGCCCAATGTCATCGGACAAACTGCTGTCTTCTCAGCTGCTTCCTCCCATCCTGGACGTGCGCTCACTGCCTGGTTCAGGGGCTGTGGGGATAAGGGCAGGGGCTGGCTCCTGTAAACACTTTCCAAGGCCCTGGACGAACCCAGTTCATGGTGGCGTTGGCCATGGCTCTCAGGGCCAGGCTTCCATGCTCTGGGTCCCACCCTGTTTCCAGTACCGCCTCCCACAGGGCGTCCAGTTCCTCCCCCTTCTCTTCTCAGTTCCCCTGACCTTTTCCTTGGTCTGGTCTCTGTTTCTCCACTGTCACCCCACTGAGGGCTGGCTTTGGTCCCATGCCAGAGATTTCAGGGGCCCCCGTACCATCTGCTTAGGCCACCCTGGCAGCCCGCCTGGCTGTGGCCCCCTGACTTTTCTCCCTCCACGCTCCTACTCCACCCAGTAGGAGCAGGTGCAGAGTCTGTCCTCTGACTGTCCCCAACATGTCCCACTGCATCATAGGAGGCCTGGCCATCTGAGAGTGTCCCCAGGTCCTACCCCCTCTACTGACTTCCAAACAAGGCCGCCACTCCCTCAGGAGAGAAAGCAGGTGGGAGGGAGGCAAAAATCAACAGTCAGATTGGGACCGCCAGGTCTCACTCTGCACTCCCCCACAAACAGGGTCCTGGCCAGCCGGCTCCCATTGGTCCCCTTGAAAGCTCTTCTTCCTTCCTCTCAAAGCCCATGGCTCCAAATTGCTGAGATTCCAAGTCAGATAAATCCTCCATTTGCGCCTGCCCTGAGGTGCGGCAGTAACGTGCCAGAGAAGCCAGATCCTACATGGTGAGCTCAGTCCAAATCCCGGCCCCAGTCAGTCTGAAATATGCCGGTGTATGTGCACTCGCCCAGCATCTGACAGGCGGAGGACCCAACGGAGAGCTTCACAAGTGACCAGAGCTGGGGACGGTGCTCCTGTCTCCCTCTCTGTCTCATGTGTGAGCATACATACTTTATTATGAATAGATGAAAAACTTAATGGAAAAAAAAAGAAAAAATTCCCCAGCTGAGCCCTCAGCCCCTTCCCTTGTCCCAGGGCAGGCCCGGTGGCTATAGCTCGGCTTGCACCACCTGCTGTAGCCTGAGCAGCTAAAGCATAGGCACCAGCCCGAGTGGCCAGTGGGTCAGAGCCCAGGCCCCCGGCTTAGGAGACAAGACCCCCCTCTCGAGTCCGCCCAAGTCCCAGCCACGCTGAAAGGAGCCTCTGACCCACTGCTCTGGGGATGTGGGGTGGGGTTCCACGAAGAATCCAGATGCCATGGCCCATGCAGGAGGCTGCCCCAGCACCACCCCCCACCGCCCCCGGTCCTGTACAGACATCTGTTGAAGAATTCGACCCAAAAAGACAAGGAGTGGCAATGGCAGGGGGGGGGCCAGGCCTGCTGGTGCCAGAAGCCCCGGCCCCGCCCAGCCCTTACTGACAGCACTTTCAGCTGCCCCGGAAGCTGGCACAGAGGCTGCCCGTGCAGGTGCCAGGCGGTTTGAGTTTGTGTTTTCACATGAAAATCCAGCTCTGCTTCCCTCCATCGTAAAGCCCAGCCCTGGTACCACCCTCCTGGGTGAGCATCCCACAGGTAGCAGCCTCCTTTGGGGATGGTGTCTCCAGGAGCCCAGCTGGACCACTCTCTGGCTGGAACTGCCTGCCTGGCTGAGGCAGGAACTGGAAATGCAGCATCAAGTCCACCCTCAAGGGGGAAAACCAAGCGAACAAAAGCACAGCACCCCGAGCCTGGCCTTGAAGCCTCCATGGTGGGGCCTGTGCTCTTGTCCCATTTTCTTAGATGAGGTCCCACAGTAGGCCCTGCCCTCCACACCCGCTCACCTTCCAACCTGTGCCTGAAGTACCTTCCCTACATCTTCCACCTCTCCTCCAGTCCAACAATGACCACCTCAAGAGTAAGCGTCTAGCCCCCTCCTCCATGAAGCTCTCCTGGATCCCACCCCTCAGGTGGCCAACATAGAAGCCAACAGTTTAAGACCCTGGGTAGACCAGATAGGGGATTTCAAAATACTTGCTGGTGCGGTGTTTTAGTTCCTTTGTGAAATGAAGAAAAGGGGGTCTCCAGGTCCCAGGCACTACTCAGCCCTAGGCCCGGACAGGCCTCTTACTCCTGCCAGACTCTTTTTTGCCCTCTCCCATGAGGAAGTCCACACCCAAGGTCCTCCCAGGCTCGAACCACAGGCTGGAGCCTCGAGGCCCTGGGCCTGACAGCCTGTGACAAGCAGGGCTCTTGATCTCGGTCACCAGAACAAAAGCCAAGGCCACTAATGGTCTGCAGAGGCCGCCGTTGGCTGTGGCAATGACCCATTCTTCCGGGAGTTGTGGCGGCAGTAGACTGTGCTCAGGGGTTTTATAACATCAGTGACAGGGGACAAAGCCCTGCTCAGCTGCCTGAAGCCACCTAGAGACCAAACCAGCTGGCATGAAGCAGGTCATGACACCCCTGAGGCTGCCGTGCGAGAGACACCATGCTAACAACACCATGATTTGCCAAGGACACTTCCAGACCGCGGTGGCAGGAACTAACCAGGCCTATCACAAGACTCTCACAGTCGCGACTCCCAGTCACAGGTCTTCTGACCTTCCTGCTCTGTCGCCTCCTGGCTGTGTGTCTTTGGGCAAGTAACTTGGGCTCTCTGTGCACAGTTTCTCCCTGGGGCCGGAGGAGGATCCATACTGGGTTTTTTATGGATAGGGAATTATTTATGGCATTGAAAGGCATTTAGAGCAGAGCCTGGCCTAGAGGAAAAGCTCAGTAAACGCTTATTATTATTTTTATTCTCCCAATAAATCGGCTAGCAACTGACAGCTTCCAACCTCACTCACTCACACCTCCGCTTCCTGGTTGTCATAATATCAATGCCTGTCTCTAGTTTTATCTAGTGATATTTCAAAATTGGCACATGGTCTACCTAAATATAACCAATGAGGAACATAAAAGAGATGGCCAGGCTCCTGTCGCATTTGAAATGTAAAACCGGGGCCCTAAATAGAAGAGGAGGGTAAAAGGAGGGTCAATGGCAACGTCCCCGCCCTGTAGTGGCCTTCAAGGCTCTGTCCTGCAGAAGGAGGGGCGGGCATGTGGTGGAGGGTGTTAAAGACAGGCTAGAACGAGAGGAGACTTCCACAGAGAAACCGAGGCATCGAAAGAAAACCAGTACATCGCGAGACTCCCACATGGCCAGCTATGGTTCAAGTCCCAGACTCCAGGGCTTGAAACTCACACTGGACATGTGTGCATGTGTGCCCAAGATCCCAGAAGGAAAATGGAGAAGAGATTGCAGCATGGCCATTCCCCCTGGGGGGTTGATTTCTCCCTTTCCCTCTCACTGTCTCTGTTTCTCTCTCTCCCCAGCGAGCACATACACCCTAAGGCAAAAACCTCTTAAAGCAAAAAAAGAAACAAAGAAACCCGCGTGTATAACTTGACATCTCTGTGTGCAGCCATCCTGTTTGCCCCTCACACACCTTGCGTTTCTCTGAAAGTCCCTCACGTCCCACGTGGCTCACAGGCTGGCACGTTAGGGAAGGCAGGGTGGACCGATGGGCCAGCACCCTGGTCAGAGTGTCAGGCCTGCGTTGGGGCAGCCCACGAACTCATTTAAAAAACAAACCAGACCATATCATTCCCAAACTTACAATTTTCTAATGATTTTCCATCTTATTCCAGGTAAAATCAAAACCTTCCAATGGCCACAAGGACTCCCAAGGACAACCCCTCCTGCCCAGCCCTCCAGACCACACTGCCCACTTGCCATTGCTCTAACACCCAACGCGCCCTGCTCAGGGCCTCTGCACTCGCCGGTCCCTCTTCACGCCGTGCTTTTCTCCAAATGTCTCCAGGATTCACTCCTTACTTCCTTCAGTTCTTTGACCAAATATCCCTCTCAGCAAGACCCTCTTTCATCCACCAATTTGAAACTGCAAGTCCGCCCAGCCCACTGGGTGGCCCCCGGTTTCCCTCCCAGCTTGCATGCTTCCCCCTCGTCCTCACTGCCACCCAATGCTCTGTGTATTTACTTCTTTATTTTGCTCATTGTCAGCCTCCCTGGTGTCATTTAAATTTGACCAGGTGGGGATGGTGCTCTCTGTGTGTCCACAGACCATCTCCCCTCTCGCTCTGCCTGGACTCTGGGTTGCGAAGACCACCTCCCCAGAGGGGCAGAAGGAAGCAGCAGGTAAGAGAAAAGTCCTGGCACCAGACCATCAGGGTTCACACCCCAGCTCTGTCAGGAAGTAGCTGTGTAACCTTGGGCAAGCTGCTTAGCCTCTCTGTGCCTGGGTGTCTTCATTTAGAAAGCAGGCATGAAAGTAACAGCCCCTCCTGCAGAGGGCAGAGGGGACTAGCTGGGTCAGCACTGGTAATGGAGCGGTGCTAGGCCCTTAGCGGGCACCCTGCCAGCTTCCCTGTTGTTTCGGCTTGTTTTATTTGCAGGCTTCTAATTCTATCCCAGCCAGAGCCTGGGGAGAAGCAGGTAAAACCACACCAAAGAGAATGTGGCTGCCTGCCAGAGACAGAGATGCTGGCTGCCAGACCAGGGACTGAGTTCTTTCCCCACAGGACAACCCCCCTTGGTCACCAACAAGCCACAAGGACCAAAACATGGTCTCAGCCTCAGACCAGAAAGAAGAGCAAATAACTGAGCCTTCGAGATCACACTCCAACATCCTACAAATTCAAACAAACAGCACTTTCCCCTGGGGAGCGAGCTCCTGGCTAGTGACCAGGCCCTGAAAAGACCCACTCTGTCTTCTCTTCCGAGGGCTGGGAACTTAAGGGACAGCATCGAGGGCAGCTGCTGGGCAGGATTCCGAGTGAGTCTTCATCGCTCTGAACTTTTCTCTATGAAGTAGAAAAAACTGTGTTTGACAACCGAGGCTTAGGCCAGCCTGTGGTCCCAAGTAGCCCGGGCCCCACATGGCTGACCCGGTAGTTTTTGAGTTCCAGACCTGAATGCTTGAAAAACATGCTGGATCCTTCTGCCTGTGTCCCCAAATCCCAGAAGGAAGTAGAGATGGAGGAGAAAGGATCATGCGGTGACCAGGCCCCGTGAGGGTGCACTCTTACTTCCCCTCTCGTTCTCGCTGTCTCTCTCCAGTGAGTGCATGTGCCCTCTGGCAAATGAAAAAGCAGGAAAAGGAAAGAAACAAGGCTGCAGACTGGCTCCGGGGAGAGACACCGCAGGAACAAGAGAATCGACTCCCCCTACTCCCGCCCTCACCAGTGATCTCGCCAGGGCTGCCTGGCACAGGCTAGAAGGCCTTTCTCTTTAGCGCCACACCGCCTTGTGATGGATGGGACAGGGACAAACTTGCGATTATGGACAAAGTGACCCAAAGTCCTGGCTTAGTCTCAGGGTTGAGCCTGGGGTCATGTGGATGATCATTAGTGGAAAATCAGGGATCGAGGCTGAAAAGGGAGACCACCCTCTGTGCTGTTGGAACTATTATTTTTTTTTACATTTTTCAACATTAGGAAATTGAACCCACACCCAGACACATGCATGATCTACACTTGTCATTATTACCAGGTTAGTACAGAGGGAACATCAAGTACTGCCCACCGTCACAGAAGATGGAAATGCTACTGGAAGCTTTTGCTGTCTCCTTGCTAAGTCACAGCTTTCTCATCATCTTTGGACTTGGGGTAGCAGTTATTTTCCTCGGTTTTAACACCCCCTAAGCCTGCTCACCTAAGCAAGCACTGTGGTCTCGTTTGGCCTGATTTTAGACTTCTTGTAAGAGGGATTATCCCTTATACATGCTTTCGGTTCTAGTTTCTTTTGCCGAATAGTGTGTTGCATGCAAGGTCATCCTACTTTTCTTTTGTTAAGTCTATTTATTTATTTCTTCCATGAGCAAGAGAGACAGAGACAAAGCGACACACACACACACACACACACACACACACACACACAGACAACACCCTCCACAGGGTCTTGAAGCTGTCATCCACCCCCAGCTCTGGCAGCCAAGATCATGGGCACACCAGCACCTGGCACACTCAGGGAGGTCTTTGGATGCAAACCCAGAACCTTCCCCTGTGGTCAGTCTCTCAGGGCTCCCCATTTTACTGTGGCAGCATCCAGGCCATCATCTTTACTTTTGTGGTGGGGTGCCTTTGGGCCAGCATACTGCAAGGCATTCACCCTTCCTGCTGCTGGGACCCGCTTGCTGGAGTTGCTGCCCCCAGGGCAGAGGGGCTGCTCCCACGTCATGTAGGTGGACATCCTCTGATATGCGTGCTGCTGCATGTGTGGCATGCATTTCTGCTGTGAGATACCACGAGTACAATTGCTGGGCCACAGAGCTCCACTGCTTTGACTCCACTAGATGATGCCAACTGCTCTCCAAAGGGCTGGCCCCGGCGTCCGTGGCCTCAGCTACACGCATGTGTCCTCAAAGACACTTGGCACTTGGCACATATTCTCCCTTGGGTACATGCCCTGGGCCAGAGGCTGGCCCTTAATCACAAAATGAGCCTCCCAAGGTGGAAGTGGGGAAACTTCACACCTGGGTGTGTCCCCCATCTGCCTAGTGGGCTGTGACCCTGGAACTCATACCCAAGCTGCCCCTCTTGCCACCCAAGCTATCTGGTGATTCAGTTGGTCTCCCTGAGAGGGAGCATCACATTCTAAGGATGGCCTAGGTGACCACAGTGGGACAGGGTCAGCATCAGCTGCAGTTTCCTGTATCCAGACGCATCATCTCTCAGGAAGTCTACACAGAATTTCCCTCCAGTGCTGGGACAGACATCGATTTTTCTTTTTAGTTAAGTCTCAGATGAAGCAGTGGGGTGCCTTTAGGCTAGTCATATTGTAAGGAAAATTGTGTATCTCTAAGGAGCAGAATTGCATCCACTTGGTGGGGTATTCAGCCTCAAGTAGAGAAGCGGGTGGGGATAGGTGGAAAAGCAGAGTGTGGGCTTCTAGTCCATTCTCCTCCCTGACCTGTGGCTGGGCTGAGAGGAGAGGCTGGGGTGGCCAGCGCTGGTCTGTCCAGTTCGGCAGAGCACACACAGGTGACATGGCCTGAGACCAATGTGCAGCTGAGGACTTCCTTGCACTCAAGACAGGCTTAGGGGCCCAGGAAACAGCACTAGATAGTCCTATAGACTGTCCAGCATTGGCCCTTTTAAAATTCATTTTCAACCTTTTAACTGTATCAAGGAGGAAGTTTGTGGTTGGTCCCAGGAAATCCTTAACCACTAAGAGCTAACTTTCCTTTTGAACAAAGAGGAAGCCAGTCCTGCTCTGAGCCTCCAGGGTGCCATATCTTCCTGGAATATACTAACAGTGCTTGTTGTTCTTTTATGTTTAGGATTCTCTGCTCTCTCCTGGCCAGCATGGATGAGCTGGTGGCTGGGCGTTGTACCTGGATCACGAGTCTCTGCAGCTAATCTGAAGGTGAGATCTCACAGAGTGAAAAATCTGCCTCGAAAACCCTGGAAACATCCCGGGGAGCAGTGCCCATGGCTTCGAGCGTCCCCCTGTGCGGTCACTATATGAGCACCTGCCCCTGCGTGGACGTCTCAGTGCTCCACTTTCGCAAAGAGGCTGTGCTCAAAGTCCCACGAGCATTTCTTTATAGCTATTATGTGTTGGTGTAACCCACACTCCATAAAATCCACTCTTTTAGAAACGAT
Organism: Tupaia belangeri chinensis; assembly: GCF_000334495.1. Taxonomy (NCBI): domain Eukaryota; kingdom Metazoa; phylum Chordata; class Mammalia; order Scandentia; family Tupaiidae; genus Tupaia; species Tupaia belangeri. Next base: position 2,131,099 of record NW_006160120.1, read on the forward strand.
CCCCTCTCCCGACTTAGGAAGCACACCCTGCGCACGTCCTATGCACCCTACGCATGGGGGTGGGGCTTTTAGTAGAAGCACAAGGCTGTGCAACCATCCCCGCCATCTAATTCTTGAACAATCCCATCCGGTCCTGGAGGGTCCCGAACCTTTGGACAGTTGCTCTCTTTCCTCCCTCCTCCCAGCCCCTGACAACCTCTGATCTACTTCTGTTTCTGCCAATGTGCCCATTCCAGATAGTTCACAAAAATGGAACCATACAAAACATGGCCTCTTGCATCCGTTTTTTTATTTTTTCCACTTGGCACATTGTGGAGGGTTATCCATGCTGGGCATGCGGCAGTCCTTCCCTCTCGTTCATGGCTAAACAGTATTGCTTTGAATGGACGCACCACAGTTTGTCCTCCCATTTCTCATATGTTGGTGTATTTGAAGGAGAGAGAGAGGCAAAGAGAGAGATGCTGGGCCAGCAGGTGGTGAGGAGGTTAAGGTATTGGCTCCCACAAGGCTGACTGAGCTATTCGAGTCCCGGACCTGGTGGCTTGAAATTCACTCTGGGCACATGTGTGTGCATGCCCCAAACCCCGAGAGGAGACTAGAGGAAAAGGGATTGTGGCATGGCCATCCCTCCTGAGGGGCTATCTCTTGCTTCCCTCCTCTCCAGTATCTCTGGCAAGTGCAAGCACCTATAGCAAAAACAAAAACAAACAAAAAAAGAAAGAGACAGAGGCATGGACACACACCCAGCATGCTTCTCAAGCCAAAGGGCTTTGAACCACAGCCAGCGAGGTGGGATCCAGCTCCCTTAACCACGAGCTTACAAGGCAGGCCCTTCCACATATTTTAGACCTGTCAGTGGTGTCCATAATCACACCAAGTCTGTGGATAGGTTCTGTTATTGTCCCCATTTCTCAGCAACGCATGTCTTAGGATTCGAACCCAGGTAGTCTGGCTCCAGAGTCCATGATCTTACTGCTTTGCTAAGTACAAAAGTCACACATGCTGTTCCCATTTCAAATGATAACTTTCTCAGTCTTTCTCTCTGCATGTTGGTGTTTCTTCCCGTTGTCTCTGTGTGTCTCGTTTCTGAAGACCATGTACAGGTGGCATCCTGTCTGTGAACCAGGCCTATGGCAGGAGACCACGGTGGGCCCTGGAACCCCCCTGTGCTAGGCCAGTCCCAGCTCTGCCTCCAGCAGGTGTGAGGCCTTGGATCATCCAGCCACCAGTTGTTTCCTCATCTGTAAAACAAGAGGGCAGGGCAGGAGTGGAGTCCAACTCGGGCTCCTGAGGCCTCAGATGGCCTCTGATTCATCCTAAGTCATGCAGCCTGGCCCCTCCCTCTGCACAGCCCTCCCTGCCCTCTGGACTCCCCCTTCTCTCCTTCCTGTTACTCATTTCACCTCCCAGAATCTTCTCTCATGTCCTGGCCATGAGTCCCCACAGAGTCTTGTGGCTAGGTCCCTGGAGAAGGCCACCCACTGGCCTCATCTAGAACTCTCCAGGGCCTCTAGACAGGGAGTTGGGGAGGGGGGTGAGGACCCTGAAGACAGCAGAGAGGGGCACATGCTGGGAGCCATGTCACCCCCACCTCGTGGGCCATATGCCACTGAAATGTGACTCATAAGCATTTAGTATCCAGAAGCCATCTGCAGAGTCTAACAGTGAGAAGCTGGGTACCATGGGTGACATACGGTGTTTACTGACTGTGTGCTAATTACACTCACATCTAAACAAACTGCGTTCCCTGAAAAAGGGGTGTGAGGTGGCATGGGAATAAGGCCTGATGGGGCACCTTCCTGGGAGCCTGCAGCCAGAGCAGGCCTAGAGAGGCTTCAGTGAAGTCGGGCATGAGCGAAGCTGCCAGGAACCCAGGGCTCTCTGGAACTGGACGTGAGACTGGGAAGTGAGAGAGGGACTGGGGTCCAGCACAGAGGAGACAGAGGTCTGAAGAATGTTGGCCAGCGTGAGTGATGTCCAGGAAGAAGGGCTGCTCTGTGAGAGGGCCTTTCCAGCTCTTCATATTCCTTCCATCAGTGTTCACTGAGCACCTACTGAGTGCTGGCCATGGTGCTGGGATCTACGCATGCAAGATTTTCAAGGTCCTCTCTACAGGGCTAATGATCTGACTCGGGAGGGCTAATGGGTAGTAGACAAGAAGACAAGACATCAAGCAGAAATTCACACTGTGATTGAGTGTTTTCAAGGTGCTCCACAGAGGTATCAAAAAGAGAGTGGCATGATAGTCAAGTCACTGGACTCCCACATGGTCAACCACAGTTCGAGTCCCTGACCTGGTGGCTTGCTTTCTCACTTTCCGTCTCTCTCTCTTTGTCTCTCTCTAGTGAGTGCACATGCCCTAGAGCAAATTAAATAATAATACATAAAATTAAGTAAATAATTTTAGAAATTAAAAAAAGAAAGAGTG
>NW_006160120.1:2133631-2135167 GCF_000334495.1 Tupaia belangeri chinensis
GTGTTCTGAAAGTAAGGGTTACTTTTGCTCGTGTAGTCAGGGAAGCTTCTCTGAGCAGGTGAATGTGAGGAGCAAGAGGAGCTATAACAGAAAAGATGATGATTATAATAATAATAATAGCACTCAACATTACCACATGCCAATTACTGTTCTAAGAACTTTACTTTCCTAACGTTTTTATTCTTGTGGCGGAGACATACTCATTAAAGCAGGTTCTGCCCCATCCAGGTTGAACAAAAAACACTTCCCAGCCTCCTTTGCAGACAGGGGCTGCCGTGTGACTGAGATTGGCTGGAGGTAATGCACAGGTCTGGCCTAAAGAAACCTCCACGTCAATTTCCTCTTTGTGTCTCTTCTTCCATCTGCCAGTTAGAATTAGAGAGTCTTGTGGGATGACTCTCAGGCCCTAGGGGGTGGCGGAGCTGGATAAGATCAGCGCCTGAGTGTCCTAGTCACTGCACGGGTGACCACCTCCACCAGCCGTATCAGCAGAAATGGACTTCTATTATTTTAGCCGTGGAGACTAGTAGGGTCATTGTTCCAATCTGCCTGGAGTTGGTTTTAGCAATGAAAGTATTGCATCCTGGGGAACCTCTCAGCCCCGGGCAAATGGTCGCTCTAGATTTAGGGATCATGTGCTGTAACAGGTAGCTGCCCTAGCGGGTAAAATCACACCAATCTTATAAGATATTATCCTCACCATATAGATGGAGGAACCAAGGCTGGGAAAAGAGTAAGTCATTTTTCTGAGGTCGTTTTCCAAAGAAAGTCTGTCCCCGAGTTCCAGCTCCTGACCATAAGGTCACACTGTGCTTTCAGGATCCAGTGAGAGAGGAGCGAGGAGAGAGCCGGTGGAAACGCATCCCAAGAGCAACCTGCAAACTCCTATGTATTCTTCAGAGCCCATCTGTCACATCTGCACCTCCTCATGGTTCCTGAGTGTCCAAGGCAGAAAGAAGCGGTCCCGCTTAAGGAGTCATCGCAGAATCTGTCTCTCAGTGATCACGCTATACCTTAGCTGGGTTTGCCTGTCTGGATCACAGAGCCCAAGATGGCGCCCCTGTTGTTTCCACTCCTGCATTCCCCTCGGCCCAGCAGAACCTCTAGCCCGTAGATGCTAAGAAATGTTCATCATGAGGCCCAAACATTTACTAAGAGCAGAGGCAGAGAACAAAGGAGAGAGTGAGGGAGAGGTGAGCGAACAGAACATAACAGAAGGAATACTTGGACAGGCAAGAACCACGCAGAGAGCCACGGTCAGCACCGGCCCGGCCTGTCCACTTCACCCTGAGCTGGCAAGAGAGGGTTTACCATAAAGTGAGGGTGTGATCCTGTTACCAGCCCTCTGGCTCCTGGGGCCTATGAGACCAGCCTGTGAGTTCTCTGATGGGGCTGCAGCAGTCAGAGATGGCTCTGAGTGAAGGCCTGGTGCTCCCGGTGCGGGGTGATGAGAGAGGGTCCTAGTGAGACCTGGTGATCTAATTAGGATTCTTCAGGGACACCTGGCCACCTGGTACCTCCTGGCCCAAAGCCACG
>NW_006160120.1:2135198-2141642 GCF_000334495.1 Tupaia belangeri chinensis
CTTTTGAACAGGAGGATGAGTCTCCGTGACCCCCTGATGACCTGGGAGGCCTCCCTGGGTGCAGCAGGGAGCTCCCTGCTGTGTGCTTGGAGGGTGTCCTTTTATTTCCTCCTCCGGGAAGGAGCCCAGCAAGGGAGAGAGCAGAGACTGACGGGCACAGGGAGGAGGATTTGCTTTATCAGCAGGTACATGGGCTCCCTTCCTTTCTGGAGACATGGTTAAATATAGAGAAGGCGGGGAGCCACCTCTGTAGTTCAGCAGTTAAGGGAGCTGACTCCTAGATGGCTGACTGTGGTTTGAGTCCTAGTCCTAACAATCTGAAAATACACCAGACGTGTTTACACATTTGACTCAAATCTGGCAGGATGAAGAAATGAAGGAAAAAGGGATTGTGGCATGACCACACCCCACAGGGCTTTTTCTTTTCTTTTTTCTCTCTCTCTGGCAAGTATGTACATCTTATAGCAATTTGTAAAAATACATATATGGGGACCAGCAGTTAGCGTAATGGCTATGTCGCTGGACTCCCACGTACTCGACTGTGGTTTGCGTCCTGGATCCGGTGACTTAAAACTCGCGCCGGTGCATATGCATGCATGCCCAAGATCCCGAGAGGAGAATGGAGGAGAAGGGATTGCAGCATGACCATCCCCCCTGGGGGGTGATTTCTCGCTTTCTGTCTCTCTGTCTGTCTGAAGAGTGCACGCGCCCTATGGCAAAAACCTCTCCACAAAAACAAAAACAAAAACAAACAAACAAACAAACAAAACACATATATGGAGGGGTCAGCTGGTATTTAGCTCACCAGCTTCTTCCATTTATTTTAGCCCTTGCCTGGGTGAGTACATGACCAGTCCTGAGACTTCTGTAAAGACTTGCTGAAGATGCTGATCCAGGAGCATCCAACCTATGGATGTTGGGGTCATTTTTGTCAGTTTAAAGACAGAGACTACCAGACAGTGAAGCCATGCAAAGGGAAGCCAAGAGGTAGAGGTTTCCCAAATACATTGTTTAAGCCCCTGGATCCAGCTAGACCTGAAGCTGATTCCCTTGGACTCCTGTTATTTGAGCCAAGAAGTTCCCATTTGTACTTAAGGCAGTTCAAGTTGTCATTTTTGTCATATCCCACTGAACAACAATGGAAGACTATATTTGCTCTATGTCAGCCAGCATTGCCATGAGGCCAGCTTAATGGGGAAAAAAAATAGCCTCTTCTAAGTAGAGGGACTGAAGGCTTCTGAGAGAATTGTTTCAGACTACTAGGATTCAGGTGCATATGGCTAGGCTGACCCTGTAGTACAGTGATGAAGCATTGTGCACTAGGAGCTGGATGCCGCATGGCCCACCATGGTTCAAATCCTAGCTCTGGTGGCTTGGAAAACACACTGGATGAGTGTGCATGCATGCCTGAAGTCCCAACAGGATGGAGAAATGGAGAAGAAGGGGTTGTGGCATGACTGTGGCCCTCGGCAGGGAGGGTTGCTCTCTTCTCTGGCAATTGCATGTGCCCTGTGACAAAAGAAAGAAAAAGAAAGGAAAGAAAGAAGGAAGGGAAGAAGGAAAAAGAAGGAAAGGAAGAAATATATTTCGAGCGAGGTCAGCTTCTGAAAGACCTCATTATTGTAGATGGTCTCATGCCCTCTGTGTGCCGGTCCACTAGTCACAGGGTGTTTGTCCTCAGACCACCTGGCTGCCCGTCCCCACTCCCTGTGTCAGGGGAGCTGACCGCTGCTTCTGCAGGCTCCTTCATCTTCGGGCGTTGGGCCGGGCTTGGCCATTGAAGGCAGTGCTAGAAGACAGGAGGACAGAGGAGGGGAGAAGCCAGAACATTTCTCACCCCCTCTCTCTGCTGGGGCCAAGGCTGTGCCTTTTCTGTGGTTCTGGCTGCCCCGTGGTCCCCTGGGTCAACCCTGGTCTGGCCCACTCTGCCCAGTCTCCAGCTTGGCCTACAGGTGGCCGTGCCATGGTGAGAGATGACTGGGAAAATGAGTGTGAAGGGGAACTGTGCATCCTTGCTGCCAGCTTCAGTGTGGTCAGGAGAAAACAGTTAACCCATTTAAGAGCAAATATTTTGAAGCCGAACTTGCTGGAGATGGAGCCAAGCAGGTTGCCATCCCAGAAAAGCAAACACGGTTCAGTAGCGTCCCCACAGACTTGCCATTTAGCTGCTAAATGGAAAAGTGTCTGCTAATAACATTGGCCTTCTGGTTATTGGAAGAAGTCCTATGCAGAGGAATTTCCAGGATGAAGTTTCCAGTATTTTGGTTACTATGCATATTATAGATCAGTTATAATAATCTGATAGTGTACCCCAGTGTACTCACTGGGGTACAAATAAATGTGAAATACAGTTATTTCTGATGCCTGTGCAAGATTAACCGCAGAAAGCAGAACTTCTCGAGGGCTTTTCAGAGAATCTCTGTCCTCTTGTGCCCTATTTGCCATACTTAGATTCCACAAAGATCGCATGCAAGGGAAGATGGAGCATAGGCACCATTTTTATTCCAGAATAATCCTTTGGTCATGAGTCCCAGTACCTCTTACCTCCTGATTAGCTGGATTGATTGCCTCCTCTTTTTTTTTTTTTTAAAGATTTTAAAAACTAATTTAATTTATTATTGTTATTTTTAATTTGCCATAGGGGATGCACACTCATGAGAGAGAGAGGGAAAGTAAGAAAGCAAGCTGCCAGGTCTAGGACTCAAACTACAGCTGACTATGTGGGAATCCAGAGCCTTAACCACCGTGCCACCTGAAAGCCCCTAGTCCTCTCTTTTCAAGTGGGACCTGGGCCTACAAAGAAAACAAGAGAGAGAGAAGAGAAGAGGTAGGCTGCAGGCAGGCAGCTCGGCCCACAGCCTGAGACCTAGCTCCAGAGTGGGAGAGGTTCTGGGTTTCAGGAGGAACCCGTGTACTTAAAGAGCAGTCGTCTCCTGCCCACTGGAGGCCAAGGCAAGTAGAGGTACATGTAGGCTCCTGCAGCTCCCTTGTAGCCACTGTCTACCTCCTGACCCAGTGTAGCAGGTGATGGTGTAGCCACACCCATCATCTCGTTGCCGGGGGGCTTGGGAGCTGGATACCCATGGGCGGCAAGTGCTTTTGCATGATCCACGTGCCCATGAGGCTCAGCTCGGCTGGAAGTAGGCAGACCTGGCTTTCTTCCCATCTGTTAGCATGAGCTTTTCCAACTTGAGCCTTTTCACGGCAATAAGCTCAAGGACTGACTTCTGTGATCTTCTAAGACTGGGATTCAGACCCAGGTCCTACCTCGAAGTTCCCTCAGAAAGAAGTGAGAAAGGGATACCACAATACTGCAATGCCATTCGGACACTGCCCACCTGGAGCCGGGTGGCAAGACTGCCCTGGCTTGACCCACCAGCTGCAAGTCACGGGTCCCTAGGCCACCACACTTCTGACCAACCAGCTAGGAATGTAGGGATTCCTATGACCGGCTCAGGTCCTATGATTCCCTAGGACAGATCACAGGAAAGTAATACAGTCTCCATTATGTATTAGGTGCATTACCTCGGACGAGGTGATTAATTGTAGTCACGAAGACAGTCTTGTTGTAAAGGAGGCCAACTGGGACCAGCCAAAGGCAGAGGCACCTAGAGCAAGGCCTGCAAGGTCACACGTGTGGTTTATATTTCCTCACCTCATGGAGCCAGGACATACCCCCTTCTCCATCATGTGTTCACCAGCCAGCAATCTCTCTGCCAGAAGCCCAGGACAAAGACTAGTACATTCTTTGACATGGAAAACATGGTGGATGGGATCCTATTTCCACATGGCAACCCATCCCTCCTCCTAGACCACCCAGGGGTCTCCTCTCAGGGTATGGCCCAAAGCTCACAAGCAGGACAGACCAGGTTCAGAGCGTTCTGAGGAACAGATGTTGTTTTGCTTGTCCTTTCTCCATTTCTCCTTCTAGCGAAGATAGAATCTTGGGAAACCAGCTGCCTGGTTGTCTGCCTGTCTCTCACTCTTAGCCCACTGGGCGTCCCACACAGACTCTAGGTGTGAGCAGGTGACCCCTGCCTGGCCAGTCAGAGGGTTGGATTCTCTGGTTACCTGGATTAGATCTGTGTCAGTCCACTGAAAGGCAATTCTTGTTTCTTTTTCTTTTTTGAAAGGCAATCCTTAAATGCTATTGAGATTGTTAAATAAAGAGACATTATTTTTATACTAGATTTTATGGTGTAATAATATAAGCTGAGAAATTCTCAGAGACACCATCTGGAGAGAATTTGCCTGCCTGCAAAGTCACGTGATGGAAACAGAGATAACACGAAAGAGACAGAGAAGCCATGGCCTGACGGAAACATTTAAGCCAATGGATCTAGTCAGGCCTAAAATCCACCTGATTCCCTCTAGATATTTCAATCATATGTCCAAAGAACTTGAATCCTTCATTTTCTTTAAATGCCAGTAGTTTACTTGAAGCTCATGTTGGTCACTATGCTCAGGATGTAGTATGCTCCTTTTATAAATAATTACAAACCTTTTTTTTAAATTTTAGAAACATTTTCTTAAATGATAGTTTTTAGTATTCATTTGAGTTACTATTGCTTTCTCCTTGCCCAGAAGACCTTTGCCTTCCTTTTGATAAAACCCCAGACACTATGGTTTCAAGTCCTTTCCATTTCTCTCGTGCATGTAACCGTGCAGGGGTCCTCTAAACTCTAAAGCCCATTCTTCATGTGCCCAGCATAGCAGAGTCGGCCATGGCACCCACCACCCTCCCTCCTATTTCTCCTCTATAGTATTTTTTACCTTCTCTTCTAATTCTGTTTCATCAGATCCTTTTTCTCACCTACTCGGTTTTCTGTCTCCTAAAATCTTTGAATTAACTTTTCCATCGATAATCCTCCTCTCTCCAAACGACTCTCCCAGCAGGCCTTTCGCTGACTGGTCTTAACTAAATGGGACTCTCTGAGGACAAAGTATTCCTCTCAAAGGAAGCTCTTTTGGTTTTCCTCACAATTCAGGTGCTCACGGCCAAAAGGCAGGGTCAGTGCCCTCTCTGGTTCCCATGCCGTTAATGTAGTCCTTACTGACTTCCTGTTTCTAAAGTATATCTTGCTTGACTCTCTGGCTGTGTGTTTACCACAAGAGAGGCAAGCAAGATGTACTTCAACAGGAAGCCAGTGTTCACCCACCCAACACTCTCCACCTTTTCATCTGGTAGCGTCCCACTCATTCTTTGTTCAATGAAGCCTTAAACTCTTAACTCACTCTTTCTTTTCTTTGGTTTATTTATTTCATGAGAGAAACGTCGAAAGAGAGAGAGAGACAAGGCAGAACTCAGGAAAGTGTTCTGGTCACCATGACAGTCTCACTGTAAAGGGTGCTACCTGGGACCAGCCAAAGCCAGAGGCACCTGAGATGAGGGCTGCGAGGGTCTCACACACACAGCTTCCTCAACAAACCCTCGTGCAGTGATCCTTCCAGGCTCTCGGCCAGCCAGGATTGCAGACATGTATGCACACATGCCCGGCATGTACAGATCAACCGAGGAACCAAACCCTGATCTCCCATGTGGCTTCCACAGTGCCACTTCCACAGGCAGCATTGGGCCACCAATGTGCCACTGTGGTTGGACCATTCTCCTGTTTTTTTTTGTTTTTGTTTTTGTTTTTGTTTTTGTTTCAGTCTCACCTAAGGCCTTAAAACCCACCAGGGTTCGAATCCTGGCACCATTATTTATCAGATGCATTATCTTGGATGAGGTGCTTAATTTGCTTATGCCTCAGTTTCCCGATTTGCAAAATAGAACTAATGATGGCCCTTATTTTGTTGTTCTAGTGATTAAGTTAGATAAACTAGAAAATATGCAGGACAGTAAATGTCAGTTTTCATGGGTTTTATTCCCATCCTTGTTTTTTTTTTTTTTAATCATAATAGAAAGCATGTAATATGTGCATGAGAAAAAATAGAGAAGCATATTTGACAGGGTCTCGTCACACCATGATTCCCCCTCCCGAGTCTTCTAGCTTGTCAGAGTCTTGAAAGGTTCATATGCTCAAGTGCATTTCTGGCCAGTCACACCAGGGACCTGAACCCGAGGCCAGTCATATGGCTTCTAGCACTATTAGTTCAGTATACCACTGTCTGTGCCCTATTCTTGTTTTCATCTAGCTTGCTGGAAGGGCATAAGTAGGCCCTTAGCTGAAATGCCAATACTTATTTTTACATTCTGTGTTTTAATTTTGGTGTCGCAGAGGGTAATATCTCAGAGCTATGAATTCACAATCCATTCTAAAGAAATAACGATAACATTTACCTTGATGTAGGAGGGCTTATTTATCTATTTTATAGGTAGACTTTACTGTTGCCTATTAGTGACCAAAGCAGTTCACCAGCAGCTCATGATTAAGTAATAGGGGAGAAGGAAGAGCATGTGCTGCATGAAGCTTCGTGATCCCCAATGTGCGAGATCTTTCC
>NW_006160120.1:2141673-2154933 GCF_000334495.1 Tupaia belangeri chinensis
TACACGTGCACCGTGCCCTCCTAGGGCATATTCAGGGTTTCATACCATCACATGAGCCATTTTCTGAAAACTCCCATGCTCCTCCTAGAGGGATCTACCTGCAAATACAGCAATGGGAGGGGCCTCTTCATTAACCACAAGATGATTCATAGGGCTCCATGCAAACATCTGTAAAAGCAACCTTTATTTTCCCCCAAACAACATAAAACAATCACTAATCACTCCACCCAACTCCTATCCTGAGTGACCTCTTTGTTCATTTTTTTTCTTCTACAAATTAATGTAAGCCATGAGATTTGGGGCAGAAAGTCAGGAGAGTTGCCCAGAAGACCTTTGCCTTCCTTTTGATAAAACACCGGACACTATGGTTTCAAGTCCTTTCCATTTCTCTCGTGCATGTAACCGTGCAGGGGTCCTCTAAACTCTAAAGCCCATTCTTCATGTGCCCAGCATAGCAGAGTCGGCCATGGCACCCACCACCCTCCCCATCAAATCTTGCTCGGACTGACTGGGGTGTGTAATCAGGCCACCATATGGAAGATAATGCTCTTGTCTGGGAAAACAATCTCCATAATGTGCTGGCCCATCAGAAAATAGACTGAAATTATATGTCGAAGCGCAGTGGAAATTTTCTCCTGCATGTTTTATGTAAACAAGTTCATTTGTTCATTCAATGAATCCACAGTTCTTCAAAGGCCCTGTTTATATTAAAAGAAAGAAGCAGAAAAATTTGGATTGGCTGCCAGCCAGCTCCACACCTACAGAGTTGTCAAGCTGTTAGAGCAACATTCGGGAGCTCAGATGTTTATGTTGAGATGTGCTCTTAAGCCAAAAGTAAAATATTGTTTTTGGATGCAACAGCCAGATATGTGAGCAATGGACTCACAGCTTCAAAGACAAAAAGACCAGTGTTTTGTGAGAGTGCAGAGCTAAGCTGGGGATGGGCCTTAGCCTTGGACAGGCCTGAGGACTCACACTTCTTATGCCCCTGGAGCAACATGCAAAGGCTTTTACATTAGACTTTAACACCCAAAAGAATGAGTCGGAGGTCAGGACCATAACACACTACAGTCTCTGGTCTACTCCCTTGAATTCTAAAGGGAAAAAAAATCTACCATTAAACCCCTAAAAACTTGATTCTTCCCACATTCAGGGTTTTGTATTTACTGTTTACAAGAGTGAGTATCATAGTACCATGGAGAGAATTCACGAGAAAAAGGGTCTCGGATTCTTTATTGTAAATGACAGAAAATCCAAGTCAAGTTGGATTAAGCAAACCAAAGGTTTCACTGAATCACAAATTTGAAACAGGGTGAGGATTTTTGCTTTAGGTGTGGCTAGATCCAGGAACTCAAAGGACTTCACCATATGACTCTCCTTCTAATCAGTTTGGCTGTGTTCTATGGGAGATATTGTCTCCCTACAGTAAGATGGCTATAGCGACTCCGGCTCAACACCATAACTTCTCACCAACAGCTGGAGAAAGTGAACACTTCTGTAGTTACTCTAGCTGACATCTGAGAATCGGCCTTTATTAGCTTTCATTGGGTCACATGCTCATATCTTACCCAATCACCATGGCAGATTTCTGATCGGTCAGACCAGATCCTGCGTACAACTCTGGACCCAGCCAAACAACCTGGACAGAAAGTAGAGGAGGGATGGCTCACCCAAGAAAATAGGATTAATTATAAGAAGAAAAGTAAGTGGATTTGAAACAAGGGCAACCGAGTGTGAAAAATATCAGTAGCAGAACAAAATGGAAGGAAATGGGTGGGTTTGGTTTGAGAATCATGATTATGGTGAATCCCTACAATCTTAAAGTTGGAAGCATCCTCCTAAACTCATATACTTTCCAAACCTATTTGTCAAAGCAACAGACCTCTTCTGTCAAGTGAACTCTGAAGTCTCTGTGAATGTCCAGCGTGCAACTATGTGGTTAAGGGTAGAAAGGGAGGAGGGGGTTAAAGGCTCCTTGTCCTGCATTCTTTGCTTTTCGATTCTGATGTTTCTGCTTGGAGACTAGGGAAGACACCTAAGCACTATTTGGGATTCACAGATGACTTTTGGGGTTGGGTAAACACTACACTACAGTAATATGGACTCATACCAAGGAGCTATTCTTTGTTGTTCAATTTTGTTGATTTTATCAAGGAAAAAGTCAAAACTTAGTGCTAATATATTTTAATCAATGTCATAACTCTTGCCAATATTCATTTGGAAAGAACAAGGTTGATTCTTCAGGCCTTGTAGGTGACAAGATTAGGTCGGAATTTATTAATACTACAGATATTTTGTTTCGTGACTTTTTTTTTTTTTACTATTTTCTTCTATTTAAGGAAATGATTTTGGTTTTCCATTTATGATGGTGACATTTGTGTGTATATTTTCTACATATTATATATAACACAAAATTTACTATTTTAACCATTTTTAGGCTGGCAGTCGAGGGCATTAAGTGCATTCACACTGTATTGTAACCACCACTACCATCGGTCTCCAGAACTGTTAATCTTCTAAAACTGAAACTCTGTACTGTTAAAATAGTAGTTCTTCATTCCCCTGCCCCAACCCCTAGCATGCACATATTTATTTTAAATACATGTATATCAGTAAACCACGTAAGTGTATGCTAATAAACATATTCAGCAAGTTCCAGTACAGATAGAGTACAGAGAAAGGATAACATTGTGAGGGATGTCTGGAAACACCGGCGCAGCTTAGCCCCTTGGATGATAAACCTGCCCACAGCATCCCCGCAAACTCCAGCCCTTCCTTTGAACCCAGGGAGTTTCTTGCAAAACTCCCTTCTTTGCAAGAAAACCAATTCCACCAGGACAGCGTTAGCTGCCAGAAAGTTCTTTTATGGAGTCGTGACTCTTTGGCCTAAAGACTGGTACTTACTGACACTTTATAGATGGGTGGTGGCATTTTTTTCACACTGCAGTAACACGGATATTCAGATACAGGTTTCATGACCTCTTTAAAAGTCTCCTTGGCTAAATGCCCCCACGTTTGCTCATGAATCTACAATGTGACGTTGAGGGTGTAAGTGAAGAGGCTCAGCCTCTCAGGGTGCACAGCACCCGTCTTCCAGTCATGCCAGCTGCGTTTTCTTCTGGGAATGGCCCCCTTCCCTACTGCCATTCATGTTGATTGATGAGGCTGACTCCACCCCCACGGTCCAAGGCCGTCCTATCAGAGCAGTCCTTTGCTGAAGCCACAATGATGGTTTAAGGATGAGCACTTGGTCATGGTCAAGCATGGCAGTAAAAGTCACCCAGGTGCCCACACCTCGCTTTACCACCCACCCATGTATAGGCACCAGCCTAGGAGTTCATCAATCTCCTTTTAATCAGTGGTCTTGTTCTTTTTCATTCTGAAAACATGACTGTTTAAAAAGCAGGGCTCTACCCATGACTTCAGGAGCAACGTGCCAGACACCTTTCTAACTACCTGGCAATATTTAATTCATGTGATCTTCAGAACTACCCTGATGGTACATCCTGGGACTTTATTTCCAGGTAAGGAAATGGAATAACCTGTTCTGTGTTCCACCAGTGAGTGCCTGAGCAGGGATTTGAACTGAGGCAGCCTGGCTCTGAACCACACCCCGCCACTCACAAGGTGGTGCTGCGTGTCATGCAGAGCCATGAGCAGAGCCAGCACCGTTGCTTCCCCTGTACAGGGTCCCCCCTTTCACTGGTAACTCATGCTATTACCAGTCGCTCTGCAAAGTCTCTCAAATCAAACAACTTTGTCTTGATTTTTTTCTGGAAGCCCCTGAAAGTCTTGGAGTCCTTCTTCACTAGGTCCTGGGAATCCTGCAGGTGACCATATCTCCAGTCTCAGCCCTGCTTTCCTGTCTCCCCCAGGGCAGGAATCCAGCAACACAATCAAGCCCTTCCTCCCTCTGGAAAACAAGAGACAGTAACAAAACCTAAGCCTGGTGATGTTGAAAATTCCAGCCAGATTCTAGCCAGGGGGCCAGGGGGGCCCCAGACTGGGGAGCCGCAGTTCTCAGGAGAGAGTTGGGTCCTGCCCTGAGATAACATCACATCTCTGCCTGCACACACAGAGAGATGTAGGGGCTTAATTACAGCTCTTCATCTGGGACCCGACTTGACTTAGCGAGGAATGTGCCCAAACCACGCCACTGTTCAAGACCTGAGCCTGGCGTGTGAAGAGTTCCTGTCCATTATCTCCCTGGATGTTTCCCTCTCCAACATCTGGGGCCCTGGGAGAAAATCCCTCTGAGTCAGGTGGCTGCCTCTGCACTCACTCTCCTGCCCCCAGGTACCTTACTGATTTCCCCAGCATCTGGGTTAGCTAAGGTTAGCTAAGGCCCTCACAGTGTCCCGCCAAAGCCAGGGCCTTGTGGAAGCAGTGAGGACTCTGCAGAAGCTGTGACTGGAGGGAGGGGAGTGGCTCAGGGCATCCTGGCTGGGGCACTGGAAAGGTAGGTGATGTGAGGACAAAGTCTGGCGTCCTCATCAGGAGGTCAAACTCATGGAGCCCACTCTGCTCAAGGAGGTGACATTCCCCATGGGAAGTACGTGCTCCCTCCCTCTCTCTCTGTCTTTTTGTTTCTCTGACATGCACATGCACCTTCTAGCAAAAGTTTACATATGTATATATATATATACACATATGTATTTTTAATTTATAATTCTATCTCTCTATCTACCGAGTGAAGGAATGAATGAACCAATGGGTGAGTGAGTGAACTAGTAAAGCAAAACTTTCCACCTCTTTCCAGCTGGACCTTCAGCAAGTCAGCTCCCCCTTACTGAGACTCAAGCTGTTCTTCATTTGCAAAGTGGTGCGACTCTTGCAAAGTGGTGCCTACTCTTAGGAGAGCTTAGGTTCTTTTCCTTCAAAATTTGAATGAAGAGAAGCTTTGTAGAACCATGCATTGTCACACAGAGCTCATCTAAGCCAATTAAATTAGGCAGCCAATTAAATTAGGCGTTCACACCAGCCCTGCAGGGAAGCTTTCCAGCTCATTCTCAGGGAGTGGGTGGGGTCTGCCCAACGTCATAGAGCAGAGGCTGAGGGCTGGCTCTGGGGCTCCAGGGCTCCAGGGTTCATCCTGCCTTACAGGGAAGCCTGGAGGGCCATTTACTCAGAGGCGTTGACTGAGCATCCATTGTGCGCTAGTCATTGACACTGACACAGAGGCTACAGCTAGGGAACAGCCAGACACCTCTGACTGACTCCAGGAGCTCAGTTTTCTCAGGGCACAGGCACTGGGGTGGTGTGAGGAACAACGCCACGGAGGAAACACCCCTGAGCCATGGGCATGTCAGCCAGGACACGGACATTAGTCAATTTTTTTAATGTCAGCATTGCGATACAAAGAGTCTTAGTCCATTTTTGTCTTGATAACAGAAATGCCTGAGGCTGAGAGAATTTAAGAGACTCTGGCAGCTGGAAAGCCCAGATGTAGGCCTACACCGGCCACAGATGCACAGAGGAAGGCACATGCAGGGGGCACTGGGCAGCGCTTTAACTCTTTCTCTCTCTCTCTTTTTCTCTCTCTTTTTAAGATTTTTGCCATAGGGAATGTGCACTCACTGGAGAGAGACAGAGAGAGGGAAAGTGAGAAATCACTCTTGGGGGGATGGCTATGCTATAGTCCCTTCTTCTCTGTTTTCCTCTTGGAATTTTGGGCACGCACACATGCCCTGCATGGTTTTCAATCTGCCGCATCCGGGACTTGAACTATATATTTGGCCATGCAGGATCTAGCCACCTTAACCACCACACCACCT
Organism: Tupaia belangeri chinensis; assembly: GCF_000334495.1. Classification (NCBI taxonomy): domain Eukaryota; kingdom Metazoa; phylum Chordata; class Mammalia; order Scandentia; family Tupaiidae; genus Tupaia; species Tupaia belangeri. The sequence continues at coordinate 2,147,448 of NW_006160120.1, forward strand.
GGCTGGTCACTGAAGGTCTTCCCATGTGCTCACTGGCCATCCATACCTATTGTATGGAGACATGTCTATTCCTCTGTTCCCTCTGGTGGCTGCCGGGGCTGTTGCTTTGATAGTCACTCTAGCTGTCAGGTGGCAGGTTTTCAAGCCGGGGAGAGAACGAGACGGTTAGGGCAAGAAAAACACAAAGCGTGCTGCTCTTCCGGAGGCTCAGCCATTTTCTTGAATAAACACCCCTCATATAGTTGTAATCCTTTACATAGTATCCAGAGTTCTGGAAAAGTTGATTGCAGCAGGTATTTGGGGGCCAATGTTATTGTATAATACAGAAGTGAGTTTTGGAAATCTTTACTCAGGCGTTCTGGAAGTGCCTCTAACTGGAATATCAATAGGAGTAATGACTGATTAAGAGTTTCTATTGGCAATTAAATACTTATTTTCATATTTTGCGTAGATAATGCCTCCACAATCCAAGGAGGACGATATTCTATGTCTGTGTTTCAGATGAGGAAACTAAGGAATTAAGTCACTAAGGGCTGGTTAAATGCCATCTAACTGGTAAGCCGGCCTAGACAGAAAGTGGCTAGAGAACCCAGGTCTTGGGGAGGTGGACCCTGGCGTGGGTGTCCTCCTTTCCCATAAACACCTTCTTTCCCCCAGCACTGTCCTTTGGGCTAAGTCCAAGGCACTTCTATGGTAAATCAGGGAACTGCCCATTGAAGCTACACCGTTAATGTGGACACCAACTAAAGGCCTCCAGGGAGCCATGACAGCCTGGACAGCAGGCTTTTGGCTACACAGCCTGCGCTTTGACCCCCTTTCTTCCTCTGGCTGCCTGCTGAGTCGGGAGGCGTCCAGGGACTGTGGGACTCTTCCCCTGGGGGAGCCTTTGCAGCTGGGAAGAACAGACGAGAAAGCTCCCACGGTGCCTCCCTCACTCTGCTCAGCTGGGCCGTAAATCCTGCGAAGGCCGCCCTGACCTTTCCCTGGGGGTGCACAGGGTGAGGGAGGCAGGGTGTACAGCTGGACCGTGAGCGGCAATCTGCCTGGGACACAGCTCCTTTCCCACCCCACCCCCACCTCAGTCAGCTGCCAACAAACCGGCCACCTCCTGGGTCTGCGGTAGCCCCAGGGGCTCCGAGGACTTGGGCTGTTGAGAAATTCTGAGAGCATCTTGGGCTGAGCCAGAAAGGGTCAGGTTTAGGAGTCTAATCAAGCCTTAATTTTAATAGAGTTTTAATGTACGGTGGCCCGAATCTGCTTCTCCAATTTCATCTCTTACCACTGTCCCTCTAGCTCACGCTAGCTGACATTCAAGCCCTAGACGATTGGATGGATGGATGGATGGTAGGATAGATGGATGGATGGACAAACGGATTTGATAGATGGGGAACCAGCAGTTAGCGTAATGGCTATGTCGCTGGACTCCCACGTAGTTGACCGCGGTTCACGTCCCGAACCCGGTGGCTTAAAACTCACGCCGGGCACGTGTGCGTGCGTGCCCAAGATCCCAAGAGGAGAATGGAGGAGAAGGGATTGCGGGGTGACCATCCTCCCTGGGGGGTGATTTCTCGCTTTCTGTCTCTATGTCTCTCTCTGTCTGTGTGGTGAGCGCACGTGCCCTACAGTGAAAATCTCTCCAAAAAAAAAAAAATGGATTTGATAGATGGGCAGATGAAGGATGAAGAGGTGAACACATGGCTGGCTGGCTGGCTGGACAAAGGCAGCACGGGATGCTGTTATTAGTCACGTGAATGAGTTTATAAACTCCTTGAGAGAATGTGAGCTGAGCTGGAAGGCGTTTTACAGACATTGAACACCAGCGTCAGGAAGGAGGGTCAGGTGACCACATTACTGTCACCTACTGGGATTCCCTCAGGAATAATGGCAGGTGAATAATGAAAATCCTGCCCCAGGAACATGGCTCTTGGGGTGACGTCAAGAAAAATGACACAGACACTTCCAGGTGCTATGAAATGGAAAAGCCAAGGAATTGATCCCCGTGCAGCATCAAGCAGGCCGAGCTTCTGGGACTGTTTGCCCCTTGTCCGATGGCGTTCGTAACAGCCACCGCCCTGCACCTACACCGGCACAGGACATTCAAGTGTGAGGATGGGCGGTCCGGCCTCGGGGCAGGGTTGCTTGGGCTGGAATCCCACTTCTGCCCTTAGTAGCCTCGTGGCCTTGGCTCACTCTGAGCCTCAATGGGTACAGCTCTTACCTCCTGGGACTGAGTGAAGGGTGCAAAGCTAGTCTCTGGCCTGGCTGGCTGTCAGCTCTCCATAAACATTGGTTCTCACCAACGATGCTCGGAACAGGGACTGGCATGCAGCAGGGGCTCAATACATGTCTGGCATGAATTATATAGAAAAAATGGCCTCAGGCTTGCAGGTTAAGTCCTGTCATTAGTACCATCTCCTAGGTGGGAAACTGAGGCTCTGCTTATCTTTCCAGTGAGACACAAGTACCCAGAATTCCAGTTTGCCCAGCTCACTCAGGGCGGCACTCTCACATCTAATTCACAGAAACCAAAAAGTAATTTGAAATTTTCAAATTCATGGCTTGGGGGCATAGCACACAGCTTTCCCCAAATTATTTTAAAACATGTCCCTCCTTTCAAAACCCTGAGGCCTCTCTGGAGGTGGAGATTGGCTTCTTGCAGATGGCCCAGGCTGGATGATTCTCAGAATAGCTGCCTCTTCAGATCCTCCCGCTCCTGCCATCTGGTCCTAACCAGGAACCAGGCCCGCCCCAGCTCTGCCTCTTCCCTCTGGTCTGGGAGGGGTTTATGGCTCCCAGGCCTCCACCTCCATCGTCCGGCCTTTAGGCCATTTAGCTGGTGCCCATGTTAATGGTTTCTCAACCTCAATGGCCGACTCTGATTTACCATAAAACTGCCTTGGGTTTAGCTCCAAGAGTGGTGCTTGAAGATAGGAATCATCATGGGAAGATCTATGGGTGCTGGAAGCCACACCTGCTTCTCCCCTCCCCTAAGACCTGGCTCCCTAGAGCCCACTATCTTCCCACCCTCCATCTCAACCTGCCACTGGGACCTCCGACCGCACACTGGTATCCCGCCAGAGCTCAGTCCCACCTCAGGGCCTTTGCCCACTGGTTCCTTTGCCCAAGCACCCATGACTGGCTGCTTTTGCTCCTTCAGGACTCAGCTCAAATGGCCGCTGCCCCTGTGGACACCCTCTCCCAGCACCCCGTGGCACCACCTGTAGAGCACGCTCACTGACTGGCATTTCCTTTTTCATGTGATTCCTTGCTTGGGTCTGGATGCCAGGTCTGGGAGGGCAAGTTGTGTTTGCCGTGCCCATTGTAATTACCCCTGTACCTTGAACCGTGCCTGGCACAAAGCACACACTCAGAGCCCACTTAAAGGGTGAGTGGATCGATTCACTCACTGAGAATCAATTAGCTAAGCATGGGCTCACCCAGACAATCACACTTTAACAAGGAAATAATAACAGTGGCCAGTGCCCACAGCCTGCTCACTCTGTGCCAGGCCCCGCTCGGAGAGCTTTATGCGTAGTAACTCATTCCGTCCTCCCACCATGTGATACGTCATGCATGACCATGTCCGTTTCCCATCTGGCCTCTGCATTTGTGCTTTGAATTCCTGTGGGTGGAGCCTGTCAGTGCTTTCCTACTCGGGTGGGTGAGTGGCCTAGAAGTTCTCTCTCATAGGTCTTGTCGACAGTAGGAGGTACCATGAGGAGATCGCTCCTGCAGAGGTCTGGGTCCGGCGTGGTCTACTCACTTTTATTGCGGGCTTCCATCGGTCTTTCCATCTGTATGGAGCCGAGGTTGCTTTGGGGAGCTTTCTACAGCTAAAGTTTAATAATTCTTTAAAAACACACAATATAGGGCCTGTAGATGGTGTAGTGGTTACATCACTGGACCCCCACACGGCCAACCTCAGTTCAAGTCCTAGACCTGGTGGCTTGAAAATCATGCCAGGTGTGAAGGTGTGTGCACTACCAAAATCTCAGGAAGAGAACGGAGGAGAAGGGATGGCAGTGTGGCCATCCTCCCTGGAGGGAGTTGATTTCTCACTTTCCCTCTCACTGTCTCGGTCTCTCTGGCAAGCATACACAACCCAAAGCAAAAAAACTCTTTAAAAAAAAAAAACAAAAACAGCACTTAGGATGAGCATGGCATTATGCTAAGTGCTTTAAATATGTTCATTCATTTCATTGTCAAATGTCACTGAGTCCTTGCTAGGATTATCCATTCCTTTAGACGAGAAAACTTCGACACGGAGCAGCTGAATATCTTGTCCAAAGTGGTGGAGTCATGCAGACTGGCTCCAAGCCTGTGCTCCTAACCACTGCTCCACACTGTCCCTCGACTAGACTTACTCCCCACTGGATAAGAGCGAGGGAAGGCAGAAAAACTCAGGAGGAGAAATGACAGGTCACCTGTAACGGCAGCATGTCAGTTAAGACTCGTTCAGTTTCAAGTGGCAGGAAACCAATCCCACCTGGCTTTAGCAGAAAGGAAAAGTAGGAAGTTGCCTGAGGGGGATGGGCAGGTAGTGTGGTGGTTAAGGTGCTAGACTCCCACGTGGCCGACTATGGTTCAAGTCCTAGACTTGGGGGCTTGCTTTCTAACTTTCCATCTCTCTCACTCTGTCTCTGGTGAGTGCATGTGGCCTGTAGCAAATTTAAAAATAATAATAATAATGATAAATAAAATTAAATAGACAATTCTTTGGGGAAAAAGGTTTTCTTACTTTGGGCATGGCTGGATCTAGAACCCCGAATAATGGGCTGAGGATGGAGGTTCTTTTACAGTTTAACTCTGATTATTTTTGTCTTGGCTGCTTTCTCAGACTCCATAAGCTCAGTTTTAAATTCATCAGGAAAGAACCCTTTTAAAAATATTGACTGATAGGGACAAGCAGATAGCGTAATGGCTATGTTGCTGGACTCCCATGTAGTCGACTGTGATTCAAGTCCTGTACCCAGTGGCTTAAACTCACACCGGGCGCATGTGCGTACCTGCCCAGGATCCGGAGAGGAGAATGGAGGAGAAGGGATTGCGGCGTGGCCACTCCCTCTGGGGGGTGATTTCTCGCTTTCTGTCTCTCTGTCTCTCTCTGTCTTTCTGGCGAGCACATGCGCCCTATAGCAAAAACCTCTCTAAAAAACAAATTGATCAACTGATTGATTGATTGATTGAGACAGCAAGAGAAAGGTAACTCAGCAGAATCTTCACACTGCAATCCACCCCAAGTCTCGGCCAACATGGATCCCTGCAACCAGGTGTGTTGTGAGGTGCTCCCAGAGATTCCAGATGGGAACCCAGGACCTTTTCCCACGTGGGTCCAGTGGCGTTACCACTGCACTGCCACCTGGCTGGAGAGAACATTTTAATCTCATTTTTAAACCAGCCAGTAAGAAAGAACCTTCTCCCTGCTCCCCCATCCCTTCAGTGGAAAGCTTGAATGTGATTGGCTATCACTGAGTCAGGTGCCCATCTGTGAACTACTCATGGTGGTTAAGGGAATAATGCAATTCTCTGATTGGCTAGTCCTGGGCATTATGTCAATGCCGAGAGCCAGGTGTGGACTCAACTTCACCTGAGACACATAGTGACAGGTGGATCCTGGAACAGCACTCCTGCCACCACTCAGCAATGGGGACATAGAAAAGGGGGAACAGCTGTGGTCACCGCAGATACTTGACCGGCTCGTTACTCACTCTGCTGTACTGTGCATGCTGGCAGAGGCTTTGCTATTAATAATTTTTGTATTTTACAACATTCATAGAACCATGATGACATATACTTACATTTTTCTCAGATCCTCACAGTTGTCTCTGTGAAGGCCGAAGCAGAGCATGCATGGTCCTTCTAAGAGCTGTGTGACGGACGGGGACATTTCAGGCACTGGGACAGCGGTGGAAGAGGAGGAAGTGTCCAAGAATACTGGGGTTATGAATATCTGCCACCACTGGGCTAGGAAAGACGTAGATTTGGGTCTTCGCAGCAGCCAGGAATAACACTGTTACTGATGCCATCCATAGGTCAGGTAATGCTGGCCGGACACTCTGAACTGTGCTGGTACTCTTCTAAGCTCTGATCCTGCAGCCTACCATTCAAACTTCCCCCCAAATCTCTGAGGCATCATCGCCATGTTTCAAGTCAAGGGACCCCAGGCACGCTCGCTTCTCCCCAGGACACTCACCATGGTGAGGGCATATGGCCAACATGGGGAGCCTCTCCAGAGCTCTTCCTCCTGCTGCTGGTGTCCTGGCCGCAGTGACAAGCCGGACATGCTTCCTGTCTGCAGACTCAGCTGTAGGAGGGCCAGGAACACCTTGCTGCCCTCACCTGTGCAACCTCCTCTGTTCCAGTTGGGCCTGCTGGATAATGGAGGCTCAGAACGCTCGAGCCAGAAAGGACATCAGGGACGGCCAGCCTCCCCTCCCAGTTCACGGGTGAGGGGCCCCAGTGTGCAGCGGGGACGGAAGAGACGCTCTGGTGTGTGGCGTGGTGGACTCCTACTACGTGCCGGACAGTGTCCGTACACTGTACTCATCACCCCATTGACTCCTCCCAGCAGCCCCGTGGGGAGCAGTTACAGACCCTCCCGTTGCGGACACAAAGGAGGTGAAGGCTGAGGGGCTCCCCAGCACACGCGGTTGAGGAACATCGGGCCCAGGATCTGAGCTCCTGGTGTCTGGTCCCAGGTCCTCGCTCCCAGCCCCTGTGCCCACCTGCAGCTGGCAGAATGGGAGTCACGGAGGGAGACTCAGGACACCTCCCGCGGGGGAGCTCCTGGTATATCAAAAACTGAAGAGATGCCAGAACAGGGTGTGACGGCCCCGGAAGGTGTGGGCTCAGGGCTCGTGCTCAGGTGCATGGCTGGTGCAGCTGGACTTCCGGCGTCTGGATTCCTAGGTACGTCACTTCCTTGGCTGTCCCGTGCCTCAGTTTCCCCATCTATAGCATGGGCTCACAGCAGCATTCCTCGCAGTGCTGAGGGCAGAGGGCTGAATGAAGATGAAGCCTCGGACCAGCCCTGGGTTCCCAGAAACTGCCTGGATTCTGGCCACGGTTCCTGGGTGGCAGAGCCCCCGGTTTCTCTGCGACTGTAGATACAGCCTCATCTGGAGTAACGGTGGAAGTTGAAGATGCAGGCTGCTGTGGAAGCCGCCCTGGCCCAACACTGATAGGCTTGGGCCCTGGGGATGGATCGCATCCATTTATTTTACAAAGAGGTGTGTTTATCTGCATTTTCCACCTCAGTGCTCCAGGGAGACACTTGTAAGGATGCTGCTCCCAAAATAACCCAGATTTCATTCGAGGAGCTAATTAGGTGGAATCAATGGGGTCTACAGAAAAGAGGGGTCCTTTCCAGACAGAGACCCTGAGATGAAAGGATGAATACTACTTTGAATGCAAAGTGGGCGACTGCACAGACCTTCTGCCCATGGGCATCATCGCGCCTCCAGCCCCAGGAACTGCAGGTCCCGAG